>NW_023458559.1:23055090-23073577 GCF_013731165.1 Rhagoletis pomonella | reverse complement strand
TGCATGCGCAAGAACAGTTAGGCTGCCGGCAGTGACAAAAGGAGACCAAAAAGGTACAGTCCTGAGCCTTCGTGGTGGTATCGGAGATACAGCCGCTATATTTAAACGTAGAATACTTGTTTTGGTTAAGAGCTTATCAAAGTCAAAAACGAAAGCACACACTTAGAATAAAATATCGATAACAAAAGCAATAATAATATCGATAGCAAAATCGATAAAAACATCGATAACAAAATCGATGAAAATATCGATCTCAAAATCGATAGTAATATCGGTAGAAAATCTATAACAATATCGATAAAAATATCGATAACAATATCGATAACAAAATCAAAATATCGATAACAAAAGCGATAACAATATCGATAGCAAAATCGATAAAAATATCGATAAGAAAACTGATAAAAATATCGATAACAATATCGACAGCAAAATCGATAAAAGTATCGTCAACAAAACCGTTAAAAATATCGACTACAAAATCGATAAATATATCGATCATTATATCGATAAGTTCCGAAAATATCGATAGCGAAATTAGTAACAATATCTATAGCAAAATCGATCAAAATATCGATAACAAAAGCGATAATAATATCGATAGCAAAATTGTTAGCACAATCAATAAAAATATCGATAACAAAATCGATAAAAATATCGATGACAAAATCGATTAAAATATCGACAACAAAATCTATAAAAATATCGATAACAAAATCGATAGCAAAATCAATAAAAAAAATCGATAACAAAATCGACAGTTAATCGATAATAAAATCGATAACAAAGTCGATTGCAAAATCGATCCTCAAAAGTAACGCAACCCAAAATTTGGCATTTTTCAAATCATGCACTAAAAATGTACACAGAGCTTTTATTTACCTTTCAGCTGGAGAAAATGTCTGTTATAATTTGTTAAAAAAAACCTAAGGTAAAGTCTTCCTTGCTCATATCATTGGCACGTGCTAAGATATAGTTTTTCGCATTTTCTGACGAATGTATAATTTTGAAATGTATCACCTTTGAAGTAGTGGTGGCAAACTATCGATAGTGGACACCATCGATAGTTGATGATAGTCTTTTGGGTCACTATCGATTGTGCCGATAGTAATTTTTTCCGATAGTGCGCTGCCATCGATAATCTCGATAGTGCGCTGCCGCCGATAGTCTCGATAGTGTGGATGAATTTTTTTAATATGAATGCAGCAAAAAGACATGTAAAAATTACGTTTGAAGAAAATACGTGACACCGTTTATTATACTAAAATTTAATGGACTTTAAAATTTCACACCAAACATTTTTCTCAAAATTCTGATTCCAAAGTTAGGAATTTCGGTGAAACTGTGAGGAATTTTATTAATTGTTGCACAAAGTTTGAAATAGGGGTTTACATGGTTTTCATTAGACATTAAGCTGGGCTTTTATAAAAAATTAATTAGCTTCAAAGAAAAAAAGAGAAATATATTTCGCGACACTATAAAATGTTCATTAATTTACTTAAATTCTTGTTTATTTACTTATACAACTTTAACATTTTTACTTTTACGATTTATGTGCAGATTTTTTTGTACAAAAAGATTCATGACTTAAACTCTAGTTTTCTGTAAAATTTATTACATAAAATGAAACACATGCAATATAAACATATCTATAACACACGTGATCTTTGACATTGTGAGTTAGATATTTGTCCATATTTTGTTACACTATCCGCACGAGTATTATAAAAAATTTCACACAAACGCGTTTCAACATATGTATGGTACATAAAAATCATACATAGATATGGCAATTCCTCGATAGCATCGAACTTCAGATATGGCCGATAGTGATCGCCATTGATAGTTGCGATAGTGATGTCCCACCGATACTGATAGTGCCATCGATAGTTTGCCACCACTATTTTTTATTGGTCCGCCCATTGCATTTTTCGGGATTTTAATGGGTTTTGGCGCACCTATGAATTAAAGTTGCGATGAAAAAATGATTAATAATGTTTATTATTGGGATTCTCCTGCAGCTAAATAGAGTTTTTCGATAGAAAATATTGATTTTAGGAATTATATACCGTTTCTACGAAAAGTTGTTTTTCCCCATATAAATTACATGGAAAACTTTGGGCGCTTTGAACAACGTCTAAATATTTTTTGATTTCAAATTAAAAAATAGGGATATATATTTTTTTCGGTATAGAACAATCCTAGGGGGTGAGAGCATAAAAACAAAAACAAAATCAAGTTCAACTTTAATTAGACATTTAGAAAATTGAAATATGTATCCCGATATATGTATATATATGTGCCGGACGAAGGAGGTTATGGTTTGAAAATATTTGAAGAGGGTTGCCACCTGTTTACAAAGGTAAATTCAATGTATACAAAAGGTAAATGCATTACTATTATATAGTAGATATCAATGAAAATGGCTTTGGAAAAACTTTATTCCCAAACTACCCGTAGGAGGATTGCCACCAGTTTCATAAATTAAATTCAAATTAAATTAAAAGTTTGAAAAGGCTTTCATTTGAAAATATTTTGAACAGTGTTACCACCTGTTCACAAAGTTAAACTTATTGTATACAATAGGTTAAATGAGTTACTATAATATGGGTATCAATCAAAATGGCCTTATAAAATGCCTTTATTACTAAACTGCATGAAGGAGTGTTGCTACCCGTTTACAAAATCCAGATCAACTTAAATTAAGGTATTTAGAAAATTTAAATACATATCCCGATATGAATGTCAGACGAAAGAGGTTGTTCAAAATATTTTGAAAAGAGTTGTGTAAATCAGTTTAAGTGTATTAGTACAATATATTTCAAAATGGCATTGAAAGACCTTTATTTCTAAACTACTACCTGTTTAGAAAAATCAAGCTCAACCTAAATTAAGGCAATCATAAAATTGAAATATGTATCCCGATATGGGTGCCAGACGAAAGAGGTTGTGGTTTGGAAATATTTTGCAGAGGGTTGCCACCTGTTTACAAAGTTTAATTTAATTTATGCCATAGGTTTAATAAATTACCTCAATATAAATTGATTTGAGGAGATTTATTTCTAAACTACATGTAGGAGGGTTGCCACCTATTTTAAAATTTAAATTCAACCTGAATTACGTATTCTGCGTTTAAGTTTTAGTCAAGACGAAGGCACTGGACTGATCTGTTTTTTTTTTTTTGTTTAAATAAAGTACAACACAATCCTACGTACACGTGCTAATCACATATCTATAGAAATTATGAAACAAAATATGAACGTACTTGGTTTGTGTGAAGTAACTTGATCGAGTTAAAGTAATTTACGCTGTAATATGAAGAAAAATAAGTTTAAGACACAAAGTCAAAAGGCAAAGCAAATTACTTTTTTCCTCTTTGGAAACCAGATTTTCAAAAATTTTTATGCACCTGTAAAATCAAAAACCCATTTTCTCTTAACTATGAATGTATATATACATATGTATACCCTGCAATTTCTGTTTTTCTTTCTGTTTCCCATATTACCAGTTCGAGAAGGACGATGGCACGTATCACACGCAGTCAGAGCTTATCTTCAACGCGACACGTTTCGAGAATGACATGATATTTCGGTGTGACGCGGACAATGTCGTGCTGCAGATAAACCGAGAAAAACCATTCACGTCATCATTGACACTGGAAGTTTTATGTAAGTTTCATAACAGAAAAACCACAACACCAACACCAATATTTATGGTTTCATGCAACGTAAAATTAGTGTAACGAATTTCATGCGAAAATTTCTCCTTTGCAGATCCACCGGTAGTCAAAGTCAGTCCGCCGGAGATTACAGTAAATACCAGCGACACAGTGCTGCTCAACTGTGAATATGTCGCGAATCCGGCATCTCTGACGCAAGTTGTCTGGTAAGTTACGAGTACAAAATGTACTATCTTTTGAAATATGATAGCCAAAAAGTGAGTTGGAAGTATACATATAGAAAGAACTAAATTAACTTAATTGTATGCAACTTTTTCTATGGTGACCTAATGCTGTTTTATCTCACTGTTGCACTAAAAGAACAGTGCAAAAAATACTCTCAGAATGTTCAGATACCACTTATGTACAATCGCAATCAAAGTAAAAGTTAGCAATCGAGTGGTGCTCAGATAGGGACAATGACAGTCGGCAAATACTGCAAAGTGCATCCCAATTTAACTAAATTTCCAAATGTCAACAAAATTCTAATTAAAAACAAATACAAAACTAGACGATCGAAGGCATTGTGAAATCGCAGAGATAGTGGCGCAAACAAACCTAATGGCAAAATCGTAATGCAAAGAGGAGCCGAGAATGAATGTGCCGGGAATGAGTGAGCATCTATATGTGTATGCATGTACATATGTACATATGGATGTGTGCAAACAGTGGCAGGTTGACTGTGTGTATTTCTGTGCCAATCTAAAATGCGTAAATGCACTAATGCAGCCGCCAATAGAGAAGGCAAATATAGTTCGATACTATTTGCATCGAATCATCAAATAAGCACAGCAAAGCAGGCAACGTAAAATGAAACGCGATTTAACACATATCGACATACAAACATAGGCTTAGAGAAATATATTGACAGTCCAATGAAAACAGATACATTTTTAATGCATAATCATGCGCACACAATAATGTATATGTCGGATTTTATGATAATAAACATGCAATGCACTTTGGGGTCAATATGTTCAAATCGCAAACTCGCGTAAACATAATAAATGCAAGCTCACAAAGAAACTCGCCATGCATCACGTAAATCTTTCCTATCGCCTCCATATTTGCCCAAACTACATTAGGGTCTATTTACACATTTCAGTGCCTTGCCAGTTCAGAATCAGTTGGGTTGTTCACACTTGCCTGGTTAGCAGGTTATCTGGTAAAAAATTATTATTCTGTAGTGTATTTTATTGTTGTAAAGTGAATAAAAAATACGTCGGCAACGATAATTTTGCATATGTAAATGACGTTATTCTTTTGAAAGTTCTGTTTATATAGACAACAAGTACTATTTTGAAAAAAACAAAACCGCCTTAAATTTTCATACAAAATTTTAGAAAAACGCTAATTTCTTCATGATCCAATGATCGGATCTTCATATGCGGTATTTCACGCCAGGCGACGATATGTGTTAATTCCTGAAATTAAAAAAATAAAATAAAGGCTCTAACAGCCACGGAAAAAGGATTCTAGATTTACCACTGTACGGTATTAAAACGGCACTGATGGGTGAAAATAGACCTTTAGTCGCAATATTTGCTTGTTAGTAGAGCTCTTGTTAATCGACTAACCGATTAATCGGTTAATCGAATAGAAAAGGTTGTTTCAAAAAATAATCGAATGCCATTAATCGATTAACCGTTCACTTTCGACTAGCCGTTCATAATCGACTAGTTGTTTTCATTCGATTACTTGATAGGCTTTGAATATTTATAGTACCAAAAATGTTGTGGTACTGCATGAATTATGATGGAGCTGAATACGTGACTTATAGCAAAATATGCAAAATTCAAAGTGCATCCATCACCTTGATAAACTCATGGAATCCAGGGTTGCAACAAGAGAAATGGGTAACATATTTGTTACAATTAATCGTGCTATTGCACGAGAAATGGTCTCTTGGCGCTCGTTTGGAATAGTTTCGCCATCTCGTTTTTTCTTCTACGCTTGACATTTTTTGCCGGGCTTGTTTCGGCGCATTCACTATTGGCTACATCTGTGGTCCTGGGGAGGATAAACTATGGAAAATTACCACTAATTAGTTCGTTAACATAAACATACATTTCCAGGTCCTGCTCCTTGTTCCTCTTATGAGTGGCCTTCAAATGGGTTGCCAAAGACGATGTCGAATTATTATAGGCCATATTTTGTCCTCATATTGAACACTTGACTTCTTTTCCACCTTCGGAATTAGAAAAGAAGTTCCACACCCACCTACGCTTACGTAAACTCATTTTCGATAAAGCACATTTTTTGTTTTGAAAAGATAAAAAATTTGTATTTAAGCAACTTTCACTATTCGAATAATGACAGTTAATCAATTGCACGACTAGTCGAAGTTGATGAAATGATCGAATACTTGCTATTCGATTTTCAGTCAATGCAAAAGTTGCTACTCGACTATTCGAATAATCGGTTAACCAGATAATCGACTGTTAACAAGAGCTCTACTTGTTAGTAGAAGTCGGCATTACTAACTGTAAGCCACACGAAATATGGCAGAAGCAATTTATCTCGTGCTGCCTCAGTACTAATATCAACGCGAACTAATATGAACTATGTATTAGCGTGTCTCGAAAATCCTTTTTTTACAAGCTTTTATTTAACTTGGTCATCCCGCGGAAGTCGCGGAAATTTCCTATCGATTTTAAACTAACTTCCCGACAAGTTAGAGACTTGAAATTTTCAGCATAGTTCCAATCACGATGACAATGCAATTTAAAACATAAATGAATTCCCTATATGATCCAGGGGTCTAGATTCAAAGGCGGTCAAAAAATAATAAGATTTATGGCTAACAGAGCGTAATCTGCCAAAGAACGTAAAACCACTATAAAATTGTTAAAGCTACTACCGCCTGCAAAGCAAAGCTATTTGTGGCAAATTCTAGATATCAACCTAGTCTAGATATGAACTTCGTGGTAGGCATCATATCAAGAAGATACAATTAAAAGACTCCAGATGTCGCCCCGCCAGAAGAAGTTAAATATTGCGGCTAAATATATGCACCTTTTATATACGCTACAGCGGGAATGGACGACACGCCATTTCTTTAAATGAAATTAACTGCTGCTATACTGTTTATACAAAACGTAAGCAAACAACATTTTGCTTGCATAGTCTTCTGTTCTCTTTCATTGCAAGTTGAATTAGTTTAATATCTTCTGCAAAATTTTGTGCATAAAATAAAATAACACCTTTTAATATGCAACGCATTTATAAATGGACTAAAAATTAGAAAATAAAATAATGTAATAAAACATTTTTTAAAAACAAGCTTTTATTTAACATGTACATGTACATTTCAAAAAGCTTGTCGGCGAATTCAGCGTACATGCATAATTGGTTAGGTATGTATGTATCAGACATCTGCAGCGGGTGCATGATTTTCGTGTATACTCGATCATCTAACAAAACCCGTTTTGCATCGTTCTCTGTATACGAGCAGAAGTATTGTTCGTTATCGACTGAGCTCAAGACGAACATGTTGGCCACAACACCCGATTGCTTTTCATACATACTTGATTGGGTTCGGGTGCTTTGCAGCTCAATATACCCGGGTGTTCGAGTTTCCACCCGAGTGTGCACAAAATTTTCTTGATTGGCTTATGACGTTTTTGTTTCTACAAAAAATGTTGCCTTCTCATCGCGGTGTTCTTAGTTTTTGTGCGTAGAGGGTAAAGAGAAGGTTGAATTTTTCGGTAGCACAAGCACAAAGCAACAACATTTTCGTATGCTTTGTGGGAACATATTGGCGCCAGTTACCTTCAGCGTAAATTTCTTTGTTGTCCTGCATTTTATCGCAATGTTCGGGTGTCCGTTTCATTGTTACACAAATTTTCGGGTTAGCTGCGGGTGTCCGAGTGTGGTGTTCGCTTGTGCTCAATTTATAGCGAGGGTGATCGAACAGACTCGTTCGTAACCAAAGCAGCTGTCGGGTATGCATCTCGATCGAACACATAGTAGCCGAGTGTGGCGTTCGCTTGTGCTTGATTTTTAGTGAGTGTGATCAAAGAGGCTCGATCATACTCAAAGCTGTTCTCTGGTATGTATACAGATATTTAAATGCCGGTTTGCTATTCGCGCGACAAACTTTTTTAAAAACGAAGTAAATTAGTACAAATTGTTAGTAATTTTCATTACAGTTTGAATAACTCCTTTCACTAAATGGCTTTTAGTAACTTTAACGAGACCTTAACTTATTTAATTTTATTAATTTTAGTGCAGTTTTGACAAAATTTTCTTGCTAAAAAATCTTTTGTTACACTACTTTATTTTATTCCTTTGATTGTACATGTTAAATAAAAGCTTGTTTTTAAAAAATATTTTTTTGCATAATTTTATTTAGAATTTTGATTCGTAATAGGAAAAATATGGTTCATTATGCTCTAATATCAACCTGTGTGAAAGATGACAATTTTTGGTCAATAGCTTAGGCTCGCCGTTAGTTGGAGTTGGACTGATGAGGGTTATTTCTTTGAAGCGCGGCCAAAGGCCGCTTCGCAGTAAGGAGTTCTGCTCAAAAATACTATGGCGCCTACACAAGAATGATGTATTCTCTCAATCGTGGCGCCTACATATACATAATAAGATTGCGTACAGTATTTTCACTGCAAATATATGATCACCGTAATTATATAGCTTGAATTGCCTAATGAGAGAAAAGTATACATCAAGTGTCAATTACATTTTATGTTAATTTGTATTTTATTTTTATACCCAAGCGCACTTGTGCACAAGGGTATATTAACTTTGTTCACATAACGGTTGTTTGTAACAGCCAAAACGAATCGAGGTAGATATAGAGAAATGTATACATAAATGATCAGAATGGAAAAAAGAAATCGAAACCCGCTATGAATACTTCTTTTCAGCGTAGGATGGACGGTGTTGAAAATGGGCAAAATCGGACAATAACCACGCCTATCTCCCGTTTATCATTTGTATTAAAGTAATTTCTTTTATAAAAAAAAAACTCGCTTTAAACGAAGAAAAACGATGGATAAATACAAAAGTTGTGTTGTGAATGGTCAAATGAAAATGTCCAATGATTTTTTGTATGAAATATGTATGGACAGGAAGTAATGTCACTCATACGCCATGCACGACTATGTACGATCAAGTTTGATTTTTTTATATCCGAGCGCACTTGTGCACAAGAGTATATTAATTTTGTTCACATAACGGTTGTTTGTAACAGCCAAAACGAATCGAGATAGATATAGACAAATGTATACATAAATACTCAGAATGAATAGAGAAGTCGATTAAGCCATGTCTGTCTGTCCGTCCGTCTGTCCGTATGTCCGTCCGTCGAGCAAAAATTGAGATATCTCAACGAAACGTAGGTTTTCATTAACCCAAGGTAGGTTGGTATTGAAAATGCGAAAACTGCGATATTTTAGTAACTACTGAAGATTATACACTCAAAATTGACATTTACAATAAATTTTAGACGAAAAATAAGAATATTATAAATTTTTGAAAAATGGGCGTCGTCACGCCCACTTATGGTTACATGTGTATATCTTGGTAACCGCTGCAGCAATTTCTTCCAAACTTGGCACAGTTGTTGGCCTTGGCACAGTATGCCAAATGGCCGAAAATTTTTAAAACCGGACAATAACTACGCCCACATCCCATATAACGGTAATTTAGAGAAATATACAATCTTCGATAAATCACTAAATATTAAAGCTAATTTATTAGAAATTGATACTTGCAACAATTGTTTACCAAGAAATACGGTTATGATAAAATTTTGGAAAATGGGCGTGGCACCGCCCACTTATGATTATACATATGTTCTACCAATATGTGCCAAACTCGGTATGGTTGAAACGTCGAAAACTATTGAAACCGGACTTAAATTACGGCCGCTTTTCATATAACGGTAAATTTCATAAATGCTTGAAACTTCAATATTTCGAAATTTAGGGACGCTAATTTACTCGAAATTGTTACACCCCGGCTTACCATGTAGCGGTAGCTTTCATTAAGGTGAAAAACATTTATTTAATACTTGCGTTGGGTATTTAATGTTCGGCTCCGCCCGAACTTAAACTTACTTACTTGTGTTAGCTAAGAAAGTTATAAAGACCAAATTAGAAGATGTAGCCATGTGTATATTCGTTCTTATCATATAATTTCTTCAAAACCAAATACTGCAAATTTTCCATGATACAATTTTAAAAGGACATTTTCAATACATATTTTTTCTTATGTACCAAATCTTAATCTTTGTTAACTCTGAAGAATTTTCCCTTTTATTTGATACCCATATTGTTATTCTACATTGCACTGAATGTTTTAAAAACTTTTTTGAATTAATCGTAAATTTCAAATTTCAAAGAGAGAAAAACTTAAAACGCAGTTTTACTATTTTTGCACCTAGAATGATTTTTTAGTGTGCAATATTGATATATTGGTATTTTTGTAATGTAGTAAGTGAAATTTTAACTAATGAATGAATTTTCCATTTAATTTAAGTCCAGTAAATAGGGTGACTACTACAAAAATTTGAACTTTGCTTCATTATTCTTTTTGATACAGGGTTGAAATGGCTACAAAACAACATTGATTTTTGGCAATTTTTTTTCTTGACTGTGTTGGCATTTGCCTCCATATAAATAAATTGTCGACTACACATACATATGTATTTCGTATGGAAGAAAATGAGTGACACACCGTCATCAATATAAAATTGCCATAAATTAATGGTGTTTTATAGGAAATTTTTTTATCATTACATGCCTACTGGATGCCAACAATACTCCAGACTTGAAATAAGTTTACTTTACCGGCCCGGGCATATTGTCCTCCATTATGACATAAGGCTAACTAATACATGTAGTTTTTAAAGAATATTTGCATTCGTCGAATAAAATTTCAATGTGAAAACGGTGAAAGTAGATTTAAACCTTTATTTTCTATACATTTCTTATGTGATTAATTACCCAAGAATTTATATAAATGTAATCTACTTAAACAAAAGTTTCACGAAACTTGATATGTACAAATCCTCAAAAGCTAAGACATAATTAGTTCATTTTCAAATTAGAAAAATGACAATGAAGCATCATTTAGTGGCGCTTAAATTTAAATTAGGGTACCAAAAACGTGCTGAATGAGAATATTTCTGCTATGCGTATGTGACTGTCACACGTAGCACCGTCCGTGACCAACAAACGGCACACATGCTGCAATTCATTTAAGCTAGATTTATGCAAACGCTCACATACTTGCACGCACGTATATCGGTGAGTAGGTTTCAAAATGTTTTACTTGCACATATTTACATGCATACATACCCTGCAGTGAAAGCCCAAACCAGTTAGAAAAAATACTAGTTTATAAACTAGTATGTGCCTACCAGTTCGACATTTTCGAAGAACTTAAGCGTTCAGCGACATCTGCCTTTGAATTACCAAAGCCTAAAATAAAACGCAATTAATTGCTTTTCTTACAAATGTCGGCTGTGGCGTCACGTGAAGACTACTGGTTCTGATTCTGGGATCGCAGGTTCGAGGCCGCTTGGAGGTGGTTAAGATTTTTAAAGTTAGATAATTATTTCAATTTAAATATAAATAACAAACTTAAAAATCTAGTTGCATTACAAAAAAAATAAACAAATATATGGGAAAAAATACTTGTGCCATAAAAAAAATAGATAAAAAAAAAATATTTTTTTTTTAATTACATTTAAGAATAACAAAAAAACCCTAAATAAAAAATATAAATAAAAGAAATATTATAAAAAAAAAAGTTAAATAAAAAAATTTTCCCTGCGCCAGGGCTTGAACCTGGTACCTCAGGCATATCACGCGAGTGCTTTGCTCTGTCGGCCATTGCGACTGTTGGACCGCCGCGAGCAAAAAGGCATACTAATACTTTTCATAGGGGATGAATGGGCAGACTATCTCATCTACTGGTATGATGCTACTAGTATTTCTACTAGTAGATGCTGATGCATAGCCTGACAATTGACATCTCGTAGGACATCGTAATGTTAAAAATACCAGTCGCTAACATTGAAAAAGGATAGAACGTGAACTAGTTGGGCTGAAAAGCAAACTGGTAGAATTCTAGTTCACAACTAGTAGCTTTCCCTGCAGGGTAGATATGTGGCATTTGGCAAAACATTAACAGGCCAGAGTAGGCGAATAAATAGTAAGATATTCAAATAGTCGGGAGTGAAGGGACAAGAAGCTGTAGCAATGCACTTGAAAACTTGAAAACAAATATAGTGCATACGAATGCATGCTTTCTGCAGTAGATGGGTCATATGTATGTATGCCCTTCTAACTTGCTTCCGTAGTTCCAGCTGTCAACTTGAGTACGTTTCTTCATTTCGGTATTTTCCCTATTTCAAGCGCCAATTCATAAGTCAAGTCTTTCGGCGCATCCTTCCTGCTGTTGGCCTGTCACAGCTGCAGCACGATGGGAAGGGGCAGAGGGGCAGAGTGCAGTGTAGCATGTTAGAACATCGAATATAACTGAACAAAAAATATGCATTGCGAATCAGTGGCAGCAACCGACTCTTCAACTTCATAGCGATTGCCTGTCCCAGCTAGATTTGTCTGGTTGCTGGTGGCACTGTATAAAGTATATTTGTTTGTGTTTTTGGCTTAGTTTTGCAGCGTTTTGTACACTGACGTGGTTGCAGTTGCAAGATTGCACTACATAGTTGGCGCGCTGATGTTTTGCTTGTTTAGTTGACAGTTCGGCTAACTGGTAAGTGTGGCATGCAACTTCAGCTTGCAACAAGCCACTTTCGCAGGCGCTCGAGTGCAACTGTGTGATTGCACGTCTGTTGTGAAGCTCTGTTTTATGCACACATCAACACACATTCATACCTAGTAGATATGTATGTATCTACATATATACACCCTGCAGAAAAAATATCAATTGATAAAAAATAACCCACTTATAGTTATGTAGCCTTTTCTATAAAATATATAACTTGTAGTTAGCTACAAAAAGCTAACTTGAAACTAGTTGACAAGTAATGCAGGAGTAATACAGGAGCTTTTTTTCTTTAAACGCTTTTCTATTTAAATGTCCTGCACTTCGCAAATACTTTTTCGAATTGAGGACAAATAAAAGGAACATCAAAATTTCATATTATCAGTTGTCTGACGAAGTTCGAATATGGGACCACCCTCAGCAGAAAATGTAAACAAATATGAAATGTAATAAAATAAATAAATAAAAATTAAAAAAACCAAAAAAAAATAAATTTGAATTTCCTATTGATATTTAATGTCCAAAATTAGTTAGTTACAAGTTAGTTACATCAAATGCAAAAGGTAACACCCTATGACTACATCTAGTGCAGAGGTAACCACCCGTCAAAGAAAATATCCAGATAATAGTGACTTTTAGCTCCATCATTAAAGTTAGCTTATAGTTAGATACATTTCCTGCAGGGCAACGACTGTGGTGTAAAGTGTGCGTGCACATGCGATGTCGGTGTGTTGCATAAATTGAAATTGCCACAAAAGCGCAAATTCTGTATTCAAAAAGCATAAAATGCAGCAACAACAATACAAGCATATAGCATTATTGCGAATAACCGAGCAGTGTTGCATTTACAATTGCGTTGCCTCCCAGCTGCTAGCTGCAGTAGTATGTAGTTGTGGCATTGTTGCACAAATCTTGCTGCAATAAAACAAACAGATTCTGTAGTTGCCACTTGGATTACTGCAATTTTGCTGTAAGTTTATATATATATGTATGTACACATAAGCCTGTGTGAAGACGCATGTGTTACTGGCGTAGTTGGTGTGACGTAGTGCCAGTGCTCCTTAAAATACACATGGAAACTTACAATGAATGCTTCAGTCTAGCTCCTCACAAGCAGGTTCTTTATGCTGACGTTGCAATGTACAACAAAATGTGGCACAAATATGTCACATGCATTCTATCAACATTACTTAAGTTGCAATTCAACCACTCCTGCATCCTCCTCAAATGCTTGGCTATATTTTTGGACACACATCACCTTCGTACTTCTCTGTGTTTGGCCTAACAACGCTCAATAGGTACTAATTTCGAAATGGCCGGGATGGACGGTATCGGGAAGTTAAAAAAAAGGTTCGGGCGGGACAGTACCAAAAATTCTTTCCCGACATTCCCGATTAAATTCAATATGATGAAGATATGCACATACGTAGAATAGATGAGAAAACGATATATATGTCTATATTTAATTGCAGTGTCACAGGAGATCGTTTCAAAATATTTCAAACTTATTTCCTTATAAACTGTTTTAACAGCCATTTAATATAAAATATTGCTTCCAGCAGACTCTTCTACGAGTAAAACTATCAACCAATTTCTCTAACGAAAAACGTATATCTATTTAAAGTTACTTACCATACTTGGTTATATTTTTCAATTTGTTCGCATGCGAGGCACAAGAGAAGTGAACGCTCACCGTATACATTGTATGTCAATCGGAACTTGTTTCAGGATGCCTTAAGATGTATATCAAAAAAATAGATCAAGAGTTGACGTGTGAGTCAAAGAAACCAATTTTTACCATATGGGTCAGTAAAAGTTAATTTGTAATTTCATTTCTTTTAACAACAATTTAAAATTAGGATTTAATGAAACACAACTGATTTTAAATTGTTGACCTCAACTAGTTTGCAGTTTTTTAAAAGATTTTTATCCAGTGTTAAAGAGTAACTGGAAAAAATCTTTTCAGCTATATTTCTGTCTCTTTTAAATGAGTGGCAGCACTGCAAATTTACAATTTGGTTACGAGTCTAGTACAAACTTAATATACATATGTACCTAAAAGGACGGTTGTAGAACAAAACTAGATAAAAACATGATTGTATGTATTTTGGATTACATCTTCCTTTAACAGATTTTGTACCATATACCATATACATATGTACATATGTATGAATTTAAGTGGAAAAAACTGAAATAAAATATCGTCATTTTGGGAGAAAAATCGTCATAGCGTCATTGGGCTAAAATAACATCAAAATGACCACGAAATCCTCAATTCGGCAAGCTTGTGAGTACTCAGCCGAAGGTTTAAAGTGAGATTATATTATCGTTCACAACCTAGCCGACATTTCATAAAAGGTGAGTCTTTAAGAATTATTTTGTTTAGCAAAATGTGTGTCTGCTAATGATATTTTAGTAAAGAGGCGGCAAATGAATTGTTAGTGGTATTTTGTAAAGTCCCTGTGGGGAAAATCTGAACTAGTGCGCTTCTAGTACATTTAGACCCAGCACTGGTTCGCGAGAAATCTATTTTTCATGGAAACAACTGGCGAATTGAACATGGCGATGTCCTAGGAAGTGTTAATTGCCCCCTAATTGTTCTAAATTCGTCACCTTAGATATCGATTTCTAATAAAAAAGTGAAATAAAATAGGTTTTTAAAAGTACCACATTTCTCCGATTTTCAACTGGTGAGGATCTAGTTACTATAGGACTGGTTCTTTTTTGGCGATAAAGATCTAGTACGGATTCAATAGTTCACGGTTTCCCTGCAGGGGTACTAATAAAAAACTCAATGCATTATTTTCATATAAAAATAAAAACTTCTTGCTTTTTATTTGGCGGGACCAAAATCGGAATAAGACAGGGAAACACGTTCATATAAGATCCGAGAAAAGATCGAAAGTTCTCCACTGACGATTCGAGAACGAAACTTTGCCTGCCACAAACATAGCGACGCGTTGTTTTAAAATATCTGTTTACGGATTCGTTTGTGGAAATCTAGTCGGCACCCCTACATTCCCAAGCAGACTTTATTCGCTAGTCGCTTTAGGTCACGCACTCAATTACAGTTGCCAGATTGTGGAAAGAGCACATGTTTAGCACAATCGCCCATTGAAAACTTAGTTTTTGCATGCGGTGGCAGTTTGCTGATTCGAAAGATTTATATATAATTAATTAATTGCAGATTTTACCATATGTTTTGTTATTACTGCATATCTTTAATCCGATTTTTTGTCATGCATAAGGATATAACAGTGGTCATAAGCAATAATCGCCTAACCGCTTTTACCTTTTTTTCTAAACAAAAAATTAAAGAAATATGCGATTCAAAATAGGTGGCAATGGATATTTAAAATGCCTTCCATTTGATACCCATGTTATGATGTTTTAATCAATTTGTAACTAATTTCGAACAGGTGGCAACCTTATGTCTTCTCTCGTAGATAATGCCTATTCAGATAACCTTAAAATCTAAAACATTATCTGTGTATTTCGTCAAAATCGTTAGAGTCGTTTCCGAGAACCCTATGGATATATATATATATATATATTCAAGAATTGCTCGTTTAATGTAATAAGATTTGATCCAAATTTGTGCAATTTAGTATGTGAAGTAGAATTTTGGTACAAAATAATATTATTATGAAATTTTTGGAAAAGTGGCGTAACCTCGCCCACTTATGATGAAATACTCTATCTTAGTAGCTGCTTCACCAATCCTTACCAAACTCGGTACGAGCCTTGCTTAGGATTCGGCTAAGAAATTTGCTGAAAATCATTGAAATCGGGTAATAGCCACGCCCATCTCCCATATAACGGTAATTTACCGAAACACAAAAACTGCGATAAATCAGTAACTACAGAAGCTAACTGCCTCAAAATCGATTATTGCAATGACCATTGAGCAAAAACTTAGACTATTATAAATATTTGGATTTTGTGCGTGGCGCCGCCCACTTCTGACCACAAATGTGCATCTCGGTAACCGATTTATCAATTTTTAACCAAACTTGGTGTGTTTAATAACCTTGCTACGAAAAAGCAATTCGTTGAAAATTATTCAAATCGGACTTAAATTGCACCGGTTTCCTGTATAACGGTAATTTTTGGATATACAATAACTACTATGTTTCAATAACTGAGGTCTTAACAATAAAAATGACTACTATAGACTTTTAGGTAGTTTAAAGAAAGTTGGAACGACAATAGTTGATACCTGCGCCGGGTATATACAATTTGGTTTCGCCCGAACTTATACTTCTTACTTTACTTGTTTAATTTGAAAATATATTCGGTACAAGCACATCATTTTAGGTACATCTGCAACGTAACCAAATAACTTTTTCTGAAACCGTATCTTAGTTTCAGATAAAAAGTGAATTGATTGACCTTTTTTAAACTATCGGTTTGTCTCGAATTGCTCGAAGATATTTCTCCCAACGTAATTTTTATAGCACTGCTGCGAGCGAGCTGTTCTACTGTCCATTCTTACTCGAAGGTATCGTTATACAATACAGCTTAACGCTACCGCGCTTCTGAAATCTAGGTGCTATTCATATTTAATTCCTGTAAGAGGATTTTTCAGGGCAGAAATACATTCCTAGGTTTACATTGCATACCGAGGGACGACCGCTGTTAGAAAAATCGATGATTTTGGTCGGACCAAGAACCGAACCTGGGTGCTACCGAGTTATATTACAAGTCTCTAAATCTTTCCTAAGTAGGCCACAATAATAATACAAGGCTAAAACTTAATCTTAAATTAACTTTGAAAATCCTTCGTAAGACACCCTTGTTACTATTGTAGTAAATGTAGCGAATTTTTTAAACTTGAAAGCCTGTTTTGAGCCACTGTTTTCACAAATTCTTGTTTTACAGTTTTAAAATACGAGTACCTACGCTAGTCTTTCCGTTCAGAGCGTATCTTTGGTTTCGTTCAACTATTTGTTCTCCAAGTTGTCACCGGCGTTTCCACTATTGTTTTGAAGGGCCGTCTCCGCTAACTATTTACTCATACAATTTTATTTCGCTATCGCCTTAACAAACTAACATGCCACTAGGCTTTTCAGGCCTTTATTATTGGTAGGAGGTAAGGTGCCAGATCTTAGATCAGTGAGCAGTTTAAACGCCACCGAAATCTACATTTCTGACAGTCACATATGCGCGATATCTTCACAAGCATTCGCTGACCCCGAAGTAAGTATGCTTGTGCGCCCTGGCATATGCCACGCGTATGCTGTGTGTTTTTTGTGCTTGTGGGTCACCACTCAGTGAGCGAGTGAATTTAAGTGCGCGGAGCGACACTTGTGTTGCCACCTCCTGCGCGTTTGTCTTCTACTTCGTCTACCTAGATATATATTTATGAATGCGGCTGACACGTTCCTCAAGTGGCGCACGTTTTCAATGGAAATTTTTTTTTACCGCAAATGACACAATTTCAAAAAGATCTCTTTCGCTCACTGACTCCGCATGCTCATGTTGCAAGTGCTCTTGACACACTGCTTATTTGATTAAACCGCGTAGATTGTCTACCAAAAATACTCGTAAATGAAAAGATTCGCGGCAAGCATGTGAACGCATAAATTCGATACCAACAGCCACAATATGTAATTATCGCTTTATTACTACAATCAAGAGAAATTTATGCGAGCCACATTCCGTGCTCTTTTTAACCCATCTGCGCACTAGTGAAAGGAATTGTGAACATTTTTAAAGCAGAAATTTCAAGGTATAAAAGATGCCACGATGGGAAATGACGAAAGTCAAAATTGTATAAATCATCCTTGAACCTAAAAGAATGTGTTATCCAAATTGCTTCTTTGCGTCAGGCAACCAAAAAACAGAGATTTTCGTTTTCTTCTTCGCCGACCGCCAGCAAACAGGATGCCCGCATATTCATGTCGGACATGGAGGTTACTTTTCGGGATATCGTCGCACTATATTGCCATTTTCAACAGTGCTTTGGCTCCGGGCTATGCGTGTAGATAGTGGTATGTCCAAGGCAAAATCATATTT
>NW_023458559.1:23051375-23054990 GCF_013731165.1 Rhagoletis pomonella | reverse complement strand
ATTTCATGGTATGTTTAATTGGTTTAAGTTATTGAATTTTTACTCATATTCATAAAAGTTATGTCTCAATGCGAATCCCGGGATTACTTAAAAAAAAATCCCGAAATCCCGGGATCACAATTTTCCGCATATTTTGGCATCCCTAATACATACATATATATGTATGTACACACAACAGCACTTTTCCACAAATTTCACTAACACTAGCTATGTATAGTACACTCCTTGAATTCGTGCTTTACTTTCGCAGCTCTCCTTATTTTGTCAAATTAATGTTGACTAACTGCGTAAGTGACATTTTTGTGCTTCAGTTTAATTAATTACTGTAATTGGTGTCGTGACCTTTTCAATTTTCACATGACAGTAATACTTTCACTCACTTTAAGTATAATCTTAAGTTGAACTTAACCTACGAAATTTACCTTGTAAATCGACGCGAAATTTGTTGACTAGCTTATTTGGCAGGGCCGCTGATTCCACGCGACATTCAATGTCCCGCGCTAAATCGTCGCGTGACAGCTCGAGCGTTAATTCCAGTCTCGCAGTAAAGAGGCCATCAGTTTCGACGTACGAAGCGGAATCTATTCAAATGAAAAAATTGTAGAAACGTTTTTATCAAATCATACGCATAAATATTTGAGTTGCTTATTATCGATTTTCTAGTTTTATATTCAGGGTCCTAAATATGGCCCCTTTTTCAAAATATATATAAAATATAATATATAAATAAAAAAAGATTTATAAATATGAACGAACTCGGATTTTGGTCCCAAATATCTCGACTTCTGCGCCACCTATCGGTAAACTAAGCAAACTAAATCAGACGATATTTGCAGGATTTGGAAATATTTCGACCCGTGCGCCAGCTACCGGCTAAATTTTGTGTGAAGTTATTTTTTCCATGTAACTAAGGTACTTTCCAAATATGAACAAAATGGGGCTGTAAACACTTGCGCCATCTATCAGATTAGTTTATATTTCATATTGCATTGTCCTTGGGTTCTGGGTCAAGTCTCCGGGTCATCAGGAAATTCGTCAAAAATTTATTGCAAGATTTTACCCAAGCAAACATTCGTACATATATGTATACATACTAGGTCATTAAACCCCCGAGAATTTTAATTATCCCGGGATCAAGGGGTTTTTCAAGAATTATAGGAAGAACAATAAAGAGATATAAAAACTTTTTTTTTTATCAAACAAGACCAAACGGCATATGCTAAACAAATACTTGTACTTCATAAAACAACAACAAATATAAAGCATCTAGCCATTGTCCGCGAGACTAGACTTTATATTGTTACAAGAGTAACCAGCTGAGAAAAACATTTTTCTGACTCTACGCAAAACCACCCCAACAAAATAAAAAGAAGACCAACTCTACCACATTTTAAAAGTTTCTTTCAAGTGCTACCAGATTTTTAGTTTTTGCACAGTTCTTGCATAATCCCCGAAAAAAATCGGTAATCGCTTTTAGTGGTAACGTGTACTAGAAGTCATAGCGTTATAATGCCTTCGAATTCTTTCGCTTCTTTTTGGCATTGCCGGTAATGCAAAGTAGAATGTCCTACAATATTTTATTTGTTCCGCTTCTTTGCTTCATTTCAGGGAATGCAAAGTAGAATATCCTACAATATTTTGTTTATTTCGCTTCTTTGCTTCATTTTGGGGAATGCAAAGTAGAATGCTGCATCGTAGTCAGCTGAAAAATAGAATGAATATCCAAAAATTCTTTTTCTACCGTTACTTTCTGTGCAAATTTGTCTCGCATAAAAATCATGTTTTGCTTTGTTCAATTTGCAGCCAAGTTGAAGTCAGCCAATGAAGTGAAGTACATGAGTGAAGAAGTACAATTTTAAGCTTAATTAAATACACATGTATGTACATACCGATTTTTAAGTAAAATCTAAATACCTAAATACATACATATTTATGTATAAAAACTGATTTATAAAAATTTTAATTAATTTTAATTTTTTAAGACATTTTCTGATTTCATTTTAATATAAATAAGTATGTACTTGTCTAGGCATTCTACGTTAGTTTCTCGTTAAGGCATTCTTTGTTCGCTTCTCTGGATTCTGTTTATCCATGCGTTCTCCCTTCGTTCGAAGGTATGTAATGCTGCGGGTAAGGGCTTACGACCAATGACATGTCCATGTAAAAATAATGCCTTCTTGAAGTGAAAGGGTAAGCGATTCCCATCGCCTAGCTCGTTTCCACTTTCGTTTCTGTGGTAATCGTGTTTTTTGCTGGAATAGTTTTAAAAAGTGGATTTATTCACAGGTTCTGCGATTCACTTCCTATTGAAAATGACTTATGTTCAGTGTAAACCCGAATTTTCTGCATTTCTCGCTTTTATGTCAAATGCACTTGAATTAATTTTTTCATTTTCAATTTCACTTTCACTCTGATTCAATTAGGTACAATTAGTACAAATCTCGAGATACCGGAGCTGTAATCCTGGGATTTCGGGACATGGAAAGAATGCCCTAATACATACATAAATGCAGATATAGAAAGTTAAATAAAAACTTGTAAAAATCAATTAAGTCAAATTTATCGGTCTGTCCCTCCGTGCACACAATACCCGGAGCAAACGGGTGCGTAATTAATATTTTTGGTAAGTATAAGTCATCTGTAACTTAGCTGAAGTTTTAATTTCTTTGGTTTGTTTTTCGTATCCTTTGCACCGTTATTTGAAAAGAATGTGATTTGGATTACCAACATTTTTATAAAACAAAGCTTTGGTAGAGTAAAAAAGTGTTTTGCCACTTTTTGAGGGAGATTTTTTGGATTTATGTATATAGTTGAGAGTATGTATTGAGACATTTATAAAATTTAGCTGCAATTGTCTACATGCCTTTCAAAAAATTAACTTTATGTAGTGTCATACGAATTTTTCGGAGCCTGGCTATCTTCAAAAATTAGCGATCGCTGTGAAACAATAGGGGTATTTACGAACCGGGGCATACTGTCTAGCATGGTGCATAGATAGCATGATTGGCTAATTTTGTTGTTGTTTGAACACATGAAACAACGACAATCATACTATTAATGCGATCTATGCACCATGCTAGATGGTATGCACCGGATCTTGAATACCCCTAATGTCAGCTTTACTAAATGTTCTTATGCATAAATTTTCAATCCCACTTACTGACAAAAAAAGTTAAATATAAATTAAATAACATTGAGCGACAGCTTCAGCGGAAATAGGTGGCATGTAATCGAGTTAAATCTTATTTTAAGAAGAAGCGCTTTGATTGGATGTGGATTTCGAAGATTATGTCATACTAAGCAATAATATCCAACTTCCACCACTTAATGAAGTATGTTATTTATAAATAAAATATTGTTGTTTACTAAACGGTAATTAAATTTCAGAGACGGAGTACTAGCAAAGGTCGACCTCAGGTGCAATATGAAGGCTTATGTGAGAAGAGTAAGCGCCGAAAAGTTGAGCAACTTATTAAAACGACTTCAGCAAGTCAAATGGTAAGAGCAGCAGATTTAGTAAATAAAATAATGTAAAACAAGTAAGAAAGTCTAAGTTCGGGCGGAGCCTAACATTAAATACCCGGCGCAAGTATTAAATATATGTTTTCCACCTTT
>NW_023458559.1:23034152-23051275 GCF_013731165.1 Rhagoletis pomonella | reverse complement strand
AAAAACAAACACTAAGAAATAAACCTTGCCGCTCACCCATGTGGGAATTCTTGGAACTTATCTGAGCTCTTAACTGCAGTTAATCATTTGGTGGAAATAGGCTATAAAAAACTATCCCTGCAAAAAATTTTGCGATTAATCTTTAAAGAGAGTATTCCTAGATTAGTCTTCATCGGGTACAATTGAGCATTAATTAGCCACAACTAGTCTCGTAAGGGTATTATTAAAAATCAATTAGTCCCCGACTCATCTCTAATGGTTTCAATTAACGATTTGATGATATGTACGCACTTATTCGAAGAAATTTCATACACGGCGTTGGCATATAGGGAAATTAATCGCTTAACAAACCTTAGAATCCTGGCGGAGTCTTCTTATCTTGACCTGAAGTTATTACATAAAAAGCTGATGATGAAAAACATCTTTCTGTCAAAAGGTAGTCAAAAGCCATTCGAAGTAAATGACCCCAATCTTCTCCATTACAAAATATTTAGACTTCTTTTACCAGCACTTTGGATTAATTATAAGTTTATCGATTTGAGAAAGTTGGAGTAGATTGATTTAAAAAATGATGTAACTTTTCCTTAAAACTTTCTGTTTCGTTTATGTTAGCGACGCTGAGTACATTCATTTAAATTTTCTTCAAAAAAGGCTCAGACTGCAATTTTAAAAGTACAGTTTCAAGCTTTTTGTTAATCGTAGTTAAAACGGCATTTTACTAAAATAATTAAAATTCTTAAACAAGTTCTTACTATCAATTCGATATTTTAAATTTTTCGGGATCCCGGGATTTGCTTGCATGTTATTGGCATCCCTATTATGTATGTATGTACGTGTCTATATACAACCAATATAATTAAATACATATGCAAGTAAGGGCATGTAAAAGTTTACATATAAACTTCGAAAATGTTCAATGTGGAAAATAGCCTTGAAACAGTGAAGAAAAAAATATAGGTATTCATCTAAAATTGTAAATGCAATGTAAACATTGTTTTAAATAGACGAGCTCTTCTCCACTTTTTGGTGGAGGGGCCTACAATTTTACGCGGCCAATGAATTATTCGAAAAGCTTTTTGCAGGCAGAAATATACTCGGCGGTTTGCCATTCCCTGTCGAGGGGCAACCGCTATTAAGAAAACGAATTCTTATTTCTTTGAGGTTTTACTTCGACCAGGGATCGAACCTAGATTCGGCGGAGTGGCAGTACGCATCTCTAATCCTAGAGTAGTAATGTTCGTCAATCCGACGACTACCACTTTTATTTTATATTTTTCTCTTTACTGCATGTTGTGATTACGGTCAGATTTCTGAGTGTGTTTTTATACCTTTCATGGGAATAAAATGGTATTATAACTTTGGTCCGATGTTTGTAAGTACCAGAATAAGAAGATATAGACCCATTCAAATGTATACTTAATTGATCAGAACGTCGAGCTGAGTCGATTTAGCCAAGTCCGTTTGTCCGTCTGCTTGTATGCAATCTAGTAGTAACGTATGTAAAGTAATCTAGGGCTAATTAATCGGCTACAGCGGCCGGTCAAAAACTCATAGGCTGATCCAGTTTTTCATTTTGTATACTGACTGCCAAAACTTAATTGAAAATTTACACAAATTTATAATATTATCTATAAGATGACATCATCGTATTAAATTGTACCGTATCTGTTAATGGTTTTTCAAATAGTGATTTAACTTGAATCGACTCACAAACAAGTTATGTAACTATTTAAAAAATTTAAAATTCGTTAATTTGGCGTTTGGTGATATAAAGAGTTTAGCAGAATACCACTAATATACATACACTGCCGGAACAAAGTATTGGCACAGCAAATTTTTCACAATATATGCAACCATTTTCATTTTAATATTTTAGCGCTAATTTCGTATAAAATATGGTTCATTCTACAAAAAAAAAAACATAATAAAGTGCAAGTTTTAAGTAGCTAGGAATTAGTGTTGATTCTTGGCAATTTTATTCACGACGTCTTCCATACAAAAAAATTTTTTCGAAAATACTTTATATGGAAAAAATGCAAAGCACCTTCAACAAAAAAATATCTCAAAAATCAACGCGATTTTTGACTAACTCCGAACTTGCATTTTTTTACTAGAATTTAATGGGCTGCAAAACTGCATACTCAAAAGAATTCTAGAAAATCTGATTAAAAAGTTGAAAATTTGCTAAATTTTCGAGAGTTTTTCCCAGAGTTTAGGAATTATATATTTATGTTTTTTGTTGTTGAATGAACCATATTTTTATACAAAATTGGCGGAAAAATATTAGAATAAAAATTGTTGCATATATTGTGAAAAAATTGCTGTGCCAATACTTTGTTCCGGCAGTGTGCATACCTTTTTAACGTTGATATAAAAATAATAAAAAAAAAGCCCGTCAATGGAAAAAAGAAGAGAAAATATGTTTCTGCAAAAAAGAAATTAATGAAAGTCACATTTAGATGGATAAAGCGTTAGCTAATTAAGTACTTGAACCTTAGCTAAATTAAAACTTGGCCTTACTTCAATATGCAAAGCACTTCATTATGATATACAAAATATTTAACTAAAACAAAGAACGATAAAAATGTAGAAGTCAGAACAATGGCATTAAATACTTAGTAGAGTAATTAGACCATGGGAAGAAATATATGAACTAAGCTGCCAGGAAAATTGATTGATGCCTTTTCGTATTGCAATCGTGGGCAATACATGATGTAGTCGTATTGGGAGACATTGTATGGAAATGCCAATACCAATAAACCCACATTCTCCCACTTACGATCCATTAAAAAGCATGCACGATAAAAACCATTATATTTCACTCTGCTCTCCATTCTATTCACCGCTCACTAAACGAGAAAGTTGGAGTTGTTTGAAAAGGGTCGCAAAAAGTTAGATGGCATCTAAATTGCTGTTATTAATTATGTAGGCAACAAAACAAAAAAAAAAACAGAAAAACTCAAAAGCACAAAGTAATCGAGGCAATGTGATAAAAGCTTGGTCTCTGCTGGTGAGTGTGGAAGTTACCTTCGGTGACACAATATAATTGCCAACAATGCTGAGCATTTATTACTCAATTTTTCATTGTAATGAAAGTAATTGCCCGTTTTTCACCTGCAGGATTGTTGTGCATATTTCGAAATCATTCCTGGATTCTATTGTTCTGATTAATTTTTCTTTTCATTTCTTGTCATTTGCAGTGCGTCCGACGAGTATATCTATCAATGGTGTGGAACATCATACGGTGCAGGGCAGCAAAGTCGTGCTAACATGTGATGTGAGTATTGTAAAATTGCAGTTACATTACATTCTTCTATTGACTAGTATAAATATAATGAATGTTGCCTTCGAAAATTTATAAAATACCTATGTATATATCTGTATGTATGAAAATTCGTAATTCAATTAAGGCTGATTTTCACTATATCAAATTAAATGACATTTGTCGTCAAATAAGTGCAAACGCATTGCCAAATGGGACTAAAAAATGGTCTGTCGATTAATTTATATCAAAACGGGCCTTCAATCGTCTACATTTGCTGCTAGATAGGCTATTTATCCGTTTTTGGCCCATAATTTAATTGCGAAAGGAGTTAAAGCTGTGTCAAAATATGTCGACAAATTTTGTCGCCAAAATATGACAGCCGTTACAAAAGCTAAAATACCTATGTATGTACATATCGCATGGTGTCCTGCGCTGAGGGAAAAAAATATTAACATCAAATAAAAACGTAATTGATCTTACTATAAACGTCAACGAAAGTACTGTATATTGGTAAATATTCAATTCAATTACGCGCATATTAAAATAACCGCGTTCGTACTGAAAAAGCATCCATGAAGTGAATAATCAGGACAAAAATTAAAAAAAGATTTAATTTGCATCTTGCCTGCAGTGGAATTCGAACCCGACCATCTCCGGATATCAACAACTTGTGGCAAGCATCTTTGCGCACTCAGCTACACCCAGCCATATAAATTTGCTTTTAAATGATGAATATCCGTCACCACCACAGCACGCGATTTGTACGGATAAATACCCTGTGGGGAAAATCTCTATTTCTGAACTGGTGCGCTTCTAGTACATTTAGACCCAGTACTGGTTCGCGATAAATCTCTTTTGCATGCAAGCAACTGGCGAATTTAACATGGCGATGTCCTAGGAAGTGTCAATTGCCCCCGCTGCATCCCTTTTTCGATAGTTCCGAACTAGTCCCAAATTCTATAGTTCCGAACCAGTTCTAAAATCGCCAGACGAAAGAAAAAAGTATCATGATTTTTCAATCTTGTTGGTTCTTCCGTGTGTGCAATTTTAAGTTATTTTGGAAGAAATGTGTTTTCAATTTGAAATTAAATTTTTTTGAATGATTGTAAGAAATGTACGGTTACATGCCTTTAGCTGTAGCTGAGTTTGCAGAGGTGCTCGCTGTTATTTCTTAGATTCCAGACTGTCCCAAGATGTTGAAATGTTAACACAAATTTTAGTTTTGTATTACCAAGCTATGAAAAAGCATCTGCGAAGCGCAGAATAGAAGCGTATTTGAGCGAAAAAGCCGCCGAACACATATCTATGTAAAGTAAACAAGCCCCGCGCTGCATCCCTTTTTCGATAGTTCTGAACTGGTTCTAAATTCGACAAATAAGATCTAGTTCGTTCTGCATCCCTTTTTCTATAGTTCCGAACTATTTCTAAATTCGTCACTTTAGATATATATTTCTAGTGAAAAAAACTGAAACAGATTAGTTTATATACCCGAGCGCACTTGTGCACAAGGGTATTATAACTTTGTTCACATAACGGTTGTTTGTAACAGGCAAAACGAATCGAGATAGATATAGACAAATGTATACATAAATGATCAGAATGAAAAGAGAAATCGATTAGGCGGTGACTGTCTGTCCGTCCGTCCGTCCGTCCGTCCGTCCGTCCGTCCGTCTGTGCACACGATAACTGGAGTAAAAATTGAGATATCTTAACGAAACTTAGTACGTGGACTTCTTTTGGGCATAGGACGGATGGTATTGAAAATGGGCGAAATCGGCCAATAACCACGCCTACCTCCCATATAACGGTAATTTTCAGAAATACGAAAAGTGCGATATTTTAGTAACTACTGAAGATAATTCACTCAAAATTGATATTTACAATGAGTTTTAGACGAAAAATAAGAATATTAAAAAATTTTGGCAAATGGGCGTAGCCACGCCTACTTATGGTTACATGTGTATATCTTGGTAACCGCTGCACCAATTTCTTCCAAACTTGGCACAGTTGTTGGTCCTGCTACAACATAGGAAATAACCACGCCCACATCCCATATAACGGTAATTTAGAAAAATACGAAATCCTCGATAAATCAGTAAATATTAAAGCTAATTTATTCAAAATTGATGGTTGCAACAATTTTTTACCAAGAAATACGCTTATGAAACAATTTTGGAAAATGGGCGTGGCACCGCCCACTTATGATCACATATATAATTATCTCGCTAACCGTTCTAGCAATTGAACCAAACTCGGTATGGTTATTGTGCTTGCCACATAAAAGCAAAGCGTTGAAAATTATTGAAATCGGACTAAAATTACGACCGCTTTTCATATAACGGTAAATTTCAGAAATGCTTGAAACTGCAATATTTCGAAATTTAAGGACGCTAATTTTCTTAAAATTTATACACCCCGGATTATCGTGAAGCGGTAGCTTTCGGAAAGGTGGAAAACATATATTTAATAATTGCGCCGGGTATTTAATGTTCGGCTCCGCCCGAACTTAGACTTTCTTACTTGTTTAAAGTACCACTTTTCGCCCATTTTGGACTGGTGGGGATCTAGTTCCTATCGGACTAGTTCGTTTTTGGCGGTAAAGACCTAGTACGGAACTAGAAATTTGATTCACTAGTCCGCGGTTTCCCTACAGGGTATGTATGTACTATGTATGTATGTGTGTGTTGTCACGGCTCTCAGAGCGGCGCTCTGCATGCTTGGGGTGCGTATGTACACTTACATCATGAATGATAGAATATTTCTCAATTTATATTTCTTTTAATCGTGAACAGTCAAATACGTGCGTAATAAATATTGTATGAAAATATTATTTTTAAATACGAACATTTTTAAACGATAATCAAATATAAAGTATTCATTTTTTACTATGCATTATTTCCCTCAGTGTAGACTACCCATCCACCACTTATAAAATGCAATCAGGGATGCTCTATCTTTTGGTCGTATTATCGACCTCGGGTTTTGAACGGAAGTGGGTTAAACTGTCCGGAAGTCAATTTTTTAAATGGGATATATGTACATGTTTTGCCACAGATTTGGATTTTGCAAAGGAAGGCTAGGTGGAAGGTTAAGTGGTTACTAAAACACGTCTGTCGTTCTCGCTATCAAATATCGAATGTTTCTTTATTCTACTAACTATTTACAAAATGGTGACCACCCAGGGTCATGCCATAAGGGCTATACCCATAACTCTTTCTCATATGGTTTAGACACAAATTGCCTTATGATTAGTTAACAATGACTTAACATAATGCTTAGTGCAGGTATACTATATACTCTTAAATACAATATATAACTTTTGTTGGAAATTTTTTTCTGGAATGCACTTCCGGTCCGTTACCGGAATACGACCAAAAGATAGAGCATCCCCGACTTGATTATTTATTCATATTTTTTCGTTTTCCAATAAATGATAAATTCTTTGGTGTCTGTATGTACCCTGCAGCAAAGCAAACTGGTTCAGAACTCACGCTGTGCTAGCATGAAAAGGGACGGTATTTGTTCTATCCCAAATCAATGCGTTCAGCTGTCTTTTTTAACATGGCGATGTCCTACGAAGTGACAATTGTCACCCTCTGCAGAACTTTTGAACTTGCTCTGAACTGACTCTGGCATAGATGGTTCTGAGATAGTAACAGTTCCTAGATAGTTCAAAAAGCGTTACCTCCGGGCTCCGGGATTTGAGCTGGTTCTATATAGTATAGTAAAAAGGCTATATCTTTAAATACTGTAATTAAATAAGCACGTATACAATTTTGTAAATAAAAAATAGGGTGCATTCCAAAACGTCAAAATACAAACCATCAGTCTCTCTTATTTCTAAACGTTACTAGAAGAAAAAGTCTAACTTGCGAAACCTACTTGAAAACTAGCATCTAACCGTGGTTGCGCACATTTGGCATTACAATCTACTTAGGTTTAAAAATAAAAGAGCCTGATCCTTTGTATTTTGCCGTTTTGGAATTCACCCATACTTAATTTTATTTGCAAATAGGTATTTGTTTTGCACTAATTTACTTTTTGAGGCAAACTATAACCTTTAAAAGAGGAACATAAAGTGTCGGTTACTCCTTCATTTTCCAAAACTGTTATTCTTAAAACTAATTTGTATTTCTTACATATAATGTATCTCTGTGATATAATGAATTAATTAATGGGCTACAAAACTGAATACTCGAAATATTTATAAAAAATTCGGATTAAAGAGATATATTTACGTATGTACAGTCTCGGTTATATCAAACAGATATTGTTTGCCACTTATGTTTATTTATTTATTTTAAAGTATTTTCAACGAAAATACAGTTCATTCTCTAAAAAAACCCATCTAAACCCAGATTTAAAACATTGTAGAAAACTAAAAAAGTACAACGAATTCAGGCCAAAATTTTAAACTTTTTTCTCAGGAGGGTTAGAATTTTTTTGAGTATACGCTTTTATAGGCGATTTAATGTGGAAGTTTCAGTCGGCTAAAAGTTACCGTTAATTTTTTTATTTGCACACTTGTAGGAATACTTTCGGTATGTAATTTGTAGAAAAAATAGAAACAAAACCGCAATTCATGAAATTAAATATGAAAATTTCTTAAATCATTTAACTAAAATATCCTCTAGCGAATACAAAGTCGTTATAGCTTGTTATATTTATGTTATTCAATTTATGTACTTCTTGCTTCCTTCTTCTTGTTTATGTACGCCGTAAAAATGTGTGCAGTAAATTTTCAGATTTTACTGACTTGTCGTACTTAACATTCCTTATCGTACTACCTACAAAGTTGCTCTTTTTGGGGCGCAGAAATCCAACAACTTACGAAATGAGCAAGAAATTGCATGTCGCTTATTGTATGTGTCAGTTTGTTGAAGAGTCCTTTTGGAGATCAGCCCTGAGACTCAAACTGTGGATATTCTGGCCGACTGTTCTGATCGCAACCTTTTGACTTTGACCTTCTTAGCCTACTCAATTTTAGTCAATAACTCAATGTCTTCCCAACCTTCTTCCGCTTTGTGTGACAACATCAAGGCGCACGCCACAAATCGGAGGAGAAGCTCTGCCAAACACTAAGAAATGTGTAAACGCCAATCTATTATTATTATTATTAGGGCCTAATAATTAGGCGATAATTTTTTTTTAGTAGCAAAACAATAAATTTACATACAAACAAAAAATTGTAATGGCGATGTACATGAACTTTACTTGAGGGATCACACCACATAGAATGTATGCATTACAAAAATTTAACAAAGTAAAAGAGTTCGCGAGAATGAAATTGCATGCAGCCAAAAAAAAGCCTATGTAAATGTTGGTATTAATAACAGACATTCTTGTCACTCATACGCCGTGGCATCGCAGCAAAAAATCGGTAATCGCGTTTAGTTATAACGCATTACCTTATAATGTCTTCTAATTTTTTCGCTTCTTTTAGGCTTTGTTGGACTTGGCTTGTTTGGATTTTTTATCGGGTGAAATAAAAAAACCCATATTTCTCTTAATTTGTTAAATTTTGACCATCGAAAATTTACACAATTTCAAAAACCCACTCCCCCTAAAATATAGATAGCTTTGGGTTTTTTGATATTGCCGTTACGTTGGTGGAGCCCGTGGTTTTTGTGTGATTTCAAAAATTTTCAATGTGGCGCTTAATAAGCTCGTGGTTGAGATCGGTTAAGTAGTTGTTGAGATACTCATCCATATATGATAAAAGTTGGCGGTGCCCCAATTTCCTAAAATTTCTTGAAAAACCATTTCTTTGCTAAAGAGCGATTGTATTCATCAATTTCGAATAATTTCCTTATTTCCTTAGCCACACTGCTCAAAAGATTTTAGAGTCCGGTACATAAACAATATACATTCAGGGCCGTATTTAAGAAAAGTTGCGTAACTTCGACAATTTTTTTTTGCAATTGGAATAAATGAGGTAACAGTTTATTTAAAAATAGATTTAATTTTAGATAGTACTACACATTTTGAAATTGTGGAAACTATTGGTGGTCAAGATTTAAAAAATTAAGAAAAATATGGGTATCTTTTAATTTACCCGATAAAAGATCCCAACAAGCCTAGTCCTGCAATAGATCATTATATATAATTCTAAAGGCTTACATATCCTGTTCTTAGATCATATTCGATCTTTGAAATCGAATCAAAACTAGTCATTCAAAAACTCATGAATCTACAAAATCGTATATTCTGACCTAAATCGACAGGTCGCGACGTATAAATGACCTTTAAAAAATCTATAAAATTAGGCAATAAGGTTTCTCATAAAAACGAATAAAATTAGGGGTAGGGTCTTGAAATTTCCAAAAAGAGAAACATAATATACTTACCTACATAAATACATGCATATATGCATTGATCCAATGACATTAAAATAGTTGTATGTTTCATTGGAGCGTAATCTCCTAGATTATTGCTGTATAATTTGGAACCCTTACTACCAAACTCATTCAAACAAAATAGAAAGAGTGCAAAGAACTTTCACTAAGTTTGCATTATCGAAACTTTATTGCCCAAATGGCTGTCCCGATTATTTGGGTAGGCGTAACGTAAACGTTACAGAGCTTATCTGATAGCAGAAGTTACTTCTCAATAATGTTTATATACAATGTCCTTAATTGTTTAGTAGACTGTAGTGATATTTACAATTTGCTAAACCTCCATTATCCTAAATGTGAATTGAGGCAGGTTAGAATTTTTACGGTCGCTGTACATAAATCTAATTATACATATAATGAGCCTATATCAAAATGCATCCGACTATGCAACACTTATTTCGAAGTTATAAATTTTAATTTTAATGTATTTAACTTCAAGTTAACTTTATTTAAAATGTGTAACCAATCTAGTAACGTGTAAGAACATTTGTAGACGAATAAATAATAAAATAAAATAAAATATGTATGTATAAAAACTGATTTAGAAAATTTTTAACTAATTTTAATCTTTTAAGACAATCTGTATTGTACTTACATGTTTTGTAAGCGCTGCTAAATATAGTCTACCATACCTGTACACAAATTTATTGAAAATGTTGTATTTAAGGACTAGGCCCAGCCTTTGCATGAAATATGTAGCACTTTCAGCGTCATGTCCTGTGTACAAACTAATCACTAGCGATGTCTTTACGTCATAATCTCAATGCATATAAATATGCACTACATAGAAACGTGTGTATGTATGTATATACAAACATAACTATGTAGAACAACATGTATATCGTCTTTCTGCAAAACCGCGTAAATGACATTGGCTGCCAAAAATTAGATTTGCTCACATAAGTTCTTAGCTCAATCCTTACCCATTCGTCCTGAAATATACTAGCCAGAAATGCAATTGCGTTAAAAAAAGAAAACCAATTTGAAATATGAGTGTTTTTACGCTCTAGAAAACAATTTCTACAACTTTATAAACGCGGTTTTGCATTTTGTTGATAGGCGGTTTTGCACTTTAAACGACGATATAAAGACTCTAAAAGCCGTGGGGTAATTGGTAATAATTAAGTGCCAATTATTACTTAAAATTGTCTCCATGACATTAGTCATATGTGTATGTGCATTAGGGTGGTCCACAAATATATGCGGTGGGGTGCCGGGTAGAAATTATAATGTTAAGCTCTAACCCAATGAATTATAGTTTTTGTGCTGGGTATGCAGTTACTGTCGCACGGCTATACTCAATCCCGACTCTTTCGTCCTCGACCGAGAGGAGCCTTGGGTCGCGGCAGAAAGAGAGGGAGCTTTGGTGGTGGCCACTCCGACTTATTCGGTTTAAGGGCTCACTGAAGTCTGCAGTCTGTTCACCAGTAGGTGCGGCTACAAGCGGGTGTCTGTCTCGGAGCAAGCGGTCCGCTTTATAAACGTGTATTCGGTTACGAAACCAACCCCGTCCCAACAATGGGTTGTGCTGGGTTTGGGACCCGCCCCGCCTCCGCGACGACGGACCGAGGCTGATCGACTTTGCCAGGGCCCGAAACATGCTAGTATGCAGTACCAGGTTCAAGCATAAAACGATCCGTCAAGCTACGTGGCTGTCTCCAGATCGAAAAACGGGAAATCAAATCGATCATGTTGCGATAGACGGAAGGCACGCTTCCAGTGTTTTAGACGTACGCACACTCCGAGGCCCAAACATCGACTCGGACCACTATCTTGTTGCAGCCAAGATACGCACCCGCCTCTGTGCAGCAAAAAATGTGCGCCCAAATATGCAAGGAAAGCTTTACGTCGAAAAGCTGCAATCACAGCAGACAGCCAATTCATTTGCTACTCGACTCTCACACCTGCTAACAGAGAGCATTCTTCAACAAACCGACATAGGCGAGCAGTGGAGCCACATCTCCCGCTCATTAAGTACCGCTGCCGAAGAAGTAGTCGGGTTTCAGCGAGCCCGAAAGAACAACTGGTACGATGATGAGTGTCTAGAAGCTGCAGGGAAAAAAGATGCCGCCTACAGGGCCACGCTGCGATCGGGAGCAACGCGGGACCGCTATAGGGATCTGAAGAGCGAAGTGAGACGTATTTGCCGCAATAAGAAGAGAGTGGGCGAAATACGTGAGTGCGAAGAGCTTGAAATGCTGGTCGACAGGGAGAATACCGGACAATTTTACCAGGGAGTTAGGCGACTTACGGAAGGTTTGAAGACCAGGGCGTACTTTTGTAAGAACAACAATGGCGACCTAGTAACCGATGTTAAGAACATACTAAAATTATGGAGGGAACACTTTTCCACGCTACTGAGTGGTAGCAGCACGGAAAGATGTGGAGAAGAAGAACCCGATCCCCCAGTCGATGACGACGGAGTCGATGTTCCTCCGCCTGACTATAACGAGGTACGAATAGCAATAACAAGCCTGAAAAACAACAAAGCTGCTGGAGCTGACAGCCTGCCAGCTGAGCTATTCAAGTACGGTGTCGAGCAGTTGATACGTTGTATGCATCAACTCTTATGCAGAATATGGTCAGATGAACCTATGCCCGACGGCTGGACTTTAAGTGTGCTCTTACCAGTTCACAAGAAAAGCCGACCCCACCATCCGCGCCAACTACCGCGTTATCAGTATTCTAAGCATAGGCTATAAGGTCTTATCGAGTGTATTGTGAGAAAGACTTAAGCCCACCGTCAACGAACTGATTGGACCTTATCAGTGTGGTTTCAGACCTGGCAAATCCACCAAGGACCAGGTATTCACAATACGTCAAATCTTAGAAAAGATCCGCGAGAAAAGGATCGACATTCACCACCTATTTGTCGACTTTAAAGCCGCTTTTGACAGCACTGGAAGGAGTTGCCTATACGAAGCTATTTCTGAATTTGGCATCCCCTCAGAACTCATAGGGCTGTGTAAAATGACGTTGGGCAATACCACCAGGTCCTTCAGAATTGGGAAAGACCTCTCGCCGTTCGCCACAAAACGCAGTTTCAGACAGGGCGACTCCATTTCATGTGACCTCCTTAATCTGATGTTGGAGAAGATAATAAGAGCTGCAGAACTGAACTGCTCAGAAACAATTTACTACAAGAGCGTGCCATTGCTGGCGTACGCCGATGACATCGACATCATCGGTAATAAGAACCGCGAAGTGTGTTCTGCCTTTGGACTGGGTAGGCAATTCTCTCGACGTACGAAAACCACACTCTATAAGTCACTCATCATGCCCGTGCTGGTATATGGCGCAGAAGCACGGACAATGACAACCAGGGTTGCCACTTTGGTAAATTGTTACCAAAATTGGTAGAAAAAATTTGGGTTGGTAAACAGGTAAATTTTTTCTCATTTTGGTAGATATTTGTTGAACTTTTCGTTACCGATTTATTTTTCGTAGTTATCTTTATATTATAAATTTCTTTGCATACTTTTTATATACTTACATACGCATAAATGTATATCGATATAAGGCGAACATATCGTGCTCCATTCAAAACTCATTTTACTGGAATCCCGGGGAGCTTTTGATTGCCTAAATATTTTAAATGATTATTTAAATACATATAAAAAAAATTTACAGGTATGTAATGACGCACTATAATTGTTCGCAAAAAAAATTTAATCAACGTCATTTTTTATCAATAGAAATTGTTAAATAAAAAACACAAAAGACTGGTGGCAAAAAATTAAAAAAAAAATCAACGGGAACCACACTGTGAGCTATACTCAAGTATTATTTGCTTTAAAACTCGGTATCTTAAAATTGTTCTAAAAATTCAGAATAAAAAATTCGAAATTTGGACGAAAATTTTTTGAATTTTTCTAAATGTTGTATATAGTTTGAATCCTTAATTTTTATGAATTTAGTTAAAACAACAAAAAATTTTTACTTGAAAAACATTGCGAATAATAAAAAAATCACCAGGTGCTTTTTTGAGTCACTGTATTTGTCAGCCTTGAAATCCAACGGAGAATCACTCTTGACAAAAAGTGCTACATTGGGCTGAGTAGGCAATTGAGAAGTAAAGTACTCTCTCGTCGTACAAAGATCACACTCTATAAGTCACTCATCATGCCTGTGCTGGTGTGTGGCGCGGAGGCATGGACAATGAAAGCATCTGATGAGGCGGCTCTTGGAGTTTTCGAGAGAAAGATTCTGCGAAAGATTTACGGACCTTTACGCGTTAGTGATGACGAATATCGCAGACGATTTAACGATGAGCTGTATGAGCTTTACAACGATATAGACATAGTGCAGCGAATTAAAATTCAGCGGCTCCGCTGGCTTGGCTATGTCGTTGGAATGGACAGAAGCGCTCCTGCTCTGAAAATTTTAACCGCGGGCCGCGATGCTGATAATAGAGGAAGAGGAAGGCCTCCTCTGCGTTGGAAAGACCAGGTGGAGAAGGACTTGGCTTCACTTGGCATTTCCAATTGGCGTCAGTTAGCACAGAAGAGAAATGACTGGCGTGCTGTTTTGGACTCGGCCAAAATCGCTTAGGCGGTTACAGCGCCAATAAAGAAGAAGAAGTATTTGTCTATAATAACTCGAGTTGAAGTTTTTCAAATTATGAAGTTTCGTTGTTGCCTTTAGTTTCATCACTTCCGCTTTGAAAGAAACTGCGAATATGCTAATAATATGACTCAAATACCGTATAATTAGCTAAATAAAAATTTCCTTAAAAACAATTTTAATTCTTATTGAAATAACTAAAAAAATAACAAAACTGTAGTTTTAATTGAAAAAAATAAAAAAATAAAGCTATAGTTTTTATTAAAATAACTATAAAAAATTTATTGGTAGATAGTTTTTAGATTTTTCTCAAGGGGATGGTAAATATTTTTTTTCGTCAGTGGCAACCCTGATGACAACATCCGACGAGGCGGCTCTTGGAGTTTTCGAGAGAACGATTCAGCGAAAGATTTACGGACCTTTACGCGTTGGCGATGGAGAATATCGAAGACGATTTAACGATGAGCTGTATGAGCTTTACAACGACATGGACTTAGTGCAGCGAATTAAAATATAGCGGCTCCGCTGGCTTGTTCATGTCGTTCGAATGGACACCGACGCTTTGAAAGTAGTCAGAAGCCACTGGTGGTAGCAGAGGAAGATGGAGGCCCCCACTGCGTTGGAAAGAAGAGGTTGAGGAGGACTTGGCATTTCCAATTGGCGTCAGTTGGCACAGAAAAGAAACGACTGGCGTGCTTTGTTGAACTCGGCTAAAATCGCTTAGGCGGTTACAGTGCCAAATAAGAAGAAGAAGAACCCCTATAAATATTTTAAATGGAATAAAAAATACCTTTTTTTATTGCTAAAAACAATGATATTTAGAACTTCATCGCCCATGAACTTTTTTCATATACTTTATATGGGGAAAAAACGCTTTTTCATAGAAATGATATAGAATTCTTGCAAATCAATATGTTTCGGTCGGAAAACCCTGTTTCTCTTTAGAAGACCGCCAAAACAATACCCAGTTCTTTATTTAATTATTTCTTCATGTAAATAATAAAAATGATTGACGCTTACACATATGTTAGTGTTTGCACGAGCTTCTCCTCCGATTTGTGGCGTGCGCCTTGATGTTTTCACACATAGTGGAGGGACCTACAGTTTTAAGCCGAATCCTAACGGCGATTGTATTTTTATGAGAAGCTGTTTTTCGTGGTAGAAATATAGTCGGAGGTTTGCCATTGCCTGCCAAGGGGCGACCGCTATTACAAAATAATTTTCTGTTATTTTTTGATTTCGGGTTGAAACTGGGCTTGAACCCAGGCCCTGCGTAATGGTGGCGTGCACTGCTAACCACTACACCACAGCGGCCGCCATTCAATGTTATAAATTACCCATTAGTATGCGAATATTTTTTTCCATTTAGATAAATCCTAGAGGTTGAGAGCTTAACATTTTAAACTTTTTTTTTATCACCCTAAACTACATACATTCATATGGAAGTATGTGGCAGTTTGATTTCTGGCCAAGAGCTTGGCGCTTTAATAGAATTATCAACGTTTAAACTTGTTACAAAAAAACATTAGCAAGCTTAAATAATAGGCTCTTTGAAAAGTTAGTGTTTTTCGAACTGCAATTTTGCATGTAGAAATTTTTGTTTTCATATAAGAATATATCGTCGTTTAAAGTACTTGACATTTTATCCACTCATCCTGAAATATACTAGCCAGAAATGCGATTGCTTTGTAAAAAAGAGAACCATTTTTAAATATGAGTGTTTTTACTCTCTAAAAATAATTTATGCAACCTTACAAACGCGGTTTTGCATTTTGTTGATACACGGTTTTGTACTTTAAACGACGATATATACAACACAGATATATGTATCCAGAACCATCTGCACTTTTGCACTTTAAACCACGATATATCGTACATTCATAGGTACTCGTATCTATGTAAAAATAGTATAGGCAGCATAATAAAGTTATGATATACATACATCCTTATTTTTACACCGATATTGTCGGCTTTAGTCATACTATTTACATACACAGCAGTGTATCTTTCGACTCACATGAAACCCGTCAACTTTATTTGTTCCATAAAGATGCACCCTACTTCGTTCTGTATTCGTGTCAAGTTATATGCGACAAATTGCTATTTATTTATTGTAATTTTAATGGCTTTTTGTAAAATTCGTTATATTGATTGCACTGCTACAATTGTTATCTAGCTCAGTAGCTCAGGCAAATGTGTATGTACATGCGTATATAGTGCCACACATGCATACGTAGATCAACGAACAATAAAACCTTGAATGACAATTTATTGACGTAGATTAAGCTTCCATAATGGAAACTGAAATCTTTACCACAAGTCAGAAACAAATGTGCCAGTGTGATTCAGCTGAAAATGGTGTTAATTAATTTTGCGTTCAATCAATAGCACTAACTTCATTAGGCATGTGTGTCAGGTGCAGTCATGAACTCAATTACAACAGCAAATTGTTTTTCAAAAACAAATACGGCTTTCTAACTTGGCCAGCTGTCAACTGCTTTATAACTTAATTCTTAATGGACCACTCGGTTAAGAAGTGATTTAGTGAATTTAATAATGCTTTCATTATTATTTTTTTTTTTGTGGCAAGTAAATGTTATAGTGGCAACAGGGGCGCATCCAGGAATATATTTTGGGAGAGAAAATACTGAAAATTCGTTTTATGTGCAGTATGTAATAAATAAATTAACTATTTGAAGTTTCATAGATTGCACTTTATTTACATAAAATTAACAAAGAACTTTAAAATTTTTAACCGAAAAAAGGGGGAGGTCATCAATTCTTCGGAATATTTTTAATTTAGTTATGTATGCTACCGCATAACTTTGGATCAAATGAACCGAAAAGGATTAAGGAATTGGTTTATTTTTGCACGTTTATATTCAATGAAAGGCAAATTT
>NW_023458559.1:23032290-23034052 GCF_013731165.1 Rhagoletis pomonella | reverse complement strand
GGTCTCCTTTTGTCACTGCCGGCAGCCTAACTGTTCTTGCGCATGCACGTGTTTGCAAAATGATGACGAAGTGATTTCTGCCCATTTATTTGAATAAAATAAACATACTTAGAAGGCATCAAACAATACTTCCCATACAGCAAACGAAAGGAAAAAACTTGAGTTTTTTTTTAAAGCATTTTGGAATTAAAAAAATTTTGAAATTTTTTCAACAATTTTTTTAATCAAAATGCTCAATTTTTATCGAATTTCCATAAAATTTGTACACAATAATATTTCTATTACTCTGAAGAACTTATATTTCTGCAAAACCCAAGTTGATAGAGCACTTTAAACGCTCAAAGTTAACCCCAAAATAAGCCAATATTTACCGTTGTTTCTACGACAGAGACCGAACTTATCTTTTACTAAATGAATCTGTCGAAATGCTTGGAGTTTTGTCTTTGAAAGGACGCATTTTCATTTGAAATCGCATCATTAGTTCTGGTGCACCAAGGCCCAATTTTAGATGGCGTACTTAAGTAGAGATTGCTGATTATTTGCCACTATTCATTTTCAGATCATACATTTAATCTGCATTTAAATGGCCAATATTCGCTATTTAAATATAAGATATGCAAACAACAAAGATTGATTGGTAGGTTGTTTAATCAATCCCAGCAAATCCCACCAAAAACCAACCAGCTGTTCAGCGCAAAATGTAAACAAACAAGCAAATGCAACAAGAACTTCAAGGAACAAGCAAGCAGTACTGCCAACTGTTTGGCATATTTAAACAAAGTCGATCTGAATCGCAACGAAAGCTAATTGGCATTTAAACAACAATCCACAATTATTTAAACTCAAGTGCCGTTTGAATATTCATTTGAAATTGGCCCTAAGCGTTTTTGTGATGCTTTACAAATTACAACTACATTTGAGCTAGAGATGGGCAAAACGGTGATTTTACAATCACTGTGAAAACTGTTACTGTGATTTCCTGAAAGCAGTGACTTTAATCGGTGATTCGAATCACTATTTTAGAATTATGTGAATTTTCGATAGTACAGCTTGATACAGCCATTAAAAAAGCCAACGCAATAAGCACTCCATAATTTTATAATACCGTTATTAAAATGCAATTCGTAAATCTTTAAATGTATATTAGTTTCATATTATTACATTTTTAAATAAAAAGTGACAAGTTTCTGTGTTGCTGAAAATGTAAATATAAGTTATATAAACATTTATTGTATAGATGAGTATTTTGAATTTGAATTTAAAAATAGAAGCATCTCCGTTTTTGCTGGACTCAACCGCGATCTTCTATCTGTTACGATCAACCCAGCCTTTGAGAAAATGCGCTCACACGGAACAGATGTGCAAAGGGCACTGAGTTTTTCTTTAGCGACCTCTGCCAAAACTGGAAACATATATTGGTTTTCACGCCACCATTGAAGAGGATTTGATTTTCTAGAAATTATCCCTACTTCCAGATATCTATGCACCTCGAAAACGGTGATTTAATATTTTTAATCACTGTGATAAACGGTGACTTGAAAATCGTTGTGAAAAAGTCGCCGATAGTGATTTTTTGCCCATCACTAATTTGAGCATGGCATCCATACCGAAACGTAAGACGTATTCTACGTCAAACAATGTTTGCATACCTTTAGGCATTTTTTATATTTCCTCAGCAGTGGCGGCTAAAATAAATGAAACATCTTTTTTTTCTTCACTTCGTTCGTGATTTATGATAAATTATCTAATTTATTTATTTCAT
>NW_023458559.1:23030838-23032190 GCF_013731165.1 Rhagoletis pomonella | reverse complement strand
TTCCCACATGGGTGAGCGGCAAGGTTTATTTCTTAGTGTTTGTTTTTATACCCGAGCGCACTTGTGCACAAGGGTATTATAACTTTGTTCACATAACGGTTGTTTGTAACAGGCAAAACGAATCGAGATAGATATAGACAAATGTATACATAAATGATCAGAATGAAAAGAGAAATCGATTAAGCGGTGACTGTCTGTCCGTCCGTCCGTCCGTCCGTCCGTCCGTCTGTGCACACGATAACTCGAGTAAAAATTGAGATATCTTAACGAAACTTGGTACGTGAACTTCTTTTGGGCGTGGGACGGATGGTATTGAAAATGGGCGATATCAGATAATAACCACGCCTACCTTCCATATAACGGTAATTTTAAGAAATACGAAAACTGCGATATTTTAGTAACTACTGAAGATAATTCACTCAAAATTGATACTTACAATGAGTTTCAGACGGAAAACATGAATATTATAAATTTTTGGAAAATGGGCGTAGCCACGCCCACTTATGGTTACATGTGTATATCTTGGTAACCGCTACACCAATTTCTTCTAAACTCGGCACAGTTGTTGGCCTTAGTACAGTATACTAAGTGGCTAAAAATTTAAAAAATCGGACAATAACCACGCCTACCTCCCATATAACGGTAATTTTCAGAAAAACTAAAACTGCGATATTTTAGTAACTACTGAAGATAATTCACTCAAAATTGATATTTGCAATGAGTTTTAGACGAAAAATAAGAATATTACAAAATTTTGGCAAATGGGCGTAGCCACGCCCACTTATGGTTACATGTGTATATCTTGGTAACCGCTACACCAATTTCTTCCAAACTTGGCACAGTTGTTGGTCCTGGTACAGTATACCAACTGGCCGAAAATTTCTAAAATCGGACAATAACCACGCCCACATCCCATATAACGGTAATTTCGAGAAATACAAAATCTTCGATAAATCAGTAAATATTGAAGCTAATTTATTCAAAATTGATGATTGCAACAATTCTTTACCAAGAAATACGTTTATGACAAAATTTTGGAAAATGGGCGTAGCACCGCCCACTTGTGATCACATATATGTATCTCGCTAACCGTTCTAGCAATTTGTACCAAGCTCGGTATGGTTATTGTGCTTGCCACATAAAAGCAAACCGTAGAAAATTGTTAAAATCGTACTAAAATTGAGGCCGCTTTTCATACAACGGTAAATTTCAGATATGCTTGAAATTTCAATATTTCGAAATTTAAGGACGCTAATTTACTTAAAATGTATACACCCCGGCTTATCATGTAGCGGTAGCTTTCGGAAAGGTGGAAAACATATATTTAATACTTGCGCCGGGTATTTAATGTT
>NW_023458559.1:23027725-23030738 GCF_013731165.1 Rhagoletis pomonella | reverse complement strand
AAAAATATATGTTTTTAAAAACAAGCTTTTATTTAACATGTATAATCAAAGAAATAAAATAAAGTAGTGTAACAAAAGATTTTTTAGCAAGAAAATTTTGTCAGAACTGCACTAAAATGAATAAAATAAAATGAGTTAAGCTCTCGTTAAAGTTACTAAAAGCTATTTAGTGAAAGGAGTTATTCAAAGCCTAATGAAAATTGCTAACAATTTGTACTAATTCGTTTTTAAAAAACTCAAGAAATAACGATTATTTTCCGAGCAAAAAATAAAACTTAAAACGTAACGATTATTTTCCGAGCAAAAAATAAAACTTAAAACGTAACCATTATTTTCGGAGCAAAAAATAAAACTTAAAACGTAACCATTATTTTCCGAACTCAGTTAATAACGATTAAAAAGTGATTTTTATAATAAAACTTATAACCGTTACGGTCCCTGATTTTAATTATTCCGCCCACAAGGGTGGAAGACGTGGCAGTAGGCCAATCCTGACCACATTTCAAATTTCTTCTTTCCTAAGTTAAGGTACACCAAATACAAAATTTTATAGACATTAGACAATGTTTACTATTTTTGTCCACAGCTAATATGTGCGCCCGCCTCTCATATAATGATATTTTTAAAAATGATGCTAAATTGCTCAGATTCATTGCACTTTAGAAAAATCTCAAGTATTGAAATGACAAAAAAAACACCGAAACGCGTAAACTTCATTTTGGGTCGTAGATTACTGATCTAAATACCGTTTCTCTACAATAGGTCCTTTCATGATATATTTTCATATCATGTTTGCATTGCGAACAAAAACAAGTAAGAAAGTCTAAGTTCGGGCCGAGCCGAACATTAAATACCCGGCGCAAGTATTAAATATATGTTTTTTCACTTTTCCGAAAGCTACCGCTACAATGGTAAGCCGGGGTGTATCAATTTTGAGTAAACTAGCGTCCTTAAAATTCGAAATATTCCAGTTTCAAGCATTTCTGAAATTTACCATTATATGAAAAGCCGCCGTAATTTTAGTCCGATTTCAATAATTTGGAACGGTTTGCTTTTACGTGGCAAGCACAATAACCATACCGAGTTTGGTACAAATTGGTATAATGGTTACCGATATACATATATGTGAACATAAGTGGGCGGTGCCACGCCCATTTTCTAAAATTTTATCATAAACGTATTTCTTGGTAAAGAATTGTTGCAAACATCAATTTTGAATAAATTATCTTTAATATTTACTGATTTATCGAAGATTTTGTATTTCTCTAAATTACCGTTATATGGGATGTGGGCGTGGTTATTGTCCGATTTTTTAAATTTTCGGCCATTTAGTATGTTGTACCAAGGCCAACAACTGTGCCAAGTTTGGAAGAAATTGGTGCAGCGGTCACCAAGATATACACATGTAACCATAAGTGGGCGTGGCTACGCCCATTTTCAAAAAATTTATAATATTCTTATTTCTCGTCTGAAAGTTATTGTAGATATCAATTTTGAGTGAATTATCTTCAGTAGTTACTAAAATATCACAGTTATCGTATTTCTGGAAATTACCGTTATATGGGAAGTGGGCGTGGTTACTGTCCGATTTCGCCCATTTTCAATACCAACCTACCCTGGATTAACGGAAACCTACATACCAAATTTCGTTGAGATATCTCAATTTTTGCTCGAGTTATCGTGTACACGGACGGACAGACGGACGGACAGACAGACATGGCTTAATCGACTTCTCTATTCATTCTGAGCATCTATGTATACATTTGTCTATATCTATCTCGATTCGTTTTGGCTGTTACAAACAACCGTTATGTGAACAAAATTAATATACTCTTGTGCACAAGTGCGCTCGGATATAAAAAAATTAATCTTGATCGTACATAGTCGTGCATGGCGTATGAGTGACATTACTTCCTGTCCATACATATTTCATACAAAAAATCATTGGACATTTTCATTTGACCATTCACAACACAACTTTTGTATTTATCCATCGTTTTTCTTCGTTTAAAGCGTGTTTTTTTTATAAAAGAAATTACTTTAATACAAATGATAAAATGTGATTTATTTCATTCACAACGTAAACTTAAAATGAAAATATCTTTGCAAGATTGCCAAAAACGGTATATATGCACATACATATATAGTTCTGTAATCTAGGATTCAAATTTAAGTTTTTATGTCTCAACATTTTATGTGTAGTTTTAGCGACCCTAAGGTTTTATTGGAGTAATATTTTTCAAAAAAAATGATTCTTGTAAAACTGTATAAAAGGTTGTGACATCGCATATCTGCAATAAAATACGTGTACACAGTAGTGGCTAAATCTGTTATTTCCAGTACTTTGAAACCACGTATTTTTCATATAAAAATATCGGCAATTCTCTATAATGCTCAACAAAAGATAAACTTACCGAGAGTTTGCGAGATAATAGCCTATAAATTTGCCGAATAGCCCTTGTTCATATCTACTTATGAACAGCAACACGCATATCTATACATGCATGTATGTGCATACGCTTGTGTCCATGTATTGCATCATTGTAGGTACAATCGCAGTATATACGTATATTTTGATGTAAGTATTCAAGTGTGCGCATATGTTGCATGCATCACAGGCATATTGTGCCACGCCTTGATGCAAAGAATGAAATTAAATGTTTAGGTAAGGGAAAGCAAACCATGCGACTCAAGGACACTTATCACTTGGGTAAGAGATGCTTGAGTGCATGATTTGTGGCTTACGTTTATGTGCAAATCCAAAAGTACGAAATATGCATTGTATTTTAAATGTCAATATTAGAAGCTCGGTGTTTTCACTTCATAACGGGCTGCTCATCCATGGTCCGTTTTCAGCCCTGATAGCAGTTTTGGCGTCTAAATCTCCTTTCTAAGAACTTATACTTGATTATTGCCTAAACAATTTTTTTATTACGAATAACCCTAGCCATAGTAAACATTTGAACTAACGGGTGATTTTTTTGAGGTTAGGATTTTCATGCATTAGTATTTG
>NW_023458559.1:23026542-23027625 GCF_013731165.1 Rhagoletis pomonella | reverse complement strand
ATGAAATAAATAAATTAGATAATTTATCATAAATCACGAACGAAGTGCAGAAAAAAAAGATGTTTCATTTATTTTAGCCCCCACTGCTGAGGAAATATAAAAAATGCCTAAAGGTATGCAAACATTGTTTGACATAGAATACGTCTTACGTTTCGGTATGGATGCCATGCTCAAATGTAGTTGTAATTTGTAAAGCTTCACAAAAACGCTTAGGGCCACTTTCAAATGAATATTCAAACGGCACTTGAGTTTAAATAATTGTGGATTGTTGTTTAAATGCCAATTAGCTTTCGTTGCGATTCAGATCGACTTTGTTTAAATATGCCAAACAGTTGGCAGCACTGCTGCTTGTTCCTTGAAGTTCTTGTTGCATTTGCTTGTTTGTTTACATTTTGCGCTGAACAGCTGGTTGGTTTTTGGTGGGATTTGCTGGGATTGATTAAACAACCTACCAATCAATCTTTGTTGTTTGCATATCTTATATTTAAATAGCGAATATTGGCCATTTAAATGCAGATTAAATGTATGATCTGAAAATGAATACTTAAGTACGCCATCTGAAATTGGGCCTTGGTGCACCAGAACTAATGAAGCGATTTCAAATGAAAATGCGTCCTTTCAAAGACAAAACTCCAAGCATTTCGACAGATTCATTTTGTAAAAGATAAGTTCGGTCTCTGTCGTAGAAACAACGGTAAATATTGGCTTATTTTGGGGTTAACTTTGAGCGTTTAAAGTGCTCTATCAACTTGGGTTTTGCAGAAATAACTTCCATTTTCGGAGTATAAGTTCTTCAGAGTAATAGAAATATTATTGTGTACAAATTTTATAGAAATTCGATAAAAATTGAGCATTTTCATTAAAAAAATTGTTGAAAAAATTTCAAAATTTTTTTTATTCCAAAATGCTTTAAAAAAAAACTCAAGTTTTTTCCTTTCGTTTGCTGTATGGGAAGTATTGGTTGATGCCTTCTAAGTATGTTTATTTTATTCAAATAAATGGGCAGAAATCACTTCGTCATCATTTTGCAAACACATGCATGCGCAAGAACAGTTAGGCTGCCGGCAGTGACAAAAGGAGACC
>NW_023458559.1:23022164-23026442 GCF_013731165.1 Rhagoletis pomonella | reverse complement strand
CATACGAAATTACAGTTTGAAGTTTATGCGAAGTTGTGCGAAGTTATGCGAAGTATGCATAATCAGACCATTAGTTTGTTTATCGAGACGGAACTTCACTCTTTAACCCTCATACGAACCTCAAACAACTTTTCATTACACAAAGTAACATAAATCGCAATAAATTTTTGTTCACATTAAGTTTATTGTGAAATACATTTATTATATTTTATTTGGAGCAATCTTTACAAAAATATGTTGCGAATATTATGTGATCTATGAAAGCGGGTGAAATTTCGCCCGAAGATCTCTCACGTAACTACAAAAATAAGACTAAAGCCGCTCACACAAGTAACAAAATACGCTTATTTTTAACCGACTTCCAAAACAGGAGGAGGTTATCAGTTCGTCGGAAATTTTTTATTTTTTTTTATGTATGTTACCGCATAACTTTGGACCACGTCAACCGATTTCTATAATTCTTTTTGCATCAGAAAAGTAGTGTCTCAGAGGTGGTGGATAATGAGGTATATATATATATATTTTTTTTTATATGAGAGTTGAAGTCGGTTTTTTTTTTGCTAAAAATTACTTGTTATAACATGTTCTCATTACTGACAAATACATTAAACGTGATATTTTTTACCTCATAACTAAAAAAGTACGAAGATCGTAGAGGATTAATTGTCTGTTTATTCCAAAGACACACTTTCTAACTTGAAGGATTTCAAAGTTGACTTTAACACCGCAAAAGTAATTAAATTGAGGAGAAATTAGTAACTACCACTATACGGTATGCTGGCTGCTTTGGATGAGTGTTTAGAGGTGCCGTACCTCTCCAAAGGACCTAGATTCGCTGATCCGAGGGACATACATCTAAATTAGAATAAATGTTTCCCTAACAGCGGCTGCCCCTCGGCAGGCAATTGAAAACCTCCGAGTGTTCTTCTGCCAGGAAAATTCTCATAAGAAAATCTGTTTGCCGTTCGGAGGCCGCTTGAAACTTTAGGTCCCTCCATTTGCGTAACAACATCAACACGCACACCACAAATTGGGAAGCTCGCCCAAAAACATAGCAAAAGCGCAAGCGTCAAATACATGCTAATGGATCAACTTTCAGTAATCTTTCTCTATACTATAAACTTTACAAAGTTTGAAACCGAAATAGTGAAAGCAAGGTTTGAATGTTTGCTTTTTGCCATTCTCAAGTGAATATCATTCATGTGCTTAGCCCGCCTACTTGGACTTCTATATACAGAATTATTCACCAAAAACGTACCTACATAATAAGTTTCAGTTAAATCAGCCGCCAGTAGCTTCACCTCTTTCTCTCTTGTAGCGCACTAATTAAAAAATACGCATTAATTGTTAATCCTTGGCCTTGCCCATTTATATTCGTTACTTGCAATTAAGCAATCTTTTAGCCATGTAATTTCGCTACCAACGCCTACAAGTGGGCAATATTTCTTTCATTATTTTTAAATTTTTCGAGCTTACGTACATACGTACATAATACAACGTACTTACACTTTGAAAATTTTTAAAGAATTGATGCATGTATATAAATATGTATGCACATAGTTTGTGCAAGATGCACTAACACATTCGCATCATTTGTATAAATCCACACAGCAAGATACTTCCATACTTACATACAATGGCTGCATTCTCACAGATTTCAGTCCAACATCATTCGAGCATCCTTAACTTTTCCGACATGTTGGCTTATTGCGCCATTTGCCATTGTTGCCACGACCGATAATTACAATAAAATTAATTACGGCCCACAGTTGGCCGAATGCCGTTGCCAACGAAAACGACACGCAGATTTATTATTTGCGCAGCAGTGGTCGTTGCAAGGAACTTATTTATGTTTGCATACATATATGTAGGTATGAATGCTTGCATACGTATTACTATGTATGTATTTAGTTATGCAGGTGATACAAGACCCCTCCAGCTGTGGCACGTTTAAGCTGTCTCTTAGCCGGATGCGCAGGCGGTGCATTCATTGCCATTTTTCCTCACATACAACTTTTTTAATTTTTCACAGCGTATTTGTCGAGTTTCACGGCAACGGTGTATACTTTTGTGCGCACACACCTTTGTTACTGGCAAATCAATTAAATTTTATGGCACACCTTCTGTTATTCGCGCACATTATGGTCAAGTTTTACCGCCACAAAACGGCAAAATAACCACAAATGAAAGCGCCGGGATTTCATATTAAATTTCAACATCCGAAAAGTATGCAGCTGCGAACTATTTATAGCCACATATGTATGTACTAGTGAATTTTAGTTATTTTCATAAAATCATATCCCTTGCACAGTTTTGAACATTCGTGCTCATCTTTTTTAATGGAAATTCAACTTGCTTTAAATTTTAAAATATAGTTTTCAATTTAAAGCCGTGTGATGGCCTTTAGTATATACATAATTTTATTTTGGGCATGCATTTTTATTGTGTGTATCGAGTTTATTGCGCACAATAAATGATAATTGATAGCCATGCAATGAAATATTCAGTTGTTCTTTTTTTTTGCGGAAGTTAAAATAAACGCAAACCTTTCGTGCGCCTAAAAAGAAGAAGCAATGGCAGTTTTTGCCTGGCTGGATCGAATCAATGCACAATCGAAGGTAATTCTCAGCAACCTATACAAAGCGGCCTTGCAACAAGCTTAGCGAACATAGTAATTCCTCAACAGCGCTGCATTGCTGATGAGCTTAAATTGAATATCAACCAGCGATTATCGTTCAAGTTACGCTTGAATAGTTAATGCATAGCTTAATGCTTTTTAAATCGGTTTCAAGTAACTAACGTTCCCTTCCTCGCCTCAACAACAGCATTGCTCAACATTGTCTCCTTATTCGCCGCATACTACTAAATACTATGACAATTGATTTATCCCACCTACGAACTTCGTCCATTGCTTCCTTGATTATCGTGAATTTATAAGCGGAAAGTCAGTTTGCATGCAGTTTTCGCATTTAGATTGTCAATTTGTATTTACGTAACATTGTATTGACTCATGCTTTGCTTATGCAAGCGTGGAAAATGTTACAGGAAAGGATTCCCGTAAGGAGCGAGTCATAAAACTTTAGAACGCCTCACTAACGGAATTCGACTATATGCAACGAGAATATTTATAATATATATGTACATACAATACATTACTATAAACATACCCAGCAAGCATTTTTGCAAGTGTTTTAAAAAATAACTTAATATACGCTATAAAAATCGTTTATATTTAGTAGAATTATGTTTATTTGAAGTTTATAAATATTGAGAGTCGCCGCGGCTGAGTGGTTAGAGGTGCATACTACTTGGATCTGGAGTCGATCTCTGGCCCAAGAAACATCTAAATTATAAAGCATTTTTCTTACAGCGATCCATGAAAACAGCATTCCATAAAAATACAGTCGCCGTTTGGAGTCAATATAAATAGGTACATTCTTCAACAAAGTCCGCGCGCATACTACAAATTGGAGAAGAAGCGAGGACTAATACTCAGCAAAAGTGTAAACGCCAAACATTTTATTATTATTAAACGTTGAGATCAAATGTTTATACGAGTAAAGTGCGGAAGTGCTTTAAATTACTTAAGAAAGAAATGTCATGTTTGTAAAGTGAGAAAGGACTACTTAAAGAAAATGTAATTTTACTTATTAATAGTGAAATCTCCTGTTAACAATTTCATCGCAATTTTCAGTCGGTATCAATCGGAATACCGCACTCATTCTAATTCTGGCAGCTTTTTGTGCTCATTGCAGCTGCTTGACTTTACAACAATATAAAGCTGCAGTAGCTGCTGTATTCAGCAACATCAGCGCTTGCCGATAAGATTCCTCCGACTTCTGAAACCAAATCACCATCCATATAAGATGTGCGCTGGAAAACTCGGGTTACAATAGCGGAAGATCTCCTCGATATGCCTTGGCGGGGAAAGTTCCGCGTGAAGCCAGACCCGAGCTCAAAGACTCAAGGAAAGGTCCCACTTGTTTGCCGCTTCCAGCCTGGCTGCCTTCCAAACTTCCCCAACCAGAGCTACTGGCGTCATATACAACGAACAATATTCTTATTTTTCGTCTTAAAATTATTGTAAATATCAATTTTGAGTGAATAATCTTCAGTAGTTACTAAAATAGCGCAGTTTTCATATTTCTGAAAATTACCGTTATATGGGAGGTAGGCGTGGTTATTGTCCGATTTTGGCCACCATCCGTCATACGCCCGAAAGAAGTACACGTACCAAGTTTCGTTAAGATATCTTAATTTTTACTCGAGTTATCGTGT
>NW_023458559.1:23019273-23022064 GCF_013731165.1 Rhagoletis pomonella | reverse complement strand
CGTGCATTACCAACTTCGTAAATATTAATATTTTAGACATGCCTAAATCAAGCTGGGTTTGGAAGTACGCTTGTGTGATGAATGACGGATTTGTCAAGTGCAATGTATGTGTTGTATATTATAATATTTCCCCATATGGTACGGAAGATTTTTATAGATTTTCCCTATGTACGTTCGTTTGCGTTATATGATCGTAAATGCGTTTAATTTTCACCTCTCCACATTTTTTCGGGTGCCCGGGTACCCGGGTAATTACCATACTGCCCGGGTACCCGGTCTACCCGGGTCTACCCGGGTTATAAAATACCCGGGTAATTCAATACCCGGGTAGGGCTTCACCCGCTACCCGGGTACCCGGGTAGCTCATTACCCGGGTGAAATCATCAGCCCTAATATGATGCTAAATATAGAATAGATTATATTAACCCTTAATGTTTTTACGCACTTTATGTTCTCTGAAACAACTGCTAAAGTTCGTGTAGAGAAATAAAACTGAACGCCCCAATAGTAACGAAGAAAGCATCGTTGATTATAAATTAAATATTCGTATTTATAATATCCCTACAATTATTTCTAAGAAAAAATAATCTCAGCCATATGCACTTCATGGAAGTAAAAGTTCATTTTAATGTTGTTCCGTTTTTGGACTCTAATTTTGTGTTGTTATTGAATAAAGTTTAATTTTTAATTTAATTTGTTGAATTGGCACAATATCACCGTTTTTGTATGTTCTACATTTACCATTTTCTCATTACTATTTCATACTATTTTTGCTCTCAGCTCCTGTATTTCTTTGAGCTATGAAATAATTGGTCACATTAGATTTAGATAAACACGACTCTTATTAGTGAATATTTTATAATTTCTGAAGACATTGATATACTATTATAAAAATGCAATACCAATCAATATTTTTCTACAAATTATCATTACTTTTAACACGCAGGTGCATTACGAACCCGGTCCCGCCACGCTCACTCACTTCCCCTTAATTGCGGTGAAGAAGAAGAGTGTAACATTTTCATGCTCCGTGGACGACCCTGGATATCCTGAATCTAATAGGTCTGTAAAGTCGTACAAAAACACCGCATATACATCATCATATAACTCCATTGTTCCTAAAACCAATTTATCTGAGAAATCAACCAAATCATATACATCACATCCCACCACAACCGCTGCATCCACACCCCAAACGGGTGATAATTTCCTTATTCATTTCCATACCGTACAAGCGTTGCAACCCTCTGAGGCTGAGGCAGCTTATGAGGCGTTGATACGACAAAATTCACCATTGCTTGAACAACACCAACAACAACATAGCAACCAAACGATACAAAAAGAAACCCATGCACTAATTGGCCTGAACAATCATACTCCTCTATGTACATTGCTTACACTCACCACATTCTCACCAAAATCACAAATTCTAACACTGTACAATGTGGCGAAAACCAACATGGCTGACACCTCATCACAATCATCATTCGATTCATCATCAACATCACTTGACTTCAATCCATCATTACAACAACACCACCAACTCTCATTATACCGAAAAATGGGCGCATTTACTCATGGTGCCCAAATGTTAATGCATCCACATAGATTCCGTTGGTTGCGCGGTGGACGTGGTCCGCTACAGGACATTGTCACCAAGGACTGGACTGTTGAGCCGGTGGGTTTGGATAGCCGCACAAATTACTCATGCTATGCATTCAATGAAGGTGGTAAAGGTGTAATGGCAACTATCAATCTGGAGGTGCATGCACCTCCATTCTTCATCAAGAATTTGGTGCCATATACGGGCATGTTGCATACATCGCGCACAGCTAATCTTACATGCCGCATCGAGTGTGTGCCGCGCTGTGAAATTACCTGGTTAAAGGGCACGGAGCCCATTGATAAGAACGACACGCGCTACTTCATCAAAGAGAAGTATTTGGATGCCTCTCCGGCGACAGGCGATTTCGAGAGTATGCTTTCTGTACTGGTAAGTAAACGAGACACCAATATGAAATTGACTAACCCTTAATTAGACGCATAAAGAAAATCACACAATTAGTCGCATGGGGTCCCCAGTGAAATGTCGAAAAAAGAGTTTGGAAAATAAAAAAACGAAGTGTGTGTTATCAAAAATATTAAAGTATGCTATTATCGTTAACTTAAAACAAAAACATAATTTCGACTTCACTTACAAAAAAAAAAAACTTACCTTCGCCAAAAAATGTTACGTTAGCGGTCGCATGGGGGGTCAGCGCTCAAGCGAGTAGCGACACATGTCGCACACCGTCTCTAACAGAGTCACAACTCAAACTTTGGCATTTTTGAAATTATGCGCTAAAAATGTACACAGAGCTTTTATTTACCTTTCAGCAAAAGCTGGAGGAAATTTTTGCAACAAAGAGTTTAATAAAACTTTAATTTGAAAATATTTTTTGTTAGGATGGCCATTAAAGTGGTCCAAAAATGTATGTAAAACAAGTAAGAAAGTCTAAGTTCGGGCGGAGCCGAACATTAAATACCCGGCGCAAGTATTAATATATGTTTTCCACCTTTCCGAAAGCTACCGCTACATGATAAGCCGGGGTGTATACATTTTAAGTAAATTAGCGTCCTTAAATTTCGAAATATTGCAGTTTCAAGCATATCTGAAATTTACCGTTATATGAAAAGCGGCCTCAATTTTAGTCCGATTTCAACAATTTTCACCGGTTCGCTTTTATGTGGCAAGCACAATAACCACCGAGCTTGGTACAAATTGCTAGAACGGTTAGCGAGATACATATAT
>NW_023458559.1:22985234-23019173 GCF_013731165.1 Rhagoletis pomonella | reverse complement strand
CGCTCAAAATTTTCCATGTATTTTTATATGGGAAAAATAATTGTTTTCGTAAAAATGGTATAGAATTCTTGAAAGTCAATTTTTCGATCGGAAAACTCTGGTGCTGTTCAGGAGACTTTCAGTAATAATATCTGATTATTTATTTAACCATTTTTTAATGCTAGCGATTTTTTATTGGTCGCCCTATTGCATTTTTCGGTGTTTTCGTGGGGTTTTGGCGAACCTATAAATTATAGTTGCAATGAAAAAACTTATATTTTTTGCGGTACAGAACAATCCTAGGGGGTGAGAGCATAAAAATTCCGACTTTACTTTTTCACATGCATTTTTGGACCACCCTAATGTACATACGTATACCATCACAACTTGAACTAAAATATATGTTTATATTTCATTCATTTTCAGGTATCGCAACGGTGATTTAGTCAATGTCAACGACACAGAACGTTATGAGGGGGGCAATTCTGAGAACGTTGCACTGGTTATACGCTCTACTGACAAGGAAGATGTCGGCAACTACACCTGTCAACTATCAAATGCCATTGGCAAGGGCATCTCTGAGCAGCAAATTGACCTGGATGTGCAGTGTAAGTACTGAAATGCGACGTTGTACACTCAGAAAAGACATTCGTTAATGCTAGGAAAAAAGTATATTATTCTAAGGAAATACATGGCTTCCGTAATATGAGTAAACGATTTGGCTCAGTTTAAGGAAAACACAGTTAATTATTTTTCAGTACTATTTTCTCTCTACTTAGGAAAAATTAACTTGCCGTGAAAGGAGTAAGTATGTAATTTTCCTCGCGGCGCTGAAACAGTCGCAATGGCCGACAGAGCAAAGCTCTGGAGTGCTAGTCGAGAGATGCAAGGTTCGAGTCCCAGAGCAGGATTTTTTTTTTATATATTTTATTATTTTTTTATTGTAATTCTTTGAATTGTATTAAAAAAAATATCTCATTTATTTTTAATGGTATTTGTTTATTTAGGTTTTTGCATATGAAATAAATTTTAAAATTTGTAATTTATATTTGAATTGAAATAATTGACTTACCTTGCTCTAACTACCTCAAACCGGACTCGAACCTGCGATATCAGAACCAGAAGCAGTAGTCTTCACGCGACGCCACGTATGCCAGGAAAGCAATAAACTTCGTCTTAACAGCACTGAACAAATTATTACTTATATGGAACAAACTAATTACGCACTATTTTTGGCATGAACCTGAATTGAGTAGTCCACTTGCAAAGTGCGCTATGTAAAATTTGTTCGATTAGTAGTTTTTAATGGGTAACGTACCAGTATTTAAAATAGTTTCTTGTCCACTAACAACCCAGTGGAAAATCTTTCTATATTCAGAAAAAATATCATCAAATGTTAACTATTTACTCTTGCAATATTTACTCTTGTCTTTAGTCGTGTACGTGTGCTTATAAATCGGCGATCTGTCTGTTTTTGGCACAGAATATTGTCTATAAAGGTAGGTATAAAGGAGATAAAGTTCTGTCAAAATATGTCGAGAATTTTGGCATCACAATATGACATAGTGAAAACCAGCCATAACAGCCAAAAAGAATCGAGATAGATATAGGCAAATGTATACATAAATGCTCAGAATGAAAAGATAAATGGATTAAGCCATGGCTGTCCGTCCGTGCGTCTGTCCGTCTGTCCATGTACACGAAAACTCGAACAAAAATTGAGATATGTCAACAAAATTTGGTAATTAGGTTTCTCTTTATACAAGGTGGTTTGGGATTGAAAATGGGCAAAATCGGACAATAATCACGCCCACCTCCCATATAACAGGATTTTCGAAATATGCAAAAACTACGATATTTCCGCAAATACCGGATCAAAATTGCTGAAAGTTGGTATGCGAAGTAGAATTTCGGCGTGCCCCCTCCCACTTATGATACAATTCTATATCTATGTAGTTCCTTTACCAATCCCACCAAACTCGGTGCGAACATTACCGTTTAAAATTTTTGAAATCAGATAAGAACAACGCCCACATCCCATATAACGTTATTTTACAGAAATACGAAAACTGCGATAGATTAATAACTATCTAAGCTAATTTGCTCAAAATCCATATATGCAATGACCTCTTAACAGGAAGTGACACTTAGGGAAGTTTTTGAAAATGAGCGTGACACCGCCCAGTTACGCCTACATATCTGTATCTCGGTAACTGGGTTTTCAATTTCTACCAAACTCGGTACATTTATCACTCTTGGCGCAAAAAAGCAATATGGTGAAAATTTTTGAAATCGGACTAAAATTACTGCCACTTACCATGTAACGGTAAATTTCAGAAACACGAAAACTCCGATTTTTCAATAACTTAAAACGCCACTTACAACAATCACCTAACGAGAAACAAGACACAAGATGATTGATTTTTGTTAAATAGGCATGGCACCACCCACTTATGACTACATAAGTGTATATGGATAACCGCCTTACCGATTTCCATCAAACTTGGTCCAATTATTTTAATAAATCATAGTATATTATCGAACTGTTTGGAAAAATACTCTTGCTTATCATGCAGTTTACTGAAAAGTGAAAAAACGATATCTAACATGTGCGCCGGGTATATAATGTTCGGTTTCTGCCGAACTTATACTTTTTTACTTGTTAATTTATGGCTTACTATTATAAAATCACATAACGCTGTTTGCAAGTGGACTACTCAATTAAAGAAAAACTTCTCAAATTGTGTAAATTTTTCGCAATATTAAGCAAAAAACAATAACTCTCAAATAAAGAAACTGGTTTCTTGTTTTAAGGAAATTCTTTTTTCTGAGTGTATAAACGTATATAACTTGTGTAAAAGTGTGTTTGTATGTACAGGGTGTATGAGTATGTATTTATACCCAGGTGTACTAAGCAATTTTGCTACAACAAATGCTTCTACGCAAATATTCCGCCTTCCATTATGCTCGCCTTATCTATATACATACAAACTTATGTATGTTTGTACATATATCATTGATTCTTGCTTCACTGCCCAAAATGTTTTTGTCACATTTTGTTGTTATTATTATAAGTGTTTCACTGATACTGTTATTACTGTATAAGTGCTATTGTCGTTGTCATTTATTCATGTCCTCTTTGCCATTCAAGTAGTTGTTGCAGATGTCCTTTTGGCAAAACTGCTGGCCCTATACTATTTGTATATATATTTATATACATATGTAAATATATATTTATGTGTATTTGTGTTCATATCATTTCAGTTATGCCAATTGTCGAAGTGCTGATGATACCCGAGGGTCCCGTAAAGGAGAGTGACGAATCGAATGTGACACTTTACTGCAACATCTTAGAAGCTAATCCTGCGGTGCTGACAAAAGTGCGTTGGTATGCCAATGCGACGTTGCTCAAGGAGTTGCCTGATTGTGAAGAGACTAAGGTAAGAAACACTTTAACTGTAGGTATTTGAAGATAAAAGGTATGAGTCAACAACATTAACTCTATGATAACACTACGAAGAGAAATGTTGAATTGAAGATTTTCCAACTTAAATATTAAATAAGAGTGTTTGCTCATTTGTGTCAACTAAAATCTGATAACTGGACAATCATTTTTCAGGAGGATTTATGTCACATTGATCCTAGTAAATTACTGTTAGAAAGTATTGGACGTGGCTTTTTCTATAATTACTCTTGCGAGGGTTATAATGCGGCCGGTTGGGGACCACGAAGTGAAGATAAGGAATTAATGGTAAGTGGAGCGGATTTTTTCAGTGGCGCTGTAATTAGTATGTGCATATCTGTACGTTATATATGTAAATGTATTAGTATATTTCATATATCCTTATTTAGGAGTAAATCGATATAATAGTAAATTTCACCATGCACATGTATTTGATTTTTTAATAGGTACATACTTCCTGCAAAAGAATAAACTTAAACTAATTTGTTCTAGAGATAAATCAGATTTCTTTTAAACTTGGTTAGCTGATTAAGTCAAGTGATATTTTAACTAGTTTTGGCTATTTTTCTTTTATTTATTTAATGTTTATATTTTTTAAAAAGTTAAACACTTTACCTAACCAGCGCCGCATAAATCCACATCTGAAACTTCATACAAAAATTTTAAAAATGCAACAAACTTTGCACCAAAACATTTGCACCAAAAAGCTTTAAACTTTTTAATTTGATTTTTAGAAAAAATGTGTAGCTTATTAAATTTTAATAGGTTAAAATGTAAATTTCAAGATGCTGGAAAATCGTGTTGATTTTTAATAATTTTTTTGGCTGACGGTGTTTTGCATTTTCTTGCATTTAAAATATGCTCGACAATTTCGTTTGTATGGGAGAAAATGTCTAGCACATTTTGTCTTTCATCCAACAAAATATTGGACTAATTGGTCTATTCCATTTCAAAATATTTTCGGCTTTCCAACTACACATTAAGTTTTTATTTTTTTCGGATAAACCATGCGTTCCAGAAATCCTTCATAATTGTTGCACACGATTAAAAAGAATTGGAAATCTATACAAAAATTTAGTAGCGCTTATGTTCTGTAAGACTTACAACAAGAACAATGTAAAAATTTATTAGGAACGGTCTAAAGTCAAATTACAAATTGTGCTTTTTTTCAAGCGTTCGGACGCAAAATATACTTTAAATGTAAAAAAAAGAGTCGTAACGTTTACTTTATGTGTCAAAAATTTAATACAAAAGCTAGTTTTTGTTACTCTTGCCAGTCGCACAAAATGTCTTTCGGAAAGCTATAGGATTATCGATTGTAATTATATTGAAAATCGGAACGTCCGAACGCTTCAAATAACTTTTGTTCATATTGTTCTATGTAGGTACTGTTACTCACAAAATTGAGTATACGTTTTTTTTTGTTAGTATTTTGTTAATTTGGTATTAAAATACGGCTTATATTTTAGCAAACCCCATTTAAATCCGAATATAAATCTGTCTACGAAAATTATGAAAAAACTGCAAAGCAAACTTGTTAACAAGAAGTTCTAAAAAAAAGGTATGTAGTTTTATAGTCCATTCAGTTTTAGTATAATAATGTTCAAATGTTAAATGTCTAAAAATTGGCAATGATTTTTGAGAATTGCTTATGCATTTAAAATTTGCACATTATTATACTAAAACTGAATGGACTATAAAACTGCATATCTGACTTTTGTTTTTTAATTCTTCATAAAAAGTTTGCTTTGCAGATCTTTCATAACTTTCGTAGAAAGATTCATATTTGGATTTAAATGGGGTTTGCTAAAATATAAGCCATATTTTCATACAAAGTAGAATTAAAAAAAATTAGCATGTAAAACATTGAAAATATTAACAAAAAACGCGTATACTCAATTTTGTCTGTAACAGTATATAGATATAGTAATTACTGCCGCCCCCAAATCATACTATGCTAAGTCAGTTTGGAGGCGTCGATATGTACATCTGCTTGTACGAAGAAATGACTTCAACGAATGTGAATAAAAGCCTTCAATAGATGTATTTACAATAAAACACCATATTTGCACTAAAAATCGGAACGTCCAAACGGGAACGTCCGAACAACTTAGAACTAAACATCGTTACGAAGTTTAAGTTGACGCGATGGTTATGACTGCTTATTATTCTAACAACAGCTCATACGTCGTTTTTTTGTAAAATCAACAGATTCGCAGAATTTAGCAAAAGTCATCAGTCATCTACGATACGAGTTCCATTTTGGGAACGTCCGAACGGATAATTGCTATACACTTACGATATAACATTTGTGGAAAATATTTTTATTGATTTGCAGAGAGGTATTGATGATGACTACTCATGATTTGCGTTCATTCAAAGCCTACTATAGTTTTTAAAATGAAAAAAGTGTCTCCAAACGGAGCGTCCATAACGCAGGAAACACCCATATGTATGTTCATTAGGCATAGACTTTTTTTAAATTAAATATACCCACGAGGAGAGTTCCTGTCGGGAAATCCGAGAAACAAAAAAATGTTTACTGAAAAAAACCTACTGCGATCAAAAATTGTTTCCTATTCGGTTGAGTAGCTTTTTCCATTTTATTAAAACAAATCGTGGCATAAAGCTCAATAGCACTGTTAAAGCAAATTTTATTACGCCACAATAATAATAACACACAAGATGTTAATTTTTTTTAAAACAAGATCCACACTGGTCGGAGAAGCCATGTTTTACGAGAACAATTAGAAGGACTGTTAAGATTATAATCAAAATGCAGTATCTTAGTATTTTTAACCGACTTCCAAAAAAGGAGGAGGTTATCAGTTCGTCGGAATATTTATTTATTTTTTATTTTTTATGTATGTTACCGCATAACTTTGGACCACGTCAACCGATTTCGATAATTGCATCGGAAAGGTAGTGTCTCAGAGGTGGTCCCATACTAATCTGGTTAAGATCCGATAAGTGAATCATGAGATATATATATATATATATTTTTTTTTTTTATGAGAGTTGAAGTCGGTTTTTTTTTTGCTAAAAATTACTTGTTGTTATGCTAAATCCGAATGTGACATACAATTTATAGTTTGACAGTTGACAGCTTTCCAATCAACTGAACATTTCTTTAAAAATGAGAAAGTCTTTTTGAAAATACCTGCTAGACGCGAATTTTATGTCAAATTAAAACTTTGACAGTTGATAGCCGTCAAATGGACTGTGAGTTTTCCAAAAATAAGATACGCATTTTAAAAATGCCATTTATTATTTTTTATGTCAAATTAAAACTTTGAGAGTTGACAGCTATCAAATGGATGGCTAATTTTTCTAGAAATAAAATATTTTTTTAAAAGTCTAAAAATAAGAAAATATTTTAGTTAAAAATTTTTTTGAGAGAAATTGAGAGTTGAGAGCTGTCGAAGGGCTGTCAATTTCTCTAGAAATAAGGCTCACTAATCTGGAATTCTATAAACTTTTTTAGTTGACAACTCTCAAATTAACTGTCATTTTCAGTTGAGTAACACAATATATTTGTTTGGCAAAATTGGCTCTCTGATAAACAAAAAATTTTCAGGTAAAAGTGTCACCGTTTTTTAAATATTTACATTTATTGAATTAAAAATCGTGCCTTTTCATGTATTTTCTTTAACGGCAACTACAAACAAGGCTATACTTAGTAAATTTTTTATGCAAAATACTTACAGATAGTTGCTTCTCCATACTCAAATGCAATGTAGTTAAAATATATTAAGGAACCATCATAAAATTAGGACTATTTCTGGATTTTTAACTTTTTGATATTTTCTTCCCCAACTTTGACTATCTCGGGTGAAAAAAATGTACTGAGCTATAACTTTACATTACATAAAAAAATTGCTCATTTAATAAAGATTTCAGAAAGGTGCCACTCTGACTGTTTCGAATAGAAACCAGTGTACGAAAATAAACTATATTATACGTTACTATTTCGTTTCGTTTATTACTTCAACAGTTCGGTACAATACGAAAACAAAATGGCTGAGTTCACTTTGGCGATAGTACACTACAGTAGTTTAGTAGTTACAGACGATACAACAAACGAAATGAATCGTGCAGAGAAAAATATATGTATGTATTTAGTACATGTTTTTTAATTGAATTGGATATGAAAATTTACTGAAAAAATATTTTTCACGTAATTGAAACGTTTGTATACATATAAAACGTACCCTATGGTACAATTGTCACAAACGAAAAGCAAATGTTTCTCGTTGGGGAAAATGACAGTGAATCTTACAATTTGTTTCTGACTATGTACAAAACTGTACAAAAACACAAATGATATGATGATCGATGAGCAAATGGTAATTGTTTTGTACAGTTTATTTTCGTACCCTGATAGAAACAAAAAAGTTATAGCCGCTTTTGTTGGCAAAGGACTGAAACACGCTAGAATGTATTTAATAGATTTAAATGTAAGCTGCTCTTGTTACCGACCAAGGACATCCTAAATAGTACAAAGGTACATTATTACCTGCTCCTGACATTATTTTATGTTACTTACCGGAATTAGTGAAAGTGGATTTTGTGAAATTGGACCCTTCGAACATTCCCAATAAACATTGGGCTTGGTTAAAAATTCGAAAATTATTGGAAAACTTAAATTTTTTTCAAGTCTCACCTTTGATAAGAATGTGGAAAAGGTTAGTATTCGATTCGAGAACTAGGCCATTCTCCAGCAAAACGGAACCTTCGTTAACCAATGAAGTTTTCCTTCGTTATGAATTCGAAATCTAGCCCATTATCGAATTGAAATTTTAATGAGAGAGAGTGATTGCATTATATTTCCATTCGAATAGATTTGTAAATGGAGCATAGTTGGGACCGTCTGCTATATGTTCAGCCCAAACCATTTGACCTAGGCCTCTATAGTATTTTTTTAAGATTTTTTATTTATATGAAATTCGTGATTTCCAAAACTTCAGTTTTCTTCTTTTTAAATAAATTTATTCGGGTTTGAATTTTTGGAAATATCGGAGGGCATATTGGATTTTGCATTTTGAATTTTCGAAATTTCGTGAAAATTCAGTAGTTCCTTAAATTATTGGACGCCATATTGGATACGCTATTTTGGATTTTTGAAAGTTGACTTTAAGTTTGTTAAGGTACATCTTATAAATTATATGATGCTAAATATAGAATAGATTATATTAACCCTTAATGTTTTTACACACTTTATGTTCTCTGAAACAACTGCTAAAGTTCGTGTAGAGAAATAAAACTGAACGCCCCAATAGTAACGAAGAAAGCATCGTTGATTATAAATTAAATATTCGTATTTATAATATCCCTACAATTATTTCTAAGAAAAAATGATCTCAGCCATATGCACTTCATGGAAGTAAAAGTTCATTTTAATGTTGTTCCGTTTTTGGACACTAATTTTGTGTTGTTATTGAATAAAGTTTAATTTTTAATTTAATTTGTTGAATTGGCACAATGTCACCGTTTTTGTATGTTCTACATTTACCATTTTCTCATTACTATTTCATACTATTTTTGCTTCTCAGCTCCTGTATTTCTTTGAGCTATGAAATAATTGGTCACATTAGATTTAGATAAACACGACTCTTATTAGTGAATATTTTATAATTTCTGAAGACATTGATGTACTATTATAAAAATGCAATACCAATCAATATTTTTCTACAAATTGTCATTACTTTTAACACGCAGGTGCATTACGAACCCGGTCCCGCCACGCTCACTCACTTCCCCTTAATTGCGGTGAAGAAGAAGAGTGTAACATTTTCATGCTCCGTGGACGACCCTGGATATCCTGAATCTAATAGGTCTGTAAAGTCGTACAAAAACACCGCATATACATCATCATATAATTCCATTGTTCCTAAAACCAATTTATCTGAGAAATCAACCAAATCATATACATCACATCCCACCACAACCGCTGCATCCACACCCCAAACGGGTGATAATTTCCTTATTCATTTCCATACCGTACAAGCGTTGCAACCCTCTGAGGCTGAGGCAGCTTATGAGGCGTTGATACGACAAAATTCACCATTGCTTGAACAACACCAACAACAACATAGCAACCAAACGATACAAAAAGAAACCCATGCACTAATTGGCCTGAACAATCATACTCCTCTATGTACATTGCTTACACTCACCACATTCTCACCAAAATCACAAATTCTAACACTGTACAATGTGGCGAAAACCAACATGGCTGACACCTCATCACAATCATCATTCGATTCATCATCAACATCACTTGACTTCAATCCATCATTACAACAACACCACCAACTCTCATTATACCGAAAAATGGGCGCATTTACTCATGGTGCCCAAATGTTAATGCATCCACATAGATTCCGTTGGTTGCGCGGTGGACGTGGTCCGCTACAGGACATTGTCACCAAGGACTGGACTGTTGAGCCGGTGGGTTTGGATAGCCGCACAAATTACTCATGCTATGCATTCAATGAAGGTGGTAAAGGTGTAATGGCAACTATCAATCTGGAGGTGCATGCACCTCCATTCTTCATCAAGAATTTGGTGCCATATACGGGCATGTTGCATACATCGCGCACAGCTAATCTTACATGCCGCATCGAGTGTGTGCCGCGCTGTGAAATTACCTGGTTAAAGGGCACGGAGCCCATTGATAAGAACGACACGCGCTACTTCATCAAAGAGAAGTATTTGGATGCCTCTCCGGCGACAGGCGATTTCGAGAGTATGCTTTCTGTACTGGTAAGTAAACGAGACACCAATATGAAATTGACTAACCCTTAATTAGACGCATAAAGAAAATCACACAATTAGTCGCATGGGGTCCCCAGTGAAATGTCGAAAAAAGAGTTTGGAAAATAAAAAAACGAAGTGTGTGTTATCAAAAATATTAAAGTATGCTATTATCGTTAACTTAAAACAAAAACATAATTTCGACTTCACTTACAAAAAAAAAAAAACTTACCTCCGCCAAAAAATGTTACGTTAGCGGTCACATGGGGGGTCAGCGCTCAAGCGAGTAGCGACACATGTCGCACACCGTCTCTAACAGAGTCACAACTCAAACTTTGGCATTTTTGAAATTATGCGCTAAAAATGTACACAGAGCTTTATTTACCTTTCAGCAAAAGCCGGAGGAAATTTTTGCAACAAAGAGTTTAATAAAACTTTAATTTGAAAATATTTTTTGTTAGGATGGCCATTAAAGTGGTCCAAAAATGTATGTAAAAAAAATAATATCGGATTTTTAATGCCGGCACCCCCTAGGATTGTTCTATATCGAAAAAATATACCCCTATTTTTTATTTTGAAAACAAAAAATAAAAATAGGGAGTGCTCAAAGCGCTCAAAGTTTTCCATGTATTTTATATGGGGGAAAAACAACTTTTCGTAGAAATAGTGTAGAATTCTTGAAAATCAACAGTTTTCGATCGGAAAACTTTTCTTATCTTCAGGAGATTCCCAGTAATAATACGCAATTGTCTCTTTAACCATTTTTTCATAGTAACTATATTTTATAGGTCCTCCAAAACCCATAGAAAATGAAATGGAAAAATCTTTAATCATAAAAAATGGTTAAATAAACAATTGGATATTTTTCCGATTGAAAAATGTTGATTTGTAAGAGTTTTATACCATTTCTACGAAAAATGGTTTTTTCTCCATATAAAATACATGGAAAACTTTGAGCGCTTTGAGCACACCCTAAATATTTTTTGATTTCAAAATAAAAAAATAGGGGTATATTTTTTTCGATATAGAACAATCCTAGGGGGTGCCGGCATTAAAATCCCAACTTAATTTTTTTGGACCACTCTAATGGCCATCTATTCGATTTTTATTTTGACCGCCAAGTTCGGTAATTGTGTTATCAGCCGTCTCGGTGAAGTCAATTGGCCCCCTCGGAGCTGCGAGTTCACGTCATTCGACTTTTTTGTGCCATGCCGTTAAGGACCGATATTATGCGAACAATATATTAACGCTTCAGGCCCTTAAGGTGTATGTCGGGCATTTTTTGAGATAGAGCCAGAAATCGTCACCAAGGTATTGGAAAACTGGCTTAAGAGGTTGCGCTACGGCGAAGACAGCCACATGATGACATCGTGTTCCATAATTAATGGGAATATTTGTTCTTTCGAATAAACTCATAATATACCGAAAAATTGGTTTGAGGTATTTCATTTTAATAAATCATTTTATTGTAATGGTCATCAGATCTATTATATGAAGGCCATCAGATCAGCTCCGTCATTCTAAATGTGCACGAAGGTTTTATTTTTTGAAGTTACGTCTTATTTTAGCGACGCCATGTGAGACGTCTCTTCGTTCAGAAAGGGCTGGACGAATTTACTTGAAACATTTGCAATATTTATTGAGACTTTTGAATAGTGTTGCCATCTGTTTAAAAAGTCTAACTAAATTTTTGGCGTCTTAACGCCATGCGGGTTCACTAGTGAACATTTATTTAAATATGTTTATTGAGCTTTGTACCATTATTATGTTTTTTAGGAAAAATTGTAATAAGGAAATGAATTAGCAACAAGAGTTTACGGGATGTGCACATCTCAGTGGTTAGGGCTTCTGACTTTGCACATCGATGACGCGGATTCGATCCCTGCTAAAGTCTGCAAAAAGAAATCTGATGAGAAGATGTGGTGATTTCTGAAATAGCAGCTATAATTTCTACCGCTCAGACTTTTTTGGTTTTTCCATTTTTCCTAAGAAACATAATCGTGGTACATAGCTCAACAACAATATTGAAAAAAATGTTAATAAGCCACAATAATATAGACAAAAAATATATATTTTCTAACTATATTTATTTATTTTTAATATTTTTAATTTTTTTATATATTAATTTTCTTTTCTTTTATTTGTATTGTTTTTAAAAGAAAAATGGCATCCGGAACAGAGCTATGTATATTGAGGTGCCCATCAAACATATTTTTGTTTTGAAAATTTCAAGATCCTATCCCCTAATTTTATTCGTTTTTATGAGAAATATTATTGTCTATTTTTATAGATTTTTTAAAGGTCATTTAAGGGTCATGACCTGTCGATTTAGGTCAGAAAATACGACGAGCCTAAGCACATTATGTATACCAAATTTTGTCGAGATCGGTGAAGTAGTATTTGAGGTACACATATGTGATATAAGTAGGCGGTGCCACCCCTATTTTCCTAAAATTTATTGAAAACCCACTTTTTTGCTAAAGAGCGATTGTATATATCAATTTGGAATAAATATTGATGAATTTCTTAGCCACACTGCTCAAAAAATCTGAAAGTCCGTTACTTACACAGTATAAATTCTAGGCCGTATTTAAGAAAAGTCGCCTAACTTCGAAAATTTGTATGCGATTACAATAAATGAGCCATAAGTTTTTTGAAAATAAATTTAATTTTAGACAATGCTACACATTTTGAAACTGTGGAAATTATCGATGGTCAAAATATAAAAAAATATTAATGGAAATATGGTGTTTTTTACCCGCTAAAAAATCCCGACAAGGCCTATATATCCTCACATTATATTCGATCTTTGATATCGAATCAAAATTAATCATTCAAAAATTCATAAATCTACAAAATCGTACTTTCTCACCTAAATCGACAGGTCACGACCTCTAAATGACCTTTAAACAAGTAAGAAAGTCTAAGTTCGGGCGGAGCCGAACATTAAATACCCGGCGCAAGTATTAATCCTCCGTTAGGCGCATGGACTACATATGTAATCCACACATCTTTTAGCAGGGACCAATTAAAACTTGGGTGGAGGATGACATTGCCCGCTTGAATAGCTATCGATGATATACAAAAGTGCTCACTTAGTATAAAATTGAGGGGCTAGGCCCACATTTACCACTTTTAGCCACAGTTGTATACGAGTGGACTACAATTGTAATCCACGCGCCTAATTACGTAACATTTTTTGCCAAGTGCACATTTTGGAAGTTTGTCTGTTTGAACACTGAGATAAGTTTTATAATTCCAAAAAACAAATCTTAATTCCATAAAAAAATTTTGACTTTGTTCATTATAAATTAGCATTGAATTTTATAACTTTTTTGTAGTGCAAATTCCAACGATTTCGGGTCTATACATTTCAGTGTTTCCATAAATTAACATTAACTTTTTGTTTTGTATTTGGCTATTTTCGCATATCTAAGAATTTAACTTTGTTTGTAAGCAATGTTAATGCTATTCAGTATGTACAACAAATATTTCACTATAGATATGTCATATGTTGTTTTACATGGAAATTGAAATTTCTGATGCAAAAAAGATACATTTGGAAAGAGAAGAAAGCTCTATGGATGAAGAAGATGAAGATAAGCTTAGTTTTTTATAATTTGGAAATTATTGCTTGGGAGCTAGTAAAACCGCAAACTGAACACCGATTACTAATATGTCAAGAGAAGTTGATCGTCTAGGACGGCATCTACTTTGTATAGAAAAGATTTATAGCCTCCACCAGCCGACATGCCAGAAAATTGCTTTCGGCGAAGTCCACAAGAAATATTTGCCAAACACGTAGTAAATATTCAAAAATGATAGAATACATTTTCTCTCAATCGTGGTAAATAAATATGCATGTAAGAATCATATGAGAGATGAGAGCATCGCTTATTTGGCAGAGAAAAACATGCTCCATATTTGACTTGTATTTCCTCGTTTATATGCTTTTATATTTCTTCACTGTTCAGTTTGTATTAATTCTATTATTTAAAATAAAAATGTGAAATTAGTTTAGCGTTTTTTATTGCATACTTTGAATTTGCAATAATTCTTAAGAACCTTCTATTAAACGGCTCAAAACAACACGCATTGCCTGTTTTAATATTTCTCTCATAAAAGTTAGATAAAACCAAAGTCAAAATATGTTTGAGACATATTAAATAATATAAATAAACATTTATTGGAAACAAATATAAAATTTTTTTTTAAATAAAATATTATAGCAGCCAAAGAAGTTGGACTACTATTGTAATCCACGCGACCAACCGCGTGAGTAGAACCCATGCGCCTAATGGAGGGTTAAATATATGATTTTCACCTTTCCGAAACCTACCGCTAGATGGTAAGCCGGGGTGTATCAATTTTGAGTAAATTAGCGTCCTTAAATTTCGAAATATTGCAGTTTCAAGCATTTTTGAAATTTACCGTTATAAGAAAAGCGGCCGTAATTTTAGTCCGATTTCAATAATTTTTAAACTTTTGCTTTTATGTGGCAAGCACAATAACCATACCGAGTTTGGTACAAATTGCTACAAATTTTCAGCCATTTGTATGCTGTACCAGGACCAACAACTGTGCCAAGTTTGGAAGAAATCGGTGGAGAGGTTACCAAGATATACACATCTAACCATAAGTGGGCGTGGCTGCGCCCATTTTTCAAAAATTTATAACATTCTTATTTTTCGTCTAAAAATTATTGTAAATATCAATTTTGAGTGAATAATCTTCAGTAGTTACTAAAATATCGCGGTTTTCGTATTTCTGAAAATTACCGTTATATGGGAGGTAGGCGTGGTTATTGTCCGATTTCGCCCATTTTCAATACCATCCGCCCTACGCCCAAAAGAAGTTCACGTACTAAGTTTCGTTAAGATATCTCAATTTTTACTCGAGTTATCGTGTGCACAGACGGACGGACGGACGGACAGACAGTCACCGCTTAATCGATTTCTCTTTTCATTCTGAATATTTATGTATAAATTTTTCTATATCTATCTCGATTCGTTTTGCCTGTTACAAACAACCGTTATGTGAACAAAGTTATAATACCCTTGTGCACAAGTGCGCACAAAACGAATAAAATCAGGGGCGTAGGGTCTTGACATTTGAAAAAAAAAACATTTTCGATAGTCACCCTAATGTACATATATGTGTTTCATATAACTATATGAATAGATTCCTTAAGGAAGACGCGAATATGCGTCGAAACGCGTAGGAGGAAAATAAACGCTTATTTTGTTTATAATAAAAGACCGAAAAGCTCTATACAGAATCTGAAATGTGCTACTTTTCGAGGCGGAATGCCTAATATACGCCTAATATACATATATTTTCTAAGTTTAATTAAATTGTATGAAAATACAGGATACGCGAAGTTCAAAATCGGGGGAAGAGCCGATTTCGAAAACGGTCACTTTTTCTATTTTCGATCGAAATTTTCGTATTTGATTTGAGGTTCTATATGAATGATTATATACCTATATACAAGTAAATTGTATACATACTAGAGGGCTGCATGAATGCATTCAAAACGGCTTTTGAATTATTCATATACAAAACGAATGAATGATTTTGGCTTCAAATTTTTTTGAATTTGAGTGAATAGCTGTTCTGATATTTGTGTCGACATTACAATATTCAAAAAAAGTGAATATCCAAAAATATTTTTTCTATGCACATATGTACAAACATACATATGTATGTATGTATGTATGTATTGCTGCGCTCCTATTGCATACGGAAAAACTTGTTTGTAGAAAAAAACTTTTACCGAAATGAGTTTGAATGATTTGAATGTTTTCTATTCATTCATTCACATTCTTCCATTTGAAGGTAGACAATTTTAAACAAAAGGTATATTCATAACTTACAAAATTCCAAACGCTGAGTGTTTCTTATGTGAAGTAAAATATTCAAATCTACTGTACTCTGTTTGGCTAGAAGTTTGAATGAATTCATGCAGCCCTCTAATACATACATATACATACGTACATATATACATATATTTACATATATACAAGTAAATTGTATACATACATATACATACATGTATGTGCAAGTAGGGGAGTTTCCCCCCGGGACAAATCTTTCCTTAAATTTAGTTGGAAGATAAAAATTATAAAATTTTCTAATCTAATCTATCTAATTTTGACATACATAGCTATTATGAATTCCAATAAATGTGAAAGAGCATACCTAAGTACACATGCAAATATGGTAAGGCCATTTCCGTACTAGTCAAAACAACCGCCAATCTGGCCGAATGTGAAACAAAGAATGGTTCCGAGGTCAACAGATGTTTGCTAGGCTTCAGATACGTCCCAGCGTGAGCGTTAAAGAATCTATGTGATGTCTAAATGTTGTGGTCGTAATGATTTGCCCATGATTCGCGAAACTTATCTAACTCGAAATTGGTGAGCGAAGGTTATTTACAAATCAATAGAAGACGAGTTTCGTGCATACAACCCATCTCAGCTTAAAGGAACTAAAACGTTAAAAACTATTTTACGCATTCACTGGATCTGTACAACAGTATAGCAAAAAAGATTTTCCCTTTAGACGAAGTTTTTCTATAAAAAAATTACAACACATACCTACTACGAGAATTTAGGTAAGAATATCGGTATTTTTCAAAAGCTCTGAAGAAGTATATAGAGATAACATTCAGGTTTTCTTTCTACGGCCCTGTATATGTGTATGTAAAATATTATATATCTGTGTGAGTAGAAACACACAAAAATGTCCGATAATAAATAGAAGTTTATATTATTAAATGAAAAAACTAACTTATAAAAGTATACCTAAATATTCAGGCTTGTTCTGTAAATCGTACGATTTCAAATCGGTGCGATTTAAAAAAAATCTTTTTCGGACAACAAACAAAGAAGGAAAAATTTGCCACTATACAGTATCGGTCATATCTATAGCACGCCATTTCAAAGTGATATTGTGTGCCACTTATGTTTATTTATTTATTTTTAAGAATTTTCAATTAAAATACAGTTCTTTCTCTAACAAACCCCATATAAACCCAAGTTTAACGATTTGTAGAAAACTTCAAAAAAGTTCAACAAATTTTCACCTAAGTTTCAAACTTTTTTCTCGGCAGTGTTAGAATTTTTTCGAGTGCAGAGTTTTTTAGCCACTGCAATTTTAGTCTGATAACGAATTACCGTTGATTTTTTAGAATTTTTTTTGTCGCATTGGCTTCCATATAATGAATAAACTCAATTTATTTGTATATGGATGAAAACTGCAACACCTTTGGCGAAAAAAAAATCAAAGGTAACTTTCAGTCACTTGAAACTTGCACATTATCAGACTAAAATTGATTGGGCTAAAAAACTGTGTACTCGAAAAAATTCTAACTCTTCCGGGAAAAAGGTTTGAAACTTAGGTGAAAATTTGTTGCACTTTTTTGAAGTTTTCTACAAATTGTTAAACTTTGGTTTATATGGGGTTTGTTAGAGAAAGAACTGTATTTTAATTGAAAATTGTCAAAAATAAACAGATAAACATAAGTTGCACACAATATCACTTCGAAATGGCGTGCTATAGATATGACCGATACTGTATGTAGATATAACGTAAATGATATACTTCCGAGTATCACTTTCCATTTCAAATATTTAACAATTTGATTACAAATATACAACAATACTTTGCAAATCGCACCGATTTGAAATCGTACAATTTGCAGAACATGCCTGATTAACGGCTTTTCTCAATGTTCGTGTTTTTGCTTGCAATAAAGAAGCATAATGACAAATAAGAAAATAAAATTTTTTATTAATTTTTTCTTTGTAAAAAATATTACACAAATATTTTCTATTGAGCACTGCATGACTTTGAAACTAGATAAATATTAGCCATTATAAGTGGACCAAAAGTTAGCTATTGTAGTAGACGACTACGGAATTTCTTGCAGGGTATACATGTACAAGTATATACATTTGTGAAAAATTATTCATATATAGTCTTATTTATACTATAAATGCGCAAATTTCGGATGGAAATCAAACAAGTGACAGTTTTTGAAATCGGCACTCACTACGATTAAAACTGACAAAAATTCTGACTTGGTAACGTCCCCCTCCCCTAAATTAGTATAATTGGAAATCCTATCGTTCCAAACTGACTAAGTTGAATTTGGTCCAAGAACACCATGGTTTGTTTAGGTAACTAAAATTACAAAATAGAAAATGTCCCTTTAAAAGCTTTATATAAATGGTTTTTACGTAAAAAAGAAAAGAAAATATACGTTTATAAATAATTTCGCAAGAAACATTTCCGAGACACCCTTACGTGCATTGGCGAATTTAAATTTAATTTCTTCCTGTTATTAGCATTATTAATAAATTTCATTTTATCGTTTTTCATTTCACTTTTCGTAGCACTTTAATATGTCAAATTGGCCCAATCATAAGTTCGATATTGAAGCGGATAGCGCCAACTACACATGCGTTTCGACAGGAAATACCGTTGGACCTGGCATCAAGAGTTCTACATACTTCTCAATTGAATGTAAGTTACGATAATGATATGTGACAAGCTGTAAACTACTCCCAATCACTCACCCTTTAACATAGCGCTTTATAAATAGACAGCATAACAGTAAATGTAGCATATCCAAAAACATCTCAGAAATACATGTATTTACGGTTTTATCAACAACTAAAACTTCTTTTTTATTTCCTCCTCGATTTCTTGACGAAAAGATGCGCCGGAGAACTCAACCGTTTCCGATGACAGGGTTTATGTGCAGGAAGGGACGATACCCGGACGTGTCATTTGCAATGCCAGAGCTAACCCCAGTAAGTATCGATAGCAGATTATAAATATTTTCCATACATTAGATATGCAAATAAAATACACGCGCACACATGAATGTACATACATACCCTGCAGGGAAACCGCGGACTAGTGAATCAAATTTCTAGTTCCGTACTAGGTCTTTATCGCCAAAAACGAACTAGTCCGATATGAACTAAATCCCCACCAGTCCAAAATCGGAGAAAAGTGGTACTTTTAAAACACTAATTTATTTCAGTTTTTTAACTAGAAATCGATATCTAAAGTGACGAATTTAGAAATGGTTCGGAACTATAGAAAAAGGGACGCAGAACGAACTAGATCTTATTTGTCGAATTTAGAACTAATTCGGAACTATCGAATAAGGGATGCAGCGGGGGGCTTGTTTACTTTACATAGATATGTGTTCGGCGGCTTTTTCGCTCAAATACGCTTCTATTCTGCGCTTCGCAGATGCTTTTTCATAGCTTGGTAATACAAAACTAAAATTTGTGTTAACATTTCAACATCTTGGGACCGTCTGGAATCTAAGAAATAACAGAGAGAACCTCTGCAAACTCAGCTACAGCTAAAGGTATGTAAACGTACATTTCTTACAATCATTCAAACAAATTTAATTTCAAATTGAAAACACATTTCTTCCAAAATAACCTAAAATTGCACACACGGAAGAACCAAAAAGATTGAAAAATCATGATACTTTTTTATTTCGTCTGTCGATTTCAGAACTGGTTCGGAACTATAGAATTTAGGACTAGTTCGGAACTATCGAAAAAGGGATGCAGCGGGGGGCAATTGACACTTCCTAGGACATCGCCATGTTAAATTCGCCAGTTGCTTGCATGCAAAAGAGATTTATCGCGAACCAGTACTGGGTCTAAATGTACTAGAAGCGCCCCAGTTCAGAACTAGGGATTTCCCCACAGGGTATGTTTTCTTCAATACCCCATTACATTTGCATACATATTTATGTATGTAAGTATGAATGTAATGCATCTTGCACGGCTGTTATTGTATTGACAATCGTTGTAAATGCGAAGTTGAAAATGGCAGCATTTTCTGTCAGCGTTGACATAAATGACAAGAGTGACATGACAGTATGCATCAGCCTCGGTCTTAGTTGCCAACCACCACGTCTTTAGCCAATGGATTGCGAATCGCTACAGTCGAGCGTGTTGAGTGACATTCAGTCTCAAGTGGCCCAACAACGCCGTTATGTTATGTACTGGTATCAGCAGCGCGTTGGCGCAAAAACAAAATACCGAGGTTGAGACATGTTAAAATTGACATTTTTGAAGGGCCCCCATGTGCGTTGTTGGCAGTCTTAAGCACGTACATATCAACCAATTTTTGCAAACATATGTATCAGCATGTGATTGCTCAGATTATATGGGCCGAGATATGTATGTACATAAGTAGTGTATCGGGGTGTATGAGTTACATAAATATATTTATTACATAGTATACTTTTAAGGATATCGGATTGCAAAATAACTCAACTTTCCAGTATTAAAATCCATTAATTTTAATCTAACTAAGTAAGTTGATATACATAAGTACATATTTGTAATTTTAACATCAAACCATTTCCGGTATTTCCTTACTTGGAATTTAAGGACTCGCTCACGTGATTCAAAAAGACTATGGACCTAAGTATTAGACTTAAACTCTCTATTGTCCAGATTATTAGATTTATAGATGCGAATATTGGAAAATTTATCTTCTTCTTCTTATTTGGCACCACAACCGTTCGTCTATGTTTATGGGCCATATTATATAACGGCCATGACGAGAGACTTGTAGAGCATAATTTTTGTTCGCCAAGTGAGAGCTCTGCTTTTCAATTGCCTGGGAAGAGTTATTCTCCGCTTTATCTCCATGCTGACGTTGTTGGTGGTGTTTATGCTTGGATCCTAGGTAAACAAAGTTACGAGCAAAGTCAAAAGCCGACAGCGATGTGTGTCCCGAAACGCGTGGAGTCCTTATATGTTGCTAGGTGGTACTTTGTCTCGTCTTCATTAACCGATTGACCAACCTCTTTAGCTTATTTTTCTAAATTGAAAAATACTGCAGTTACGTCCCTTTCTTTCACACCGACGATATCGATATCATCTGCATACGCCAGTAACTTCGTTATTTGTATATACATCAGAGATGGGCAGAGAGAGCTTTTACTCTGCACGCCACTATACAAAATAGATAGAAAGCTTAAAAGAGCTTTGCCCGCGGGCAAGGCAGTGCCCATAACTGATATACATATATAGTGCCGCTGCGATTTAGACAGGCAGCTCTTATTATGCTTTCCAGCATCAGATTGAAAAACACGCACGAGAGTGAATCGCCGTGCCTAAAACATTGTTTGGTCTCAAACGGTGCTGTGATTTTTCTCAACTAACATAAAAGTTCATAAGAAACGTATGGAATTGACTAGAAAAATGTTGAATTCTCGAGGAAAATTTAACGGCCCAGAGTATACCTTTTTTATTTATGTGTATGTACATTAGACTGCATCACCCTCCATAAAAAAAAGATCCGTACTGTTTTTCCATTGGAATTATAAAACCTATTATAGTTTAAGACGACCACCAAAATATTTCGGAAAAGTATTAAGATTAAAGCGAGCTGGACCGATTTGAAAATACTTCCAAAAATTAAGTTTTTTATGAATAAAAATAGTTTCTTAAAGATGCTTTTTGAAAAAAAATCCTCAAATGACAAAACGGTTTAAACTTAAAATATTTACATGAAAATAAAAATATAAATAAAAATAATTTGAACGGAATCGTAATAATAAGATTTTTGATTTTTTTTTAATTTTTTCAAAGATTGGTATAAGAAAACCGTGAATAACTGAACCTAAACTCTTCCGATTTAGACTTGTAAGGTATCATTGGAAAGGCATTTTCTCAGCCTTTCTATTCGAAGGATGAAAGAGAAAGGTAGGATGAACGAACATTATTCAAAGTTGAATAAATGTGTGTTGGTATTTGAAAAAAAAATATTGGGACATTATATTCTTGTGTGTGAGTGTAAAAATAGGAAAAAAACAAAACTCATATTATAGTCCCCTTTTTATCATACACATGTATTTATGTAACATACCCAAAAATAATTTAACCGTACAATTCAATTTACTTTTTTATTTTCAGGCGCTCACTACAACTGGATATTCAACAGCACAAAACTCGGCCAGGATCAAGCTTTAATCATCAACACACCAATGACTCGCAATGATTCTGGAATTTACACTTGTGTCGCCTCGAATAAGCACGGCAATAGCACAGCGGAAACATTCATCGATGTACAATGTAAGTTGACATACTTACCCATTTAGACAATTTAATTTTTTGGCTTTCGAATTGGATTTATTTCAACATAACCTCGAATAGAATGGAAAAGGGACGGTGGCATCGAATATGAAACTGTCACATGTCATTTTTAAGCTACCCTCTTTGAAATCTCTAAAAAAAATCTACTCGGAATGTTTGACATTACAGTGTGCTGTGACTGCAATTGCCAACTTAGCTGGATTTGTACACTTTAGAATTGACGCACTCACAAGCACATATGCATGTACGTATTTGTGCCATCCAATATATGAAAGTGGCAAAATTTATATGAAATACGAAAATGTCCTTTGATTTGCTTTGTTTGTTGGCTTGTCAAGTGGAAACCCCTAGACCGTCGCAATGGCGACAAGTGTTTGAAATCGTCCGAGCAATTCTACGAATTTTATGATTATATCCATTTTGATACTTTCCTTTTCAATATAATACTATATGTAACGATTTGGTTTGAACCTTTTTCGACAATTGTTGCAAAGTCACAGCCACAAAATTGTTATTTCCATTGTGTGGCTGCCCTCCCAGCCTTGCAGTTAAAGGGAATACTTCTGCATTTTGATTGCCTCACGCTATTTCTAATATTTCTATTATTCGGTTTGATTTTAGTTGTTTCGTGTTATTTTGTAAAATTACTCGAGCAACGAATTATGCGATAAACGTTTCAAAAACATAAAGTCCTGCGGTTAAACCAAACATACACACATATGTACGTGTATTTATTAAGCGAGAAATAAAAATAAAGTTTGCTAGTTATTCCAGATCATCGTCGAGCGACGACGTTGGGAAGAGGCATTTTGCAGCTGGTCACGCTTTGATAAGCCTATTTAATATTATTATTGAAAGGTTGTAACGCTATTCAAGTATAGCTAATACTTTTTATGCTGAGTTTGGTCGTTTTGTTCAAACTAATCGACACCATTCAATTGAAATTGACCGGAAGAGTCGTCAAATTATGCTGACTTGGACTTTTTAACCCTTATAAGTAGGCTATAAAAAAAATTATTATATTTGTGAGTACCTTCATTTAAGTTTTCACACAATTCCAATTATGTGGAAAAAAAACGTAACCAACAGCGTTAATTCGGTTACGAAGAAAGATATTTTTTTGTTAAGCACAAATTTTATGGGACCACCTTTCCATATACATACATATGTAAGTGTTTAAAAAAAAAAAAGGAAAAACAACAAATTCTAAGCGGTAGAAGTTATACATAGCTGCTATATTCAATTTTTCATAACAAATAAAATTGTGGTACAAAGCTCAATAACACTATTGAAAGAAATATTAATGCACCACAATAAAATTGACGACCTCTGTTTTAATTGAAAATTCTTAAAAATAAATAAACAAATATTCGTGGAAATTTATCAATTTGAAATGGCGTGATATTGATATGACCCATACTTAACGCTAGTATCTATACTTTTTTTTGGCAGTACAATACTTTGTTTTGGATTCAAGACATTGATACTGCGATTGTTTCCTAAATACTGCATTTATTCTTTTTTCTGCCCAAATTTTTTTAATACACAGTGTTCGTGGAAATACGCTATAAAAATGCATATACATACATATATACTCTTATGTAAAAAATACGGACACGACATCTTGACCTATTTTGACTATTTTCCTTTTGTTTTTTTTAATGTTTATCAATTTTTTATTAAACACTTGTTAATTATATAATATTTAACATCATATCAATCCACACAACAAACTTTGTAGAAAAATTAAAATAATTTAACAAAAATTTATTTTTAAATTCCAGGTTTGCACTTTTGTAGCTTTAAACAAGTTTCATAGACTAACAATTCGCGTTAAGTTTAGCATATAAAGCATATAAAGCAAATTTTCGATCATAGTAACTTTATAAACTAGAATTTTGTTTTAGTGCAACTTTTTGAATTCCTCTAGCTATTATACAAAGTGAGAAATTTGGAATTACATGGCTTTTCTTAGACATAAACAGGAATTCCTTTATTTAATTGGAAAACAGTTAAAAACAAGTAAGAAAGTCTAAGTTCGGGCGGGGCCGAACATTAAATACCCGGCGCAAGTATTACATATATGGCTTTTCACCTTTCCGAAAGCTACCGCTACATGGTAAGCCGGGGTGTATCAATTTTGAATAAATTAGCGTCCTTAAATTTCGAAATATTGACGTTTCAAGCATTTTTAAAATTTACCGTTATATGAAAAGCCGTAATTTTAGTCCGATTTCAATAATTTTGAATGTTTTGCTTTTATGTGGCAAGCACAATAACCATACCGAGTTTGGTACAAATTGGTGGAACGGTTACCGAGATACATATATGTGATCATAAGTGGGCGGTGCCACGCCCATTTTCCGAAATGTTATGATAAGCGTATTTCCTGGTAAAGAATTGTTGCAAGCATCAATTTTTAATAAATTAGCTTTAATATTTACTGATTTATCGAAGATTTCGTATTTCTCCAAATTACCGTTATATGGGATGTAGGCGTGGTTATTGTCCGATTTTTTAAATTTTCAGCCATTTGGTATCCTGTACCAAGGTCAATAATTGTGCCAAGTTTGGAAGAAATCGGTGCAGCGGTTGCCAAGATATACACATGTAACCATAAGTGGGCGTGGCTACGCCCATTTTTCAAAAATTTATAATATTCTTATTTTTCGTCTAAAAGTTATTGCAAATATCAATTTTGAGTGAATAATCTTCAGTAGTTACTAAAATATCGCAGTTTTCGTATTTCTGAAAATTACCGTTATATGGGAGGTAGGCGTGGTTATTGTCCGATTTTGCCCATTTTCAATACCATCCGTCCTACGCCCGAAAGAAGTACACGTACCAAGTTTCGTTAAGATATCTTAATTTTTACTCGAGTTATCGTGTGCACAGACGGACAGACGGACGGACGGACGGACGGACGGACGGACAGACAGTCACCGCTTAATCGATTTCTCTTTTCATCCTGATCATTTATGTATACATTTGTCTATATCTATCTCGATTCGTTTTGCCTGTTACAAACAACCGTTATGTGAACAAAGTTATAATACCCTTGTGCACAAGTGCGCTCGGGTATAAAAACGGTACTGTAAAAAATGCTTTTGTTCTTAAATGGAGTTACTGCGAACTGTATTTTTTTGCAGTAATGTGCAGTTTTTTCCCAAAAAGATACGAGCGATACCCATACTCTATGAGAGTAAGAAATATAGGGAACATTCTTTGCCAAGCCGCCCCACCTCTCCATTTTTGATTTGATTTGAACAATTCGAATTCTTCTGGGAAAATTATCTTAAATGGCGATGAGCGTTTTTTTAAATTCAGGATTGCGGTTTAACTATGGCGTCTAAAGAAACTTTAAATTAGATTTCCCTTTACAACTTTTGTGACTCTGGAGAACTCAACACTAAAGAAGAAAACCTAAACGTGGCTGTTTATAGTTTTAGGGCTTCTGATTATTACGAGTCTGGGCCGAATTTTAAAAATTCAAAATGGCAGGCTCAATATTTGGAGCCAAAAAATTAGTTTGGATTAGATTCGCTTTAAGCTTTCTAATCGGGGTTTTTGATGTCGCTGATCACTTTTATGAAATCAGTGTTTACAAATTCGAAATGCCGGATCCAATATTAGTTAAAATCCAACGTACGTAAACGGCGTACGAGTTACATTCTCATCTCGACTGATGACTTCTAGAGGGCTTTGATTTCCTCCCTGACCAGACAGAGTACTGCGCCTTCAAAATGATTCCCAGCAGCTCCATCTCTTCCTATATTCCGGCACGAGCGGACTAGATGGGGCGAGGTGATTGGAGGAAGGGAGCAGTGAACTTCTTTACGAATGAATCAATATTTGTAGGCAGAGCTTGTAGAGGTGTTTTTGCTGGGCGCTCTCCATCTGCACTTCTGCAGTGTCGTCTAAGTGGTAAAGAATCGTTACATTGAGTTCAATGGATCGAAAACTCAATAGATACACTGAGAAAAAATCAACCAAAAATTTGTAAGTATATTCAAATTTGAAAAGGAATCCAAGTGATTTTTTTTAAGTCTGAAGTAGCCATTTTTGAGATCAACAATTGTCTCAAAAGAGTCCAAAATGTTCCTCATTTGACTCAATTGATGTATGAGTTTAAGCTCATATAGGTTGTCCTTTGGATGAAGGCCAATACCCCAATTTCGGACTCTTAAATTAGCTCTTTACGGGTAGGTGGTAGACACATATTTGCTTTTCGTGCGGAAACTTCAAAGGATTTTAGCATGTACGAATTATACAATATGAAGCATGGTATGAGGGGTTATGCTACATCATTACCTTAAATATGCAATTTTTTTGTATTGTGACAGATAACGAGTGATATGTAGATGTACTTTACTTTAATAGTGTCATCACTCAAACAAGTAAAACCCGAGAAAAACGGCTTTAAAGTTTTGAATTTACTTCCATAGTAAAACATATTTTGTTCTAGTGAGATACTGGTAATCGACACAGCTATGAAATTTTTACACAACTTAGAAGAAGAGGTAGCGGTAATTTCTGTATACTCAACTAAAAATGTGCATTTTTATACCCGAGCGCACTTGTGCACAAGGGTATATTAATTTTGTTCACATAACGGTTGTTTGCAACAGCCAAAACGAATCGAGATAGATATAGACAAATGTATACATATATGCTCAGAATGAATAGAGAAATCGATTAAGCCATGTCTGTCTGTCCGTCCGTCTGTCTGTGCAAAAATTGAGATATCTCAACGAAATTTGGTATGCCGGTTTCTCTTAATCCAAGGTAGGTTGGTATTGAAAATGGGCGAAATCGGACAGTAACCACGCCCACTTCCCATATAACGGTAATTTCCAGAAATACGAAAACTGCGATATTTTAGTAACTACTGAAGATAATTCACTCAAAATTGATATTTGTAATAATTTTCAGACGAAAAATAAGATTATTATAAATTTTTGGAAATGGGCGTAGCCACGCCCACTTATGGTTACATGTGTATATCTTGGTAGCCGCTGCACCAATTTCTTCCAAACTTGGCACAGTTATTGGCCTTGATACAGCATACTAAATGACCGAAAATTTAAAAAATCGGACAATAACCACGCCCACTTCCCATATAACGGTAATTTAGAGAAATACAAAATCTTCGACAAGTCAGTAAATATTAAAGCTAATTTATTCAAAATTGATGCTTGCGACAATCCTTTACCAAGAAATACGTTTATGATAAAATTTTGGAAAACGGGCGTGGCACCGCCAACTTATGATCACATATATGTATCTCGGTAACCGTTCTACCAATTTGTACCAAACTCGGTACGGTTATTGTGCTTGCCACATAAAAGCAAAACGTTGAAAATTATTGAAATCGGGCTAAAATTACGGCTTTTAATATAACGGTAAATTTTAGAAATGCTTGAAACTTCAATATTTCGAAATTTAAGGACGCTAATTTACTCAAAATTGATACACCCCGGCTTACTATGTAGCGGTAGGCTTCGGAAAGGTGAAAAAACATTTATTTAATACTTGCGCCGGGTATTTAATGTTCGGCTCCGCCCAAACTTAGATTTTCTTACTTGTTTAGATTAGATATGACACTATTGAAGTAAATGAGCGATATGTATGTAAATAAAATTTTTTTTAGTTTGCCATCTCCAATATTACAAAACTATTCGTGAGGCTCTCCGTTGCATTAGCTAATTGCGTTATAAAAGTATTTTGAAAAATCCAACTTATAAACCACCAACTTGTTTCTTTCTTTTTTTCATTTCGATGGACATGTATGTGTGCGTATCGGACTCTGCGCTGGCTTTCAAAACGCTGATGCTACCGTTGCCATTGATGTTGCTGTTGATGTTCCTGTTCCTGATTTTTCTTTTATTTTTGGCATTGCTGATTGCATGTCTGCATGCAGTTAAGCCACGTTGCGAAATTGAAAGGCACGAGATCGATGACCAGGATACACTAATTTGCACAGCATTCGGAAATCCTGTAGAGGTAAGCGCACAAGCATACAAAAACATACTCCCACACACACATATTACCGCAAAACATTCACATTTACACACATATACAAACGCATAACCACACATTGGGGTATTGTGAAATACACAAATCCAAGGACTAGCTCCCTTCGAAGTTCCGCAATGCCGTCAATGGCCGCAGCAGAATATTCTGACAACCCAGTTTTTCGTAACATTTAACATACACACACACAGAGCACAGAGTCCTGCCATACACCAAACAAGCGTACGCACGCCGTAAAGTATGCAATGCATGTGTTATTTTTCGTTAACGCTGCTGATTACTACAAGCGAGCGGCATCAAACTGCGAATAGTTTGAGTTCGATACACAGAAATCGGATATGTGCAAGTGAGAGTGCACTGATGCATGGAAAGTGGCAGTGAGGGACGAGCTTTACACCAGTTGTTTTGTTGTGCCCACATATTCATACATATTTGTATGTACATTTGTTTGTGAGTCTGTATGGAGGATTTCGTGTGGCTCAATGGTTGAATGGTTGTACGCCTGAATGACGGCTACTACCGGCCCCACTGGTTGCGCTGGTGCATGCTTCAGCCAACACGAGTCTTGCAACTGTTGCATGAGCTGGTATTCAAGCTGTTGTTGTTTCGGTTTATTGCTGTTGTTATTGCAATGGCAATAAAACGATAGCATTTCAATTGCAGGCACCAACGCACTAACACGCCACTGCAATTTCAGGAGCACTTGAAATATACATACAAATGTATGTACATATATGCAAACATGTTTGCAGCAATGAGTAGAATTCTTGCTCACTCTTGACACTCTTTAGACACATACACGTTTGAAAATACTCGAAAAATATAAAGGTGACGGCCACGCCGTTCAATAGTCAATTTCTCATTTCGACAAGCATGCTCTGGTATTCTCTTTCCAGGCTGAACGTAAGTACTTACATACAAATATTTATTTTACTTGCACACCTTTTCTTATTTACATATTTATGAAGCATTTATAAATTTACGATTCCTTGCATCTATGGTCCAGTACACATATTTACATATGGGTGTTGCCATGCAGCCGTACGCGACATTCGTACGCTTATGGAGTAACATAAATCTCTCAAAAATAGAAGTTACTGAAAAACAAGATTACGGTTATATTGCAACCCAAGGGTACTAGGTTTAAGAAAAATATAAGCAGCCTCGAAACTGTGGTGTGGAAAATATCTGTTCAAAACAAGGTGATAACGTACGCGACAAAAAAAAAGAAGTGTTTTTTAGGCGCATATGAATATATGCGAAAGTCTGCGAATCATTCGAGTTTTTCTTTTCTTTAAAAATTCATAAACTAAGCTAAATAATGCACTTTTACAATCCTTCCATTTTTAGTAGAAATTATCTCGGCTTAGATTTTATTACAAAAAAAAAATAACTTACGCGACAGATTTTTACCGCATACATTATTTTTACTAGTAACACATACTAAATTAAACTTTTAATTTAGTTTTTTCAGTTCTTCTCTCCGTCGTTTCGCGTTTTTAAACCCTTTTTCCGCCATCTGAATATAAAATTTCAAGCTATAAAGCCGTTTTAATTCACTTACTTGCATTTTCGGTTTACATTTTTATGGAAACACCCATATGTAAGTGCATATTTATGCAAGTACTTCACTTATAATTTACCTTAACCCTTTCCAATCAGCATTTTCTTTTTAAAAAGAAATCATCCCCTTCCAGAACTTTGTGGCCTCACTATTCAGGTCCGTAGTGCGTTGTTTGTTATGTCTGGAGATGTTGTTAACTGCGTCCACTGCGGCGTTGTAAGCGAAAAATATCAAAGAGAGCCGTCAAAAGAGGCCAATAGAATATTCGGGATCTTAACCATCATATTTGGTGTGTCATTGAGGTGATTTCATAAATGCAACTTGGTATTATTCATTCAAGTTGTAAGAATATTTTAGGGGAAATGGTATAGCTTTTCGCAGTAATAAATCGAGATACATAGATCAGAGAGATCGGCGTGGAATGACAAACTGAGGCGAAGACTCTTGACAGGTCCGTCACTAGCGGCGGTTACAATTTAGATTTAGTGCTTTGGTAATTGCAGACATCTAAAGGCAAAACAACTACGGTTGTCCAAAAATGCATGTCAAAAAGTAAAGTCGGAATCTTTCTATATCGAAAAAATATACCTCTTTTTTATTTCGAAATCAAAAGTGGTTTAGAGGTCGCTCAAAGCGCTCGAAGTTTTCCATGTATTTTATATACGAAAAATACCAGTTTTCGTACGAAACCTACGACTAGATGGCAAAGCCCACCGGATCCAGCGGGGGCGTTTTGGGGGTTAAACTACGTGTCAGTCCGTGGCGGACTCACGGGAGATGTTTTAATACATAGACGACATATTATAAATACATATACGCCATATCAAAACACCGCCCGTGGGTCCGCCACTGACTGACACGTCATTTAACCCCCAAACGCAGAACTCATTTGAAGAAAAGTCGGTGGTAGTCGGGTGAAGTTTAGTTGACTAATATTTTAGAATTTTTTCGTTCACCAGTGACCCGTTGACCAAACCAACTGCAGTGCGCAGTCAAGGACTTACCTGCTATTGGCACCAGACAAGACAAGATTTGCACTTGAGTGTGCTCGTCGTACGTTCTGACATGAAACACGGAACATACGGTGTGGAAGCTAAGGGCTGCTGGATAGCTCCGAGAAAAACCTACGGGTTCCAATACATAGAACTCTCTGTCATGGTTAATAATTCGATTCCTCAAGAATCTTTTCTGCAGGTGTTGGAAATTTCAATTCTCCTGCATAATAAAGCACTTACCGGCAAATGCGAGCATTAAAAAATTCTGTTTGAGTATCACTTAATCATCGTTGGCAATTTTATTTGTCAACAACGGTTTAAGTCAGTTCTCGTATGGCGTGACAAGGATTATAGCAATAAGATATCGCAGAACACTTTTATCGTAGCACACATGTCTACCTATTTATCTCCATTTATGAGTATACACATTCACGCCAATTGGAATTTAAATTTACTTCTCTGACTGCAAGAAATTGAGTGGATATTAAAATTTATCCGCACGCATACATTCGTACAAATTCATATACCCGTAATTGTATAAAAATATTAACACTTTTTGCAAGGCTTACTCTTAATCAAACAATCGAGTATTTATAACCAACCCACCGAAACAAGATGCACACAACACCGATAGTAATAAAAACCGTTTCGATAACAGTGACAAAAACGTTTAAATATAAATATTGCATTGCACACGTGCACACTCACTACTTATGTGCATGTTGTATGTACAAATGTGTGTAGACAAGTACACAACATAGTAGACTCGGAATTTAACCGTTTATTTGCTTATTTGTATTTATTATTATTTTTTTTATTTCAGGCGGATTTTTCATGGTCAATTAAAGCGGAAAATGACAGCGCCGAATGGCTGGGCAGTGGCGAACGGCAGGATTTCATCGACAAGAGTTTCTATGTGTTGGACGACGGTTATGCGATTGCACGCACTTATCGATGTGTCGCCAACAACACCGTCGGCCCGGGGACATTCTGTGAAATCGAAGTGGCTGGTAAGTGTCGGGTTAATAAATACGTCTACAAGATAATATAAGGTGAACACCACTCGCATACGCATTTCGATACGGCCAAAAGGGCATTTTGCTGCTGTCGGCAAATGGTCTTGTGATATGCAAATGGCCCCATAACGACTCCATCCAATGTGGGATTGCATTTAGGAAATTTAATCAGGCTTAACATTTTATGGTGAAATTTTCGTTTACTAAGGGTATATTTCCAATAAAATTATAACAATTATAAATATAAACATAAAAATCATACCTAGAACCAGAAAGGCAGACATTTTTTTTGTTAGCATAATACCATAAAGACATTATTATTTACTTCCACTCTAAGCACGAAGGCAGTTTAATATACGTATATAAAATGTAATAAAAAAACTTTATAATATACCATTCCTCTATAAATGCACTAAAAAGTAGAAAATAGTTTTTTCTAGTCCAACAGAATTTGTCTTGATAAATTTTAATTTAAAATTTTTTGCAAAAGTCATTATAAACTTTTTCTGAGATTAAAAAGAAGAACGTGGAACATTTGGGATAGACTAGATTTTATGTGAAAAATAAAATATGTATATTTGTATGTATCATATTCCTTGCCAGTATTTTCTACCGTTTTTTATGAAAATCATCGCCGATAATATCGCTATTTTTTAATTCTTATCTGATTTTGGGAATAATTATTCTATTAAGACGTCACGTCTTTAGGATACAAATGCTAAACTGCAATTAGAAACTATTTCGATAGGTATGAAAGTCAGAATTGTTACAGAAGATTTCTAAAGAAGAGGTAAATGTTTGAGCAAACATAATGGGAAATTTGGGATACCTTCGAGCTTACGATCACCATGCAAAATCTTTTAAGCCATTTTTCTCATTCAGTTTTCGGAAAAGAATTCTCGACCCATATCCTACGAAATTTTAACTCAACACTTAAAAAATCAGTTCCAAAAAGGTATAGTAAAAAGGCATTAACATAATACCTATGCATTGATTTGCTATGCAAAAGTGACAAATAATTTTCCGACAGAGGAGTAAGTAACTATTGGAATACGTTTTTTCGAAGAAAGGTTAATTCAATGTGGTTGTTCACACTTGCCAGGTTATCAGGTTATCTGATTAAAAATTATTATTATGCAGTGAATTTTATTGTTGTAAACTGAATAAACAATATAACCACATAACCAGATAACCTGATAACCAAGCAAGCGTGAATATACACAATATTTTTTTTAATGAAATATGAGCAAGAAATAATGTTACTCAAACGCCATGTCTGAGTATCCAAACCTTCGATCAAACTTAAAGTAAGAAGATAACAATTGATTACGCGAAAGTGATTAGTCGTAATTCTCACCGCAGTTATATAGAGACTTTTTCGCCTACAATGTAATATTTTTATCATTTTGATTAATGCATTTCATTTGACGCAATCAGAGCTCTTGCCGTTGAATTGGACGAAATTTTTAAGTTTTTCATTAATTTAACGACCCAGAAAGAATTTAACCCATTGTTGTTATCCCATTATCGGACAATGCTTTAAAATTTCAGAATGGTTGACCGACTTTTAGAAAAAAAATTCAAGAAAATCGATCAGTACGTGTTTTTGGAAATAAACATTTAAACTAAACAAGTCGTTTTTAAGTAAAAAAGAAAACCGACCTCACTTCCTATATAAAAATTTACGATTAGATACCGTTATTTTTTCATGATAAAATGATCTTATCTAAACCAAATTGATATGGGACCTCCTCTGAGGTGCCAGCTTTCCTTAAAAAAAAAAAAAATAATAATTATAGAAATCGGTTAACGTCGTCCAAAGTTATGCGGTAACATACATAAAAAAATATTTCGACGAATTGATAACCTCCTCCTTTTTGTGAAGTCGGTTTAAAAATGGAAAATTTTATAAAAAATTGAAAAAGAAAAATTAAAAAAAAGGTCCCAATCGGCTCAGTTTTCGCAAAGTTTTAGTTATGTAAAAAAT
>NW_023458559.1:22929973-22984834 GCF_013731165.1 Rhagoletis pomonella | reverse complement strand
TTTTTTCAAATCCAAATTCATAATCATGAATAATCTATTAGAAAACAACTAAATTTTTGCCTGAATGAAAATGTAGCTGTCAAATTAGCAAACTGGCAATTAATAGCATGCAATATTTCTTCAAGTGCAAAAGTCAGCAATGAATTTTTATTGAATAACACGGAACAACTGAAAATTGACTAGTAGAAATTTATTAGGGCAACGTGTGTTTGGGGTGCTTGAACCCGCATTTTCTCAAAAATCTGACGTGGGGGAAAATTTGTATTACCAGATTCTTTTCTTCTAAACGGCTCTACGGATTTAGCCAAAAATATTTTACGCACAACCTTTGTAGCCCCAAGTCGAATCCTAAAATAAAAATTTAATAGATCAGGCCATTTAAAGTTAGTTCAGGTACCGCGTGCGGATACAATAGTAGGAAATCGGTTATTTATGTTTTGAATACGTTTTCTATAAACCTTTGTAATTATGATTTAATTTTTCAATATCTTCTTTTACTATATTGATAAAAAACATTCCAGAAATTATGGTTTTTGGTAGAAGATCTTTATCATAGAAGACTTTTCTGTATATAAATACATATGTCCCCAATCATGTGGGGGTAAACTGTCAATTGCACGACAGATACCAAACTGCAACGTTGTTGCCGTAGAGTTGGCGTTAAAGTATTAACCGAATCCCTGTGGCTGTGGCGGTAGCACCCGTACTCCGTTTACTTGCCCCCGATTCGGCGAAATGAAACAACGAATTTTTCTTTACTTATTTGACTAAATCTGCTACTTAGTACTGCAAATATGATGCATTAAAATGCGTATAATCTTCGATTAGGATAAAAATGAACTAAGAATTGTAAATATATATATTCTATTTTTTACTTTTTTTTATTTTTTATATATTTTAATGTTGCGCGGGCCTCTAGGCTGGCGCCTATGTAGGTTATGCTTAAACGCGGCCCACCATGTTGTATGTATAATCATTTTCGCCTGTCGAGAAATAACTGAAATGAAAGCTGTAGCAGCGAAAGTATTTTTTTTTATTTCCCGCAAGTTAACATAAATATGTAAGTAAATAGTCATGTTACCGTCGGTAATACTTATCAACCCATTGCTGAAGTGAATGTGCAACACGCCCCGGAAGCGGTAAGAAACTATTTCTTAAACTACGATTCCCCGTTTCCCCTTATTCCTTGCCAATTTGCAGCTTATTTGCAGTTATTAATTTTAAATGGCTACTGTATAGCACTACAGTGCCGTCAATCTGCATTACCACAATTCAAGTTACTCTATTATTCTATCATTGCCACAAGCACAGTTGCAGTAACCACTGCGACTAATCAAAAAAGAGCTAAAGAGAAAAAATATCACATAAAATACAGTTCATAGACAAGAATCTGAAGGACATTTGCAGTTAGCTGAAATGGTTGGCGCTGATTACTGTCAATATTTGTTTCAGCTGGTGCTGCTACCACGGTACACACGGCCGCTTGCGGTCAACAGTCATTGCATAAGCTAAAAGCCTCCGCATCAATGCCAACAAAACAGCAACACTAAATGTTTCCCACTGAACATTTTTAAATAAATGCAGTTGATCCGCAACTACCGAATGCGGTGGTAAAGAGTAACCAGCGGTCGTGAATTCGTGCAACGACTACGATTATAACCGCCACAGCAACAAAACTAAACAATAAGCGGAAACCATGTTTAACTTTCTCCAGCCAAAGCTGGCTGGCGGCAAGGAGCCCTCCACTTGCCCGCCAACAACTAACCAGTTTTGGTGGCGGGGTTGCGTTGATATTCAATGCTTTATCCACATTCTGGTGTGCCGACATTGGCAATTAGGGAATTGTTTGGATTTTTATTATGCAGCTGACGTGTCTTACCGGTATATCCGTGAAGCTGTCCCTCACCATCGTTGCGCGTGTGCGCTGAAGCATGCCTACCCTCAGCAGCTTTTTCTAATTCAGCGGCGGGGCAATCCGCCACCTTCTGCAGTCATTGGTGGTCATCAGCGCTGCGATTATTTTTAAATTCTCAGTTCTTGCACCGCAGCGGAAACGGAAATTGGATTTGTTACTATACTCTCACGCTCACTCTTTGCCTATTGCGCTTCTGACCTGCTGCTGCCTTTTACAGCTTTTCAACATTTCAGCATCGCCTTTTACCATGGAGAATCAATTTCTTAGCAGAGTATTTTTTAAGCCGCTTATGTTGCAATGTTTTTACCGGATTTCTGTTTCACACCAATCCATTGGGAAGTTAAAGAATGAAATGACTGCAGAGAATCCTGAAACTACAATTGCGGCTGCAGCAACTGTGAATTGTGTAGTAGATTTTCTTTTGTGTTCTTTTTGGTTTGAAAATTAGGATGGTAGCTTTTTGCGAATTAAGAAGATTTTGACTTGAATTTAAAAAAATTTGTTGAGTCTAATCTTTAGTAATATCTTCTTATTCGCCATTATTTATTTGCATTTTACTTACTTAAGTTTTGGAATTGACGTAATACTTTATTTATTATTTATTATTTGCTCTCTTTGTAACAGCGGCTTCGGCATTTTACGTCTGGTGGCGAGGTAACAGTCACGTAACATTAAACTGTTTATGATATCAATTGTTTTCCTTAAATTTGGTTTTATCTTTCCTAAGTGGTTAGTGTTTGATCCCATCCGTAATAAGTTGAGATTGTATGCAAGCATGCATATTTACATACATAAATATACAGATACAGTAGAACATAACACAGTGTATGGGCCAGAAGAAGTTCATTTCGGTCCAAGCGATTTTGAACACTCACTAGAACAGTATTTCACGAACTGAAAACAGTTAAATCGGGTTTTCTATAACTCTTTTATTTTATGTCCTATTTTGTATACATATAATATAATTATATGGGAAAATCTAAAAAACAGGTACATGTTCAAAAAAAAGTAAAATTATATAATTTGTGGGCACACCAATGTTTTATATATAATCCTATTCGTAATCTCTTAATAAATCGATAAATATAAGTGTAATTCATTTTCAAATGCTTCAAAAGTTAGACGAGGAATAAACATTTAGATCGCTGAAATAGAAAACAAAAGAATAAGTTGGGTTCAAATTATGCTGTGCAAGTTGTAAATTTGAGTAGAGATTTTGAAAGTTGAACTCACTTCATTGGGACGTTGTAAATTCAATCCCCCCTTTTTTCCAGATTGGCTCCGGCTTTCGAGATAACGGTATTTGAAAATTTGATTAAATTTTAACTATTTTATAAAGAACTCCCTCAGTTTTGAAGTTATTTTACTAAAATTTTACACATGACTATGTCCATGAATATGTCCTTAACTAATTCTGAAAATCATCGAAATAGGCTACCTTTAACAAATAGCTTCCATACAACTAATTATTCAGATATGTGGTGTGGGCTCTAAAGACAAAGTTAAAAAAAAAAGTTTATTTAATACCTCGCTCAAAATATTCTCACTACAGGAAGTATCCTCATTAAAAGTAGCAAATCAGGAGTTTTAAACACTTCTATTAGAAATTTGTTTGAAGAATTTTACAAGTATGTGTAATGTTACAAGGACTAGCAGTTACAAAATGAGTTAGATCGTTTTGACATATTTTACAAATGTACCTTCAATTAAGATGTCTTTGGAATAAAAATTACGCTCACAATTAGATCACAGAATATTTTATATTTAAAAGAATAATTTCTCTGAAAGCGCACCTCTTGTTTGGGTATCAAATTATTCGAAATTGCTTCTGAAATAAATACATACTTAAAAAGTTTTTAAAATGAAATGCTTCAAAAACTATATGCGGTAAACCGAAAATTTTGACAATGGTGAAAAGTAGAGTTACACAATTTGAGTTACCAATTTGAGTTGCCATTTAGTTATTTTTTAAAGCACACTTTATATGCCTACTACAAATTAAGTGTACGTATAAGTACTAATTGCCCATAAAATTATAAAACCAGAATATGGTGTGCTTCAAAAGTTATGACAGAATTAATTGTTCACCACTTAAAAATTACATTAAAAATTTCCTTGTTTTGATATTTTTTAAAATTTAAAACATCTTTAACTCAAAAATTGATTTTAAATTTTGTTGGGGCGGCAGGTATACGTCTATGGATATATATATATGATATAGTTGACAACAATGAAAATAAAGATAAATAACACAAAGGTTACCTGTCTTTAACATTTACCCATATATATGTATGTATGTAAGTTACCGGCCGAATCCGATCTTAGGACAAAATAGTTTGGTGGCACGCTTATCTTAGACAATGCGTTATCTTCCGTTTCGCGTAAACAAGATTCCATCGGGAAATTGTATTTAAATGAAAACCTAAAAAATGTATACTGAAAAAGCAAAAATAACAACTCGTGCTCATATACCCGTAGTTGTGTATATAACGTATACGCCACGTAGCACCATACACAGTCAGCTACCACGTTTACTCGCACGCCTTAAATTAAAAGTCAATAATTTAAAGTAAGTAAATATTGTCGTGAAAGATTTTTACACTGTATTCCTTATATTACTTTCTTCATGTTTAAAACAATTTTAGAATGAATTTCGAGAGAGCCAACAAAAATTGTTAAAATGGAATTTTAATTTCTCAAAACAGTCATCTTTTACTCAATGTATTTTTTTTTTCATTTGGTGGCGCACTAGTTTTATTACACTAGATTCGTTGGGTTCGGCGAGAAGAACATTTTGACCATTTAATTTTAACACTTTCAATTATCTACTTTTATTTTTACGATTGGCCAAGTAACGTCCAATATGTATTAAATAATGTTGCTATTATGAATATTCAATATTGCCAGATAGTTTCTGTTGGCATCTCAGAAGACTGAAAAAGTGGCCTAAATTGTTGCTTGGCTATCTAAACGTAAAAAAATCAGCAAAAATGGTATAGCTTATTATCAAAGATATCATAATCACTGCTATATCGAAGAGTACCAGGTGTCCAACAATTATAAATAAACCGACAAGGCACGTATTTTGACCTTCTTGAATTTTTAACAGCTTTAAACGTATTAACGACTCGACGGATTTGTTCTATTTTCTCCCTTCCTACTGGGTATTTATGTAGAATGTCTCTGGATAAAATATTAAAAGCAGGGTTACCAGATATTTGAAAATTATTAATTATTCAAAGGCTCCACAGTAGGGTTGCCAGATTGGCTTTTTGACCCTGATATTCAGGGGCTTCCGATCGAATCTCGGGCCTCAGGGTTTGCCACAAAGTTCTCAGGGTTTGGGAAGAGTTTGAAATTTTTATACATTTGTGTTTTTCATGCAACAATTCTATTTTTACTCAAAAGAAATTTACCTACATACGGTACTCTTTTCCCGTATGGTATGTTTATCTAGCACACTCTTGCATGGAGGGCGCTTTTAAGAAAATGTCCCTTCGTGGTTTTAAACCTGGGAAGTCATGCTTCGTCGAATCAGCGACGCAATACTGGTTAGCAACTAAATTTTTGCGTGTAATGCAATTATAAATCATTTGTAATAACTTAGTTAACGGAATAAAAACTCGACAACTTAAAAAAAAAGCTTTCCAAAAGCATTTCAGTGCAAACTTAGTCGTTGGAGATTAATCCGATTATTTTTTGTCGAAAGCGACAAAACTAATTAACATCTTAATTTTTAAGCTTTAGGCAGTCTAGCAGTTGAAAGCCTTTATTACTTCCTATGCAATCTTCATCATCGTCTTCAATTGGTTCATCTGCGTAAAAATATAATATATATAAATACCCAAAATGTTCTCGTTTTCAGGTACAGCTAGTAACTGAATGACTTAAGAAGAAAGAGGCAACTTTTTGCTTTTATGCAAGACTTATATGTATGTGAATCAGTTATGTCCATTGATTTGTTAAAATATCTTCTAGGGTTGCTGTTCGACACAATTTCGTACAATTAAATTCCTTGAAGTTGTTGTAACTTAACTCTTATGTTTTGCTTCTGAATCTACTTCGCCTAACATTTCTTACCCTTACTGATACTTTTAGACCTATTAATTACAATTTTATGTATATAAAGTGGATGACATACAAAACCAGTTTTAAGATTTTATATAGTATGTAGATGTCTGCGGAGGATATACAGAGATCACCAAAGCGTTTTGCGTCTAAGGCTAGATGGCAAGACAATGTAATTAGTATAGTTTTCAGAGTATGTATTATAGTTGCTTATAAAGCCCCAAGCACCCCGCAAAGATCTTCAAATGCACGCCGCGCTGTGTTCCCATTGTTCATTGTACCGCAATCCCCTAGTTTAGATTTACCAACTTTTAGCCCCATTTTTTCTTTCGCGTTCTGAATGTGTCTTTTCGAAAAGCGTATTAAGCTTTGTCAGATACAGATAAGATATTTGCAAACACATATCGAAAATTCTTAGCCAAGCATGGGTAGAAATATCCCATACTGTAGTGTATGTGGGTTCGATAAAAAGCTGCACTTATCCTTATTTAAGAGATGATTAAATTAGTAGATGGAACATGATTTGTGTTCGCAATAGTGTTCAAAACTTTACCATACATCAAAGTGTACAAGACTCCTGCGTCTCTTTAATTTTTATGGTCTATACTTTCCACAATTTCTCTTTTCGATAAATGAGCCATACCTACGGAAAGCCAATACAACGTATAAAGAATATGATACTAACGTTGTATTTAATAATTTAAAAGGCGGTGATGCTAACTGAAAATTTTTAAAGATTCTATTTTGATAAAATATGGCCGGAAACGTCTTTTCTTAATATAGATATCTTTGATAGTTTGTTATACATGCAGTGGCTAGCAGTGGCGATAATAGGAATATTGTATTTTACTTAAATATGCAATTTTTATTAATTCAAATTGTCTTTTAAACCAAAAAATTATTCCTAACATACTTTGTTACAGTACTTTTTTTAAGATTTATTGACAGATTAAAAACTTCAAGAGCTAGGTATAGAATTTGTTAATAAATTTATTAAATTATTTTCATAATTAAGGCATACAAAAGCTATGTATTGCAGAGTTTATGGATTCTGAATTTGTTACGTACATAAAAAAAATTTTCTAATGGCATAGTATTTTATTCCACATACTTTATGGTATTTAGATTAAATAACTCTGTTATTTTCAACTTCTAAATAACATTTTTCAGTATTCTGTATGAAATATGAGGGGCAAATTATGTTACTCATTCGCCATGTATATACGCGTCTGACAAAACTTGATTGGAAAACAATAACTATTGGTTACGTGAACTTTAAAGCGTCTAGTAGAAGTTACCGCCAACGGAAGGTGCCTGGCATTATTCAAAGTTGATTTTTGATGATACTCTGTAAAACATATATAAAAATCAGCGCTTAAACTTTAGCAAACTTTTTTTACGTACATTTCCTATCTACTACCTGTAATAGGGCGGCCACATATAATGCTACTTATTCCCTAAATTTCGTTACTCCGAAAATAAGTTCGGTCTGGCGGCCCTAGGAGTGTTCAAAATTGCTGGGAAAAAATTTAACTAGGTTTGGGATACGGTCTAACATACTTGCATACATCACCTCATTGTACTTTCCGGACCGCATTGCTTGCATCACCTCTTTCATGTCCATTTGCAAAAAATATAGATCGCAATTTTATCTGTTTCCTTTTGTAGCATTTATATCTATAGATATCGAGACTCCAAACCCTACTATGCTATGTTTGATTAAGTCTAAGGTGACTTATAGCCCAGTTGTGCATACTTGCACTGCTATACCATTTTTACGTAAAAATCAAAACCCAACAGAATTCTACATGTTAAGTGCCATGCGTTAGGGAACCGCTTACACGCAAAGCCCATTTAACAGATTCCTTAAGTGACAAGTCTCATGCAACGCTAAGTATGCATAACTGGGCTATTAGCATGGTATGCTCTGAAGGTGTCGATATATTGATGCAATTAAACAGTATTTCTTTAGGTATAGGTATAAGCTACAGTTAATAGCAAATCAAAATTAATGCTACAATATTTTATGAAGCCAAATATACGGGTTTAGTCTAAAGCAGGGATCTCACGATTTGTACAGATTTGTATATTTTGGCAGTCACAAAGTGGTTTTGTCTAGACATTTTTATCCATAATGAGTTCAGCACAATAAAAAAATGTCCGTACAACCTCACTCTGTAACTGTGATAATGTGTACAAATGTACAAATCGTGCGGTCCCTGCTCTAAGTTGGCACACCATCTGCATGCGTGTCTAAAGAAAATTTAGATTGGTTGCACTTTTTTCATCACTGATACGAAATTTCCATATCAAGATTACGGCATAAATTAAATTTTCCACTTTTTCGTCAAAAAGTTATTGCCATAGATCTTTAGTAACACTTAACAAACAACTAATGACATATTGACCATTCGAATTACTTTAGTCGCATTGTAGCAGTACGCCAAATGACAAAGAATAAACATGTTCGACAAACACTTCTTTGTGTTAGATGTGTCGAGTAAAATGTATTTATTTTAAAACGAAAAGGTGTCATTCCTTTGTCAAATTTGGGTTGATGAAACTGGCTTCGGTGTATTTGTTCATTTAGAACTATTTCTCCCCAAAGCAATTTTGATAAAGGATTATGAAGGTGCATTTAAAATAAATTCTACAAAAGGCAAGGAAGCTTAAGTTCGAGGGATATCAAACTTTATTCCGTGTTTTCTTGATACTTTATTTGTAAAGAAATTTTATCAAGACTTTTATCAGGGAAAATCTCAGTTCGCATTCTGTGTCAATATTTAATTTTCATATGAAATTTTGATTTGTAAACGTTTGTCCATAGTATTTTCAATATTGATGATTTATCAAGACAAGAGCTTTTGATTTCTGTGCTAGAATCCTAGTTATTGATAACTAATACAACATTCACAAATGATAAAAAATGTTGAATTTATCAAGTGTATAGAATCGAGCTGTTAAAGAAAATAAACCGTGATTTAATTCGGTTAAAAAAATGGCAATTTAAATTACTTACATAAGCTAAAAATTATTTGATAGATATTGATAAAGCGGTTACTGAGGTACAACCTCTTAGTCCCATTAGCTCCTCGCCAATAAGTGCGGAAAGTTTTTTTGAGTAATCTAAATCGATTTATATTTTAATTACGAAAATATTGGTATTCACACATTCTGGATTCCGTTAGCCTTTTTACAAAACAACAATTTTTCTCACAAAGATATAAAACCGTTTGCACAAGTGCGCTTATACGAACAAACATGCGGTTAAACATTTGACGTGCCCATACATAGAGTTTCTGACGATGGTTTCGATAGCTGGAGATGGAAGGGCGATAAATGGTGGCGGACCGAGGAATACTCGGTCTGAGGCCTCTCTGGACGCCTCATTTCCAGGTATTACCAAGTGAACTGGCACCCAGAATAAGACAAGTTAGTTATTTTTCCAACACAATTAAAAAAAAAAAAAGTTTTCATCTGACACGTAAACTGATGCATATTCCCAAGATAAAAGCGATCTAGACACGAAATCCTGACCCAGTGTCAGTTTTATAGCCATTTGTAAAGGTTCGACAGTGTGTGTGCCCGGCATCAGTGCTGGAACTAAGCCAGCGTCCAGCCTCAGGGAACTCAACCTTGCAGAGTCTACTCACCAAAGGGAACAGGAGCGTGCTACTGCGGCTTTAAAAAGGGTACATCTCTGCCCCCAGCAATATCCGCTCGCCTCACTAAAATAAAAAAATTAAAATTTTAATTTTATGTTATCTTTAAAATGCATATACAGTTTCTAATTTTAATAATTAAAATTTTTTTGTTGCCAAAAGTAGTTGGGTGAAATTTCCCCTGTCCGTTTTCCAAGGTACGTCGATTTATCAGGCTAATTAGTGTTAATTGATGATGCCGTGCAATAAAGCCGTGGGAAATAACGCCATATGGCTTTATTTTACTTCACATCGAGAAATAACACCATATGGATTTAATTCCATGGGAAAAGTGAAATAAAGCCATAAGCAAAAATTTAACATATGAGAAAAAAAGCCGTACGATCTTATTTCAATACAAAAAGTAAATGTTGTCTCTTTAGCGGCGGTCCGCGTTGGCTCGCCATCCCGCGCCGTGCTCACGCTCCGCGCCACGCGTCCGGAGTGTTGCTTTGTTCATTCTTCTTGCTTTTGATGATACACATATGTAAATATATGAGGTTTTCTTTCATCCCACATCTCCACCTTCTACAGATTCTGTTAAAAAAGCTGTGGTAAGACAGAAATGTCAGGTGGTGACCGCAAATTTCGACAGTTAAACCAAATCTGTCTTGCCGAACATTTTACCATCGCTGTCTTAACATCAGCTGACATTTCGCAGTTTGACAACTCAGTTTTCATTTTGCCGCGCCATCTACATTGCGTACAGATCGATCTGATTGGCTTGATGCCATTTTGTAAGTGATATGTTAAGATAGCAAGTTGCCCACATGAGAGAACGGGGCAAAGTTAAATAAGAAAGGTGACAGATGTTAAGACACATTTAGTAGAAAATAAAGACGTGGAGTTAAATCGGTAAGATACATTTATATATCGACGCTTAAAGTACAAAACCGCGTATATGAGGTTGCATAAATTATCTTGTGGAGAGTAAAAACACTCATGTTTCAAAATTGGTCTCTCTTTTATAAAGCAATCGCTTTCTGGCTAGTATATTTCAGCACGAATGGATAAGGTTTGAGCCAAGAGCTTCGGTGGGCAAATCCAATTTTTGGCAAAAAAATTTCAGTTACGCGGTTTTGCAGAACGACGACGCTTTGTACTTTAAACGACGTTATATATATGTACTTATATGAGCATGAGTGTTTTTCGTTTTTGTTATTAACAATTTTATACATACTTCAGGTTAATGTGCATCGTATCGACTTTCATTCATATACATACGTACATACATATATCTATACAAATTAATATATATATATATACATATGTATATATCTATGAGATTTTCTTTTAAATCTGTATCTTACACTACACACTTATATAAATTTAAGGTGTGTATAAAATTGCTAATGACAAAACCGAAAAGTACTCAACATTGCAGACGCCATATAAGGAAAACTGGATTACTTTGGAATATAAATAAAGTGGCAGCACTTTAGGCCATTTTGCATTTTCTCGTTTCAGTTCGGGAATATTATTTACTTGTCTTTAGATAACAAAATAAACAACCTTTTGTTGTAAAATTAATGTATTTTTTGAAAAAGCTTTTTAAATAATATATTTTACTAGTGTTTCAAAAGAGAATATTGGTAATTTCATGCATTTTTGAGCGTGCAATTACTCAAAAAAGAAAGGAGCAACATTTCAAAAAAGGATTTTTTAAATAAATTTTACACGGTTAACAATATAAACCCCCCACCTCCGAATTGTTAATACAGGGATAAAAATGCGCCGATTGGTACCCCTCCTGACAGTTTGGGACGTTTTTTTTTGTTTTGGAAATTACTAGAGAATTACCGACTTACTTTATGTACATATGCACACTAGCTGTGCACTAGATAAACATTACACAAAAATTTCTCAAAGGTGTAATAACGCCATAATGGCTTTATTTCACTTCCAAGACTATACGCAAGAATATGGCTTTATTTCTCAATGTAAAGTGAAATAAAGAATATGGCATTATTACCGATGTATGGCTTTATTGCACGGCATCTTAATTGGCACATTTTGATAACCGAACTTTTACAGAAATAAGAATATAAAAATGTAAATATATATATATATTTTTTTAAGAATAAGTTTAAACAGAAATTTTTGTTACTAAAATTAATTTTAAAAGAGTTTGGTTAAGCTACCCCTATTTGTCTTTCAATGTATGTTGATTTTTGAGCCTTACTAGTGTTAAGGCCTCTCCATGTATTCATGTAAACGTGCAAAGTAATGGTCAGGGATCGGATTTTATGTAAATTGCCTTTTTCTGGTAAAGGAATAGAGTATATTCGATTACGAATGTTCACGATTTAGCTTTCCCTTATTCCATATATGCACATTTGATGTTGCCCTTTTTTGCCTTTTTTAAGATATTTTCCTTTAATTTTTTAATGCCTTCTTTTGCCTTTTTTGCGATTTATAGTGCCTTTTCCTGCCTATTTCGCTATTTTATGGTAATGGTAAATGTAGCGCAGCATCAAGAGCAGCAGTATTTAAACCTCCCGTACAGCACATGGACCACTGCACAGTTTGCACAATTTGCACAATTTGCTCTAGTAACGCAATTTAATTTTTATTCTAAGAACTAAGATAGATATCGGGATGAAAGTTTGCACAAATTATGTTTGAATGAATTCTTCTGGTCATGGAATGGGCAAGATCGAATAGCGACCCGCTTACCTATTTACCATAAAATTAAAAAGTCTTTAAAGTTTTCATCAATTTATTAAATCGTTTTGTAAGTACTTGCGCACGGCATAAACATAAACATTATAATGCAATTTCATATTTCTTACAAATTAATTAAGTTTTACTAAATTCAATAAGATAATATGAGGTACACCGGGGATCTAAAATGAGTGCATAGTAAATTTTGTTAAATATTTGCGATGATATCCGAAATAATAGCTATAGCTTCTACCATATGTAAATTGTTGTAGTTTTCCACACAATTTTTTCATTAGAAAAAAGCCTCAAGTTCAATAAAATTTTAAACTTTTTAATCACAGTTTTTAGGAAAATTATGGTTATGCAGGAACGTCGGCTATGAAATTCTAGTTAAACGGGTTCAAGATTTAAGCGGTCAATCGTATTGATTTTTAATAATTTTAATTTTTTTTTGGTGATGACTTTGGCGATATAACAAGTGTAATTTACAAAAACCAGCGTCGATTTTTCAGTAATACTTGAGTGGTCAAAAAAAGTGGATCCTTCTTCATTTTAAATTTTTGGCAACAATCCTCAAAATTTAGTTGGCCAACCAGCAGAAGAAGTCGTCTTACCAAACTTAGAACATAAAAATTGGGACAAGTCTATTTGAAATTCGAGCCAATCTTTATTTATGGTAAAAAACCGCTTTCTTTTTGGGAAAACTTGTGTCCACTTTAGGCTTAATTTCTGAGTTAGGCCTCGAAAATATGATTTTAATTTATCAAATTCTATCATTAGATTCTCATTTTGGTTGTTGGTGTTTCCGACAGGGCAGGAGTATGATATATTGTGGAACGATTTTCGGTCATCCCTTGTCAAATTTGGTTTGGAGGCAAACCGGCTTCGGCGTTTAATTTCTGAACGAAAAATTATACTGAAGATGGCACAACACCGAAACCGGTTTTTCTCCAAACCAAATTTGACAAGGGATGACAGAAAATCGTTCCACAACATATCTGTCATTAGGTCTTAAACTTATATTACCACAAACAAAATCTATTATTCCATCAAGTCTTTCATTTTTAGGAGTCGACAGCCAAAAGTCATAGATTTACCGTTTTGAAATTTTGGGAGTCATGTTCAAAATAGAAAAGAAATGTATGGGCGCCGCAGCTGGCCGCTGTATTTCGCGATATAAGAAACATTTCGTCTACAAAAAAAGTAAATAATAATAAAATTTGCTACTTACAAAAAAGGTTTAAATTTATGAGCTCCAAAAAAATACTCGGTGATCTTTTCTTATATTTCACGAATTTGATTTGTTAAAGAAAATCACAGAGAGAGAGATACGGTCTTATAACCCAATAGTAGGTTAAAGTACAACTTTAAAGACGTCTAGAAGATTGCGTTGATTCTTAATAATTTGTTTGGCTGACGGTGTTATGCATTTTCTTCCATATAAAGGGTGCTCGACAATGCTGGAAATTTCTTTTTATATGGAAGAAAATAAGGACTGCCATTTTTGTGTGATGCAAACCCGACACAATTTTTTGAAAATGTCCTAAACACTCCAACCCCTCCTCATAGCGCGAAAATACGCACACTTGCGATATTATCCACAATTTTTTACATACCACCTTGACTCTTTGAAACAATATGCGGAATTGAGTCTAAATCATGCGTTTTACAATGAAATGATTTTGAAAATTTTTCGGAAAAATTCCTGTTTTTGTTGAAAAATATATTTTGTCGAATTATGCTTAAAACATTTTTACCAATAGCATGTAGCTTTCCATATTATGAAAAAATAGGTATTTCCAAATTTTGCAACCGAAAATTCGCCAATTTCGTAATATTTCGCAAGCTCTAACAAATAAGAAAAATATATAATGGAATACGGAATCAGCGATAAAAAATTAGTATCGAGTAAACTTTTGGAATTTTGTTACCTTAATTCACAAAGGCCCAACAATTTTTTTATTTGACAGAAGCAAAAAACATTAGGGGTATTCTCTGAGTCTTGCAAAGCCCTTGCACGGTGCACGGATTGCACGGTTTGCAAAGCTGTCCCATACGAAAACCGGTTTTAACCGTGCAATCCGTGAAATCTGTGCACCATGCAAGGGCTTTGCAAGACTCAGAGAATACTCCTATTATAAAAGAGTATCAAAAATAGTTCGGGCTTTCTAAAAAGTGTCCTGTAACTCCGTTGTTTTTGGTACTAACACTTTAAAATTTTTATTGAAAGTGTATTTTAATACATCCTACTAAAACCTGTGAAAAACGCAGTTTTGAAATATGTGTTGATTAGGGCCTTTGTGAATTAAGCTAACGATTCGCTTCTGCCTATATTTCAAATTATTACAAGTGGATTTTGATAGGCAATGCATTTTTTTCTTATTGATTTTCTTTTGGGCTTTACTTCTTTTATAAATATTGGGAGGCTATTTCCGATAATTTGAATGCCGTCAGGCGCTTCCTTATTTTTTGTACCTTTTATGAGCACAGAATGGTATTGAAACTTCGGTCTGATGTTTGTAAGTACCAGAATAAGAAGATACCCATGAAAATGTATACTAAATGATAAGAATGTCGAGCTGAGCCAATTTAGCCATGTCCGTCTGTCCGTCTGTTTGTATGCAACTTAGTCTCTCAGTTTTCGAGATACCGGACTGAAATTTGATAAATATTTAAGTGTATTTTTAGAATGTTTTAATCATTTGTCGGAACCGGAAAAGTCGGGCCACTATTACATATAGCACCCATACAACTGATTGTTCAGATATGCGAATTTTCGTTATAACTTCTCCATTTATGCAGCTAGGAACTTGAAATTTCGTACTATTTTCACCCATTACTAACAGAATACTTGCAGTGAAAATTACAAAAATCAGGTCAATGTAACCTATAGCCCCCATACAAGTGATTGTTCAGATATGAGATTCTTTGTTGTAACTCCTCCATTTATGCAGCTAGGAAAATGAAATTTGGCTCTACTTTCATTCATCATTATAAGGTATATCTTCCATACCTCTGATTGTTTAGATGTGATTTTTTATATATGTAACTCATCTACCTATGTATGCTGTGAATATAAAAATTTTGTCAAATGTAATAATCTGTTAAAGTAAAATTTTCTGATGTTCATGAAAGGTATGAAGCGTTCGGCATAGCCGAAGACAGCGCTGCTCTTACTTGCTTATTTTTTGTTTTCGAACCATGAAAAGCGTAGTGAATGAAAAATTTAATAAGGAAAATTTCAGAAAAACAGCCAGAAACGTATCCGTTTCTGCCACAAACTTTTTTCCTTTTTTGGATACCTTTTCAGAAATTTTGCTAGCTTTAAAACGATAAAGTCTCTACGATGCACACAACCCGAGATATAATGATTTGAAGTAGTACATGATAAGTCAGAGTAACGAAAAAATGCAAACATTGACAGATCATATCTCCGAAGGAAAAAAATATATAAAAAAAATCCTCGAACACGTGATAGCTTATTTCACTCGTAAGAGTGCCACCAAATTTGGTGTCCGATATGAAAAAGAATGTCTCATAGGTACATATCGACTGCTGAGTGGAAGATCGACCTATCTCGGCAGCCAGTTCGAAATCGCGCATCTCAAAAATCTTTTCAAGAACGCGTTAATTCAGAAATTTATTGAAAAACAGCCCTATCTCAGAATTTGGTTGAAGAACGCCCTATCTCACTTCAAAATGTATTGAAAATGTGTTGATATAGGGCGTTTTTGAATCGGCAGCTGAGATAGGGCGTTTTAGAAAAGAATTCTAAAATAGGCCGTTCTTGAAAAGTTTTTTGAGATAGAGCGTTTTCGAGCTGGCTGCCGAGATAAGTCGATCTTCCACTCAGCAGTCGATATGTACAATATTTCGAGGTATATATATATATATGTATTTACAAATATGCCTAAGTTGCCGGTATTTTTAATTAAATCAACCATTTCCATCTCTTTCCTTTTATGTCTCTTCTGCATCTTTCATATTTTACGCAAATAACGCTTCATTAACATATAAATTCGCAATTAAAAACAACGAAATACTGCTTACTAACAACAAACAGTACGACCAAAAAGTAAGTAGAAGTAAATGCGCTATAATCCGCCATAAATCCTTGCTACCATTCATTCTTTAAACATACAAACATTTTTTTGCTTTACAAATTTTGAAATTTTAAATGAAAATTTATATTGTTGAAATTTATTATTACCTTCCCAGCATACATATGCACGTGTAGTTAAGCCTCATTGTCATGAGAACACGCTTTTATTTAACAAAACAAACACACATATACATATGTATGTAAATATGTATGTACATGCATGCTATCGCTTTAAGCTTTTTACTAAAATCTTAGTTTTTGTTTCATGTGGTGGTAATGCAAATGGATGCACCATAACTCAGAGATTATATGAGTATAAATGTGTTTGAATGTGTTTGGTATGTGTTTGAATACAGATATATACAAATATACAAAATGGGTAAAAAGACAAAGGAAAACTCTGCTTAGATGCTGACAGTGCATTCCCTAATGCAACATATATATTTTGAGGGTATGCTGCAGTGGAAATTCGAATAAAAAACTTGCAAGTCCATTTCGATGATGAATCTAAAATCAGAAATGGAACACTTTTTGATGGTAAATACCTTTTTTTACTGGCTTATTTTAGAAACGCTCGCTGTAGATGGGTAGTTAGAGAGGTGTGTACTACCACTCCATGCGACCTCGTTCCATCGGTGGCCCGAGCAGTATTTAAAATTAGAAATGTGTTTTTCTAAAAGTGTTCGCCCCTTGACAGGCAATAAAAACCAATTGCCGTTCGGAGGCGACGTAAAACTGTAGGTCCAACAGGACGCGCACCACAAATTAGAGGAGAAGCTCTGCCAAATACTTAGCAAAATATTTATTTGTTATTATTGATTTATCTTAGAGTCAAAGCAATTTGGTCTCAATTGATGGTATTATTTTATTTGTATTAAAAACTTTGCGCTAGGTAATCTAGAAGAAGCAAAAGTTCGCGCAGAAGTGTTTTTTAACTGAAATGTTGTTTTTGTATAAACTTACTGAATTTAACTTTGTTTGTTTTTCGGTTGCCAGATGAATTACATTTATACAAAAAATTATATTTATGTGGTATATTTGTAGGGATTTTATGAAAAAATGAAATGGCAGCATGATTCTCTCACGGCTCTCTTTGAACTTAGAAATTTAACTTGGAAGTCAAAATGTTATTGTTCTCCAAGTTTCTTAGTGAAGTTGGTCTTTAGGGTAACTACATACATGCGCGTCTCATTTGCCACATAAATAATTTTCAAGTCAAGTCAAGTATAAGTCTTGCATAATTGGGCTTTTAGTTTTATTTGTGTACTCGCACAAATGGATACATGATGTTTAACTATTTGCAATGAAATGTGTTTTCAATCTCAAATCGAATTTGTGTGAATGAATATAAATCGAATTGTGCTGTAGCTGAAGTGCTTGCTGTTATTGGTTAGATTCCAGAAGTTCCCAAATGTTAAAATGTTAACACAAATTTTAATTTTGTATTACCAAACTATGAAAAAGCATTCGAAGTGCAGAAATAAAGCGTATTTGAACGAAAAACCCGCTAAGCAAAGCACCATCTAAAGTAAACAAGTCCCCGCTGCATACTTTTTTCTATAGTTTCGAACCAGTTCTAAATTCGTCATTTTAGATATAGATTTCTAAAAATAATTTTTATTTTAAGTACAACATCTGTGCTTTTGAACTGGTGGCGATCTAGTTACTATTGGAAAGGTTCGTTTTTTGCGATGAAGATCTAGTACTAAACTATAAATTTAGTTCAGCCGTTCGAGGTTTCTCTACAGGGAGCCATGCAGCAAATCAAACTGGTTCAGTACTTGCCCTAAACTAGCTTGATTAGGGCCTTTACTGGTTCTTAATCTTTCCCAAATCAATGCTTTCAACTATCTTTAAACATGGCGATGTCCTACGAAGTGAAAATTGTCTCCCCTCGGCAGAACTTTAGAACTCGTTCAGAACTGGTTCCATTTTGGACAGATCTGGCACAATAAGTTTTTTATGGGAAAAAAGTTTAAGACGCGGTTTTGTATATATGTATCTTAGTTTTTTATTTTCTTTTGCAGATTGAAACTGCCTCCACCGCGATTTGAGCTCGCGACCAGTGGTGTTAGAATCTGAGGTCTTCTCTGGGAGTGTACGATAAGTGAAATTTGTACATTTACTTCTCAGCTTTCACATGCTAAATGTGAGAAACTTTGATGACAGCGTAACTAGCACACCTCAAGTTTCAACTGACCCACTCTGCAGCCGTTTTGCTGAGATAGTTCTGAAATATGTAGGGCGGAACTAGCGCTTTGCAAGACTGTCTCTTAATTTTGCAGAAAATCATGTGACATATACATATGTATGAACATTAGGGTGGTCGAAAAAAGCAAAGTCGGAATTTTAATGCTATCACCCCCATAGGATTGTTCTATATCGAAAAAATTATACCCCTATTTTTTATTTCGAAATAAAAAAATATTAAGACGTCGCTCAAGGCGCTCAAAAACTTTTATGGAAAAAAACTTTCCACATAAATGATATAGAATTCCTGAAAATCAATATTTTTCGTTCAAAAAACTCTGGTTCTCTTCTGGAAACTTTCAATGATAATACCAAATTGTTTATTTTACCATTGCATTGCTCGGGGTTTTTGGAGGTCTTAAAGTTATTAATGGTTAAATAAAAAATTTGGTATTAGTGTAGGGAACCTCCTGCAGAGAAATAGAGTCTTCCGATCGAAAATTATTGAATTTTAAGAATTTAATACCATTTCCACGAAATGCTGTTGTTTCCCGATATAAAATACATACTTGGAAAACTTTCTCTAAATATTTTTTTACTGCAAAATAAAAAATAGTGTTATATTTTTTTCGGTATAGAAAAATCTAGTGGTTGAGAGCATACAAATTCCGACTTTACACATTAATTTTTGAACCACCCTAATGCACATACATAGATATGTGCATATGTATTTTATCTGAGTGCATGTAGATGCCCCATGGAATTCGCTCCGTGCTCGTGCCCGCTCGTACATAAATCTGATTAGCTAAGTCTGTGGAAAGAAAGTAAAAACTGATTGCACTAAGTTTCTTTGTTGAGTACCTAGGTTATCAGAATCTAGAACAAGCATTCGATTCGAGGTGGACACGTGCACGTTTTAAATCTGCAGCCTGAGCAACATCAATCACAACAAATCTTGTGATTGTATACATATTTATAAGTATTTCAACCAAACAAATTTTTTCATATTCATGCCTATTACGGTATCCGACGGAGCGATTTTGGCCTCAACTCATATTGTAAAAAGCAAACCAAAGTTTTAAAAAGTATTAAGGTTACACAATAAGGTTTTCAATACATATGATTTTTCATCCGATATCTTGACAAAATTGCTGCCTTATTTTTAAAAACTTTTCAAGTATATTGCTACCATAAAATTCCAAACTAGATCTTTTTGCTCACTGGCAAGAGTACCTTTAAAAAAGGGAATGGAGAGATATATATGTACCTGTATTGGTCATGTCCTAGTTCTTGATATACAAGTACATGTATATGTACCTAAGGGTGGTCCTTAAATCAAATGAACGATCTTTTTCAGTTTTAACCCCTCAATCGGTAATACCACGGTCACATATATCACATATAAATTTTGGTCCCGATTAGAGACGGTTAAGGCGTGTCACACAGAGTCAAATTTCAGATTCCTCTATAGAGACTCAAAAAATTAACATTATTATTTTTTTTCATCTATTACCCAAAATCGATACTACCACTGCCGAAGATATCACATATAAACTTTGTCCCAATTAGAGTCGATTAGTGGTCAAATCCAGATTCTTCTATGGACTGAAAAAATTAAAAATATCTTTTTTCATTTAAAACCCAAAATCAATACTACTAAAGTCAAGGAAATCAAATGTAATTTAGGTCCCGATTGGAGTCGGTTTAGACGTCTTCATAGGGTAATCTGAACTTTGACCAAAATTTATATATCGTCACTAGACAAGAATAAAGGCGCGAGCTCAAAAGTTGACGGCGAAAAAAGACGCATAAAAAACCTTTAGCGTCAAAAACTCTTAACATACTTCGCCGAAGTTTTTCATAAGCATCTTTTTTCGTAAAATTTTTTTACGCGCCTTTTTTCGCCGTCAAAACACTATCGCGCCTTTATTCGTGTGTAGTGACGATATGATATCTTCGACTATAGTAGCATCGGCGTAGGAGTTGAAGCTAAGGAAATCTGGTGAAAAAATGTACTTCCTACATTTAAGGACCACCCTAATGTACTTATATGCATGGGGGGAATCACTGACAAAATTCATACCATCTTTACGAGTTATTGTCAGTTCACTGAAACATGCATATGTACATACTTATACAAATAAATAAATACATACTCTTTTTGTTGTATGGAGCATGGTGGCATTTCCGTGGCTCTCCACATTCACGCGTAAACAACAGTTTTTATTATTCCTTAGCAAAAGAAAACCAGGACACTGCTTATTTGTGTGTAATTTTCCTTTCTCTTAGTTTAGTACACATTTCATGCAAAATATGAAAACAAAAGGTGAGATTTTAAATTTACCAAGTTTGACAGACCACTTAAATTTTAGCTGTTAATCAACTTTTACATGAAAAAACGAGTTACAACCATTAATTCCCAAACTAATTTTATCTAGTTTTAGGAGTTTGAAAAAGACCTCGGATAGATTTTCAAAAGGTTTTTCTTAGCCTTATAAAGGACTAGCAAAATTGATTCTTCTCAAGGTGAAGTACGTCTCAGGAATTTAAAAAGTAAACTTACAGTTTAAGGCTATAGATTAAAATAGAGGGTTCTTTTATCAACACATCAACAAAATTATTACACTTCACCACATTACTTCAATTGAATTCTTTTTAAATAGGGAGGAGTCATCAACAGGGCCGACAAGTTTAAGCTTTTGCTTGGAATTGGTTATTTTGCTTATTCAGGGTTTCCAAGCTTAATTTTAACGATACCGCTATCTCACTTACAAAATATTGAAACGGGCTGATATTTTTAAAAACAAGGGTGCCTTGTACTCTTCACAAAGAAAATTTGGCAAACTTTAGTAGAAAGTGTAGCAAAATTCTTAAGAACTTCGTACTGATTAAGAAAATTTGACTCAATAAATTTTTCTTTAACATTTCTTGGACGTTTTTTATTCGTCGAACTCAAGAAATTGTAACAAATAACAACATAAAAATAGATTTTTTTATTTAACCGTAACTTCTGCCTATTTTCTTCAGCCCTACTTGGATACAAAAATTTAAAACCAATGGTTTGTCTCTACGGGAAGGCATTGTTGTTATTGCTTGCAAGCATATTTACCCATGTTTTAGTGCTTATCTAAGCACTTAAAATGGATTTTTTCTTGCTTATTTTCTTCGGCCCTGGTCACCAACATCACTTAATCAAAGTTGTGATAATCAATGAAATAGCCTATCTAATTTCGACCAATAAAACCTTGTTATCTTTTCAATTTCAACCAAACAAAATTATCTTGATGTGAAGGACACTGTAGCGAGGGTACAGCCCTTAAGTGTACCTTCACACAGGAAGCGGAGCCCAGCCGAGCGAGGCCGTTCCGAAAGGAACGAAACCAGCAGCACCGGCCTATCGCATTCTCCCCCTGCAGTGAAATCCCAAACTAGTCAGGAAAAATACTAGTTTACAACTAGAATTTCCTGACTGAAACCGAACTAGTTCAAAAATGACCAGACTTGTACCAAGTACAAAACGATTTATTCATGCCCGGTTTTACTTGACTTCGACAGTTTAATGCAATAAAGTACACAAAATATTATAACTTTTATTTGGATATATTGTTTTCAATTAGACCAGACCTATTAAATAATGACTAATATTCATAATGATTATTAATTAAATCATGTTTCTTTGGATAACCGGAATAATAATAAAAATGTATAATATTTTAAATTATACTTAATCAAAAGTTTTTATTGTTTTATTTTATTCATTTTATTTTTTAAGTCCCAAAGTAGAGGTTTCGGTCCAATATTTTTCTGTCTATTTTGGCCTAGTATGAGACTGGTATATTTCTGACCGAAATCTTACAATTGCCATCTAATAGGACATCCCCGTTATAAAAATACCAGTTTATTCCATGGAAAAAAGATAGTTCGCTGACTCGTTGGGCATGCGGTTCATACTAGTTGTGAGGTAGTTTACAACTGGTACATTTGACTACAGGGCCAATACACTTATAAAATTTTAAAGAAAAATCAACACATTTTCTGCACATTAGCGATATTAATATAGGATTCTTTGCATTATCTAACACTTTTATTTATCGCATAATAATATTTAATTGAAAAGTGACTACTACATACATACATATATGATAACTTAATAGGGAATTGCATGTAAAAGAAACAGAAAACTTCTCACACATGCAGCGAGTATGCATTAGAATTGTGCCGAAGTCCTATGTAAAATGATGGAAAGCTTTTCAATTTTGCACACAAACTTTCTGCAGTACTAGACGCATATAACGCATTAAATAGTTAACAGAAAGGATTCTTACTGGAGAATCCTTGAAACTGCTGTGGGCACATATTATGTGAAAGTGTTTATAAATATAATGAGACCTAATAAAAGTTCGGCGCTTACACAATATGTTAGTGTTTGGCAGAGCTTATCTTCCGATTTGTGGCATGCGCCTGGATGTTGGCACCCACGGAGATTTGCCATTGCCTGCCGAAGGGCGACCGCTATTAGAAACATTTTTTTTTATGTTTCATTTTTTTAATGCTGGTCGGAAACTGGGCTCGAACCCAGTCCCTGCGGAATAGTAGTGCGCACTGCTAACTACTACACCACAGCCGCCGCCAAACCCAGTTTAACTTATTATATATGGTATAGGAACACAGTTTTGTAGATTCATGATCATGGGGTGATGTTTGTGTGTAGGCCTACAGTGGATCACAAGTCTGACACTGCAAAGATTGTACTAGTACACTTTGTTCTGTCGAATTCATAAGCTGTAGCAATCTTCTCCAACTTTGCATGCTATACATTTTGCAGACCTCCATGGACCCTTATATGTAGTTTTAAAAAGTATACACACTTCCAGCGTAATATATGTACATACAAACATATATCGAGGCCTGAGTGGAAGATCGACCTGTCTCTGCAACCAGTGCAAAAACGCCCTATCTCATAAAACTTTTCAAAAGCCCCTTTTTAAGAATTTGGCTGAAGAACGCTCTACCTTTCTCAACTGAAAATATATTCAAAATGTGTATAGGCCGTTTTTGAATCGTCACCTAAGAAATGGCATTTTTGGACCGAATTCTGAGATAGGGCGTTCTTTAATCAAATTCTGAGGGCGTTCTTGAAAAGTTTTCTGAGACGGGGCGTTTTCGAATTGGCTGCCGAGATTGGTCGATCTTCCAGTCAGCCGTTTATATGTTACTTTAAACCAAATATACTTCTCTTTCAAATACGAAATCAAACTAAACATTTCAATTACTTTAACATAAGAGTCGTTTATTTTGAAAGTGACATAAGTAGTTTCCACCTTTTATGCTTAAAAGGTTGGCTACTTCTAACTGAATGCATTTGTTAATCGCTCTTTCGTCATAAACCAATGACAAACATTTTTATCTTTGAACGAATAAAAGGCGCATTCAGATGCAGGAAAATCATCACTGTAGTCGAACGGCATGTCACTTTCAAAATAAACGGTTCATATCATCACTTGAAATGCAAAAAGACGTAACAACATCGTAAATTACATAAATAGAAAAAGTCGTGACTAATATTTAAATTTTTTTTTTCATAAAATGATGTGGGTAGGGATGTTCCGATATAAGTAAATACGAGTATGTACTCGATACTTTTGTTTCAATACCAACTACTTTTTTTACTTGAATCGTTTCATCGATACCTACTTAGTATCGAAATAAAAGTACTTGTATCGAATCGATTTGAGGAAGTGCCATATCTTTCGGTCATATATTTTCTATGGAAAATAATTGCTTCGCTTTTATGAAAAGTAATTGATCTAAGCAATGTCACCGCCAAAATCTAAAGAGGGGATATAGTTTTACAAAGTTCAAGCAATGCCTTGTAGCCGTAACGTTTTGTGGGAACCTATAATTTTTTGTCTAAGTAATCGTATTACTTCTAATGACATTACTTCTAATGATCAAATAAACATATCGATACCTCAACTGAAAATACATTGAAAATATTTGAGATAGGGCGCTTTGAATCGGCAGCTGAGATATGGCGTTTTTGTACCGAGTTCTGAAAGAGGGTGGTCTTGAAAAGTTTTCTGATATAAGGCGTTTTTCAATCAAATTCTGGAATAGGGTGCTTTTGAAAAATTTTCTCAGATAGGGCGCTTCAATCTGGCTGCCGAGATAGGTCGATCTACCACTCAGGTGTCGCAAAAGGTATGTCACAGATAACGCCTGAAAATTACTTTCGCTTTGTTGCATATAAAAGGATGAAAAGTTATCGATATAAGTAGGTATCGATACATTCGGTTCACTCATATAAGTAGTATCGAAATAGGGATTTGAGTAAACTCATTTGAGTAGGTATCGATACTTTGATGGTATCGGAACGTCCCTACATGTGGGGATTGTTATTCGATGAAATCCATTATATAAATCAAAACGTGAATTTTGAATTTTTTATTAGTTACGTATTTTTGAATTTCAGGTGACGATATATTCAACTTAAAAATTATATTTTCACTTTCTGTTTTTTCCAAGCACTCTTTCCCCTTTAAGCAATTTGTTGTGTGTTAGTTTGTTTTCCGTTAAATTTGTACTCCTTATTATGTAAACATTTTTTAAAAGGCGTACTTTTCAATATTTTCATTCGCTCACAGAACAACTTGTCTGGTGGCAACGCTGGGATAAGACTACGCTCATTATCCTGGTAGCCTCAATATTAGCGCTACTTTTAGCCGTGATTATAATTTGTTGCATCATCATTTGCATATGCCGCCGCCGCAGACGTCAAGATAAATGTAAGTACAGACAATGAACTATTTCTAATGAAATTTATAATTACACCGATAGGTATTTATGAATAATGTATGTAGATCTTGAGTTTAAGTATTTGATAGTAAAAGATGCGAGGGAACCTAAAATGACACATTTTAATTTTTATTAAGTTTAATTTTCTACACGATTATATGTACGGTTAAGGTCTTTATAAATTATATTATATTTTTATACATATTTTTTTTTTTTTTATATTAGAAATATTTTGATATTATTTATCTATTTTATATGAATCCCCAAAACAATAATTGTGTTCGTTATTTTTGCTTTATAATATTAGATTAACTATAATTTTGTTTGTTTAATTTTAGTAATATTTTTAAGTTTTAGCCTTTGCATTTGAACGCATGAAGAAATCTTTACCAGCTTTTTTCTATGTGCATATTTGATTTTGTATTAATAATCACTTTGCATTTTACTACAGAAATTGTATAAAAAAAATACTTCACACTCCTTTCAACCTCAGCACTGTAAAAACCTGTGCAATTTGAAAGCCTCACAACGCTATATATATTTCTAAAAATGTACATAAATTGACTACCTCATTTATAAACCAACAACGCAAAAGATAAATAATAAGAAATAAGCCAACTTTCATTTATATCAATAAGCCCGCATTTGTTTATTTATTTGGTCGTAATTAATTTAATAATAACATACCCGTTCTCCTCATTCACATACATGCATCCATACATGCTTACTACAGATACACATACCCTGTGGGGAAACGCACTAGTGCCGAAGTGATTCGGTAGTAGAGAATTTACAACCATGACTAGTGCGCGTTGATGTTCGTTTGCATGCTAGCTACTAGCGAATTTAACAATGCGATGTCCAACGAAGGGTCAATGCTCCCTGCTGCATCGCTTTATCGATAGTTCCGAACCAGTCTTAAATTCGACAAATAGGATTTATATAGCTCGCCCCTAGTTCTGTACCACTCCTATATTCAACACACGAAAAAGTAATATAATTTTTTTCAAAACGAGTCTTTTTCGTTTTGCCATGGTAGCGATCTTACATTATTTTCAAAAAAATATGTTTTCAATTTGAAATAAAATTTATTTGAATGAATGTAATTCAAACTGAGCATTTGAAAATACGTTTGTATACCTTTGGTTGTAGTTGAGTGTCCAGTGGTTCTTACTGTTATTGCTAAGATTTCAGAAGGTCCCAAGATATAAAAATGAACTATGAAAAAATATTTGTGAAGTGCAGATTGAAAGCGTATTTGTAAACCGCCAAACAAATATAAGTTTAAAGTAAATAAGCTAAGATGAGATGTTCTACTGCTACCGTTCTATAGTTCCGAAACAGTTCTAAGTTCGTCATCTTAGACATAGATTTCGAATGACAATTTTTTTATTCTTTTGGACTTTTCACAATTTCTGTGACTTTTTTGGACCTAGGAAATTTACGTATCACTGAACAGAAACAGATAGTTCGATCTTTTGGAGGATGATGCATTTCTAATTGTTCTTGCTTCATGCATCGAAATTTAATTTTTTTAGAAAAAGTGGACTCAGCGGCATTTTTTTACCTTAGCTAGCGATATGTAGTTTTGAAAAGGAAAATAATATAGTTTTTGAAAAGTAGCACATATCGCTGTTTTTGCACTGGTGAGGATCTAGTTACTATCAGGCTGGTTCGTTTTTGGCGATAAAGATCCAGTTCGGAGCTAAAAATTTGGTTCACAAGTTCGGAGTTTCCCTGCAGGGTATGCTTTGTACTTTCATCCCTCGAAGTCAGATATGTATGTATGTATGTATGCCACTAATCCATGGCAAATAATTTAATTGTGTTCGATTTCATTACATTGGGCCTGCAGCTATGCTATGAGTTTATTTGAATTTATTCTAATTTTTTGTTCGCTCCCTTGTGTTCATTTGCATTGAATTATATATGTGGAAAAAGGAACAAAAAATTAAGAGCTTTTACAAAAAGTTTAAATCTATATGCATTCCACTAATGAATAATTGTACTTAGTGAATGAACTAATTAAATTATATTGCAATACTGTCATAGTGGCTTATTTATTTATATATTTTGTATGTCCGAATGTGCTTATACATAGTTATTTATGCATGTATGTATTTATGTGTGTATGTATTTAATTCGCAAATAATTTGTTTGCTTTGTTGATACAGGGTGTTACACATTTTCTACTAAAAATAAAATAATATGTCTATGTATCATAAAAACAACCACTGCTAATCGAAAAAGTAGCAGTTAATCAGAAAAAAAATTCGATTTTTCTCACTTTTATACAGGGTTCGTATTTGCACACACATGTGCAGCACATCCTAACATTTTACGCTCACACACGTGTGCTGTGCATATAAAAAATTAAAAATTTGCTCACATCACATGTGTGTGCCGTTTGGTAAAAAGCACGGGCACATTTGTGTACTTTCTTTTTATTAATGTAAAGCACACGCACATGTGTGTGCTATGCGTAGAGAAACTTATACACTTCGAATTCTAACTCAAATCTTAAAATAATTTTTTAATATGTTTTCTGTCATATAAAAAACAAACAACATCTCACTTTTTATTGAATTGTCTTTCAAAAAATAACGTTTAATAAACAAATTCTTTTAAGAATATATTATGTGCATGTGCATGGGCTGAAATTTGTACAAAAATCGGCTCACACACATGTGCATGTGCTTAATAACAAACAGCACACACTTTTCTGTGAGTAGAGTTTGTTTTCCACTTATGCACACACATGTGTATGAGCAGTGAGTGCAAGTTGAATGTGTTTCTGGCGTGTGTGTGAGCAGAGCATGTGTGTGCAAATACGAACCCTGCTTTTATATGCATTCGTATGTTATCTTAGAGTGGGCAACTGTGCAACAATACTTTACAAGAACGTACAATTGCTGGCGTTTGCCGACGGCATCGATATTATCGGTAAAAACAAGGGCTACGTCTGTTCTTCCTTCTACTTTGGACTGAGTAGGCAATTGAGAAGTAAAGTCCTCTCTCGTCGTATAAAGATCACACTTTATAAGTCACTCATCATGCCTGTGCTGGTGTATGGCGCGGAGGCATGGACAATGAAAGCATCTGATGAGGCGGCTCTTGGAGTTTTCGAGAGAAAGATTCTGCGAAAGATTTACAGAGCTTTACGCGTTGGTGATGGAGAATATCGCAGACGATTTAACGATGAGCTGTATGAGCTTTACAACGATATAGACACAGTGCAGCGAATTAAAATTCAGCGGCTCCGCTGGCTTGGCCATGTCATTCGAATGGACAGAAACGGTCCTGCTCTGAAAATATTCAACGCGGGCCGCGATGCTGGTAACAGAGGAAAAGGAAGGCCTCCTCTGCGTTGGAAAGACCAGGTGGAGAGGGACTTGGCTTCACTTGGCATTTCCAATTGGCGTCAGTTAGCACAGAATATAAATGACTGGCGTGCAGGTTTGGACTCGGCCAAAATCGCTTAGGCGGTTACAGCGCCAATAAAGAAGAAGAAGCGTGGTTATTTTCCGATTTTGCCCATTTTCAATACCGTCCGTCCTACGCTTAAAAGGAGTACACATACCAAGTTTGGTTAAGATATCTCAATTTTTACTCGAGTTATCGTGGGCACAGACGGACAGACAGTCACCGCTTAATCGACTTCTTTTTTCATTCTGATCATATATGTATGCATTTGTCTGTACATATCTATCTCGAATCGTTTTGCCTGTTACAAACAACCGTTATGTGAACAAAGTTATAATACCCTTGTGCACAAGTGCGCTCGGGTATAAAAATAGGGGAAAACTGTTTCGGTATAGAACAATCCTAGGGAGTGAGAGCATAAAATTTCCGAGTTTACTTTTTCACACGTATTTTTGAACCACCCTAATGCACATACATGTAAAAGCCTGTTTAGAAAAAAATCAGAAGGAAATAAATGAGAGGTCAGGTATTTCCGCACGAAGCGCACTGTTACCGAGCAGGAGGCCTTAATTGTCGCTTGGCTATCAAAGTTGAGCAGACAATCGACTGCTTCTGTAGTGGTCTGGAAGCCAAATTTTAAGGACGACCAATGCCTCCATCAAGCGTTGACCCATCATCTTCTGTGAACTACTGCCAAACGTTCGCTTATTCCTATAAGGGATGTGTTATCAGGGATAAAGGCAAAGCCTTAGAAACGTTTCTTTCTGTTTTGTGAAAAATAAAAAGATAACAAATTCTTAAATTGCTTTATGAATGGGCTAAAAATATGCTCAAACTCAAAACAATTAAACAACGAAATCTAGCAGTCAAAAGTATTCTTTGCTAGTAAGAATATGAATTGTCCAATTCAACCTTAAACAATTTTTCTGCCCTGAAGTTTTGTTTTATGTCACAGTAATGCAATGAAAGTTTTTTGGGCGTAACAGAATAAGGGGCACCACCACCTAGAAGATCTTTTGAATCCCTTTGATGATTCCTAACCCTGACGGCCCAAGATGTTATCCGATGACGACGGACAACCACACATAATGTGCTCCGACATCTTCTCGTCTTCACGGTAAAGACGGCAATCCGTCCCTGTGGAAATGCCCATCCGGTGCATGTGAGAGCGCAGGTGATTATGGCCCGTCAGGTAGCAATAAATCAACTTGATATTGGTTTGGTTCAAAAGATGTATGCATATCTTTCCTAGTTAAGGGATAACCAAAAAGTCTGGCATGTCTAAGGCCTCCTACCTCTCCCCACGATTCGATTATAATTGCTCACAGATCCTGACATCCAAATAAGATAAAGCCTACTCCTCTTCTTTACGAATCAATGGCAGTCCAAGGTTTTGATAATTTCAATGGCCAGAGGAAATAGGAATCTACATAGCTTCATAACGGCTGAGCCAAGAAAAGGCTGCACTGATTTGGATATCAGTGTAATAGTTTTAGAGGAGTTTCTCCCGAAGAAACAACAATTTTGAGCCGTTAACTCTTTCTTGATTTCTTTTTAGTATGCTAAGGTTCCGTATTGCTTCATAGCCGTAGTTGTGAATATCTTTCAAGTCAAAGCCAGCATAGTTTTCCATCTGACAACTTGTAGGGTCTAGAGACATGATGTTGAGAATGTAGTTTGAAGCTTTACTAAAAGTGGTTCTCTTTCTTAAGTTGCTGATCTACAAAGCTTGTCCAGTTTTCAAATCTTCTAAACTTTTAAAGGGTTCACAAATGTAACACTGTTGATTTTAGTGCATCTGACTCAGCCTAGCAGAAGCTAAACAAAAGCATAGGCGATCAACGAAATTTCAGTTTACTAATCTGTTAGCCTGATAATTTAAGTGCAGTATAAAGGCTACAAGTACATGAAAATACTTCCGACAGAATGATCGTCAACGTAGGTAGTGCCCAGGGTACAGACAATCTGAACTCTTTATTCCAATAATTATATATTTTTTAGTTGAGCTTGAATTTAGAATGGTACAGTATATGCGATTTGGTTTTGCATAAATAAATCTTTTCATTTTTAAATAATGCTGTGGTTTATTTAGCTTCAATAGCTTTCGTTTTGATAGATATTATTTATGCTTTGAAGAGTTGTATTAAACTAGTAACACCATGTATCGCAAAAAACTATATTTTACAAATTATGAATAATACAAAACTTAACTATAATTATTCGCTTAATTTAATTTCACATGCGACTTAACAGAAAATTTATGTTCTTTCTTCTCTTCTTATGTTTTGCGCTTTTATGTATGTGTTTTTGTGCCTCAACAAATAAAAATAAAAACAAAAACTACAACAAACCAAATTGAAACTGATGATAACTGAATTAACGATCAACATTTAACATACAAAACAACCACAACACCACCGCCTTAACACTAAAATCGTTTCATGTGCGCACATTTACCACTTGCCAAACAATCAATACTAAAAAAATCGGTTTAAAATCCATTTAAATAAAAAATCGACAAATACACATTGATATATTGCACATCGTGCAATGGACACAAAATTGTCTGGAAAATTGGTAAACAATGCAAAATTTATAAAAAACGCAAATATAATACACAAATAATTTATTGCAAATAAAACATAAACATAAATACACCAAAATCTTTCAATTGCATTAAAAACCAATTAAAACAAAAACAAAAACATCCATGCACAAATTGAAACTCAACAAATATTGAACACAAAAACGATTGAAAATTATTTATTTGTGCGCTTAAATACTTTATCGTACTTTTTTCGTTGGCTCCTGTCTGCTTACTTACGATCGCATTGACTTGAAATGGTTTGAAATGATATAACTGCATATGTGTACTTATACTTATAAACAAAAATGTCTGTGCATATATATTTTGCTTGCCTCTACGTCTACGTCTGCCTGTTGCCGTTGATGCCGCTTTTTGGTGTTGATTGAAATAAAATTACAACAAAATTTACTTAATTTAATGGCAATAATATGGACAAATGTACGCAACTTCACAACACAACAAATACACAATTTATATGAAAACATTGTTAAACTCTAAATTGAATGAAACAACAAAATAATTCAATATACACTTGCTGTCTTTGTTCACTAACTACTTAATACGACGTACAAACCGAAAACAAAATCATTTATCACTGACACATCAATCAACACTTATACACTCACAATATATAATCGCTACATATAAAATAATATTCAACACAAAAATTAATCAAATATTTGTGCAATCAAAAATTAAATGCAACCATTTGTAAATTATGCCTTCAATTAAACGCTTTCACACATACACAATCACACACACATACATACACGAATGCATCATCCAACGCAACGCTGCTGTGTCATTAACTCTCGCCGATTCTATTCCTCTAACATGAACAACAACTACAACACTTGAAAAACATATCGATTTTCTCGTAAACCCTTTAAGATCGCACCGACGTCTCCATCAGTGCCACTCACAGGTAAGCTGAAAGAAATCAAACAAAAACTTTTCAATGCGAAAAGTCGCTAAGTAACAAGTATTCGCTAAAATGTTCTTAATTTTAAAAATTATATCATTTTCTTTTTTTATTCATATACATACATATGTATTCGTAAGTGGAGATCTAACTTCTTTAGTTTGTGCGATTTTTTTTTTAAACGTATGTATTTGGCAAACTAGTAAACGGAAGAACAAACTCATGAATTATTTGTGTGAAGATTTAACAATATATTATTTTAATTTCATTAAAGGTTAAATACAAATGTAAAAATTCTTATCTGTCCTGGCTGGGTATCGTTTAGACAAACACAGCATTTTGCACAACAACCTTAGGTAAAAAACAGCTTCTTCTTAATAAAATTCTTACACAAATCTGGTTCCGTCTACAATAAAATATACTTATACATATAGTCAATCGGTGATACTTCACAACATTCTTTATCAAGCTTAAATAATCCTGCACCCGGATTCAAACGTTCGCTATCGCTAAAACTCCATCGCCAAAAAATGCTAAATTAATTTTAGCAATTTTTAGGGATTTTCGCGATTCTATCTTAAAAATCATCTGCAAAAATTTGCATATTTTGGCAAATTTTAGCGATGAACAGGATAAAGTGAATGAGCTAAAATTGCGACTCCGGAGTATTTAGCATCGCTAAAAATCTCTAAATTTCGCTTAAAAAAATTTAAAATTGGCGACGAGAAAATATTTCTACTAAAAAAATTGTATCAACAAATCAGAGCTAATATTTTTATCGTTGTTCGTTCAAACTATCCTCTTTATAAAACCAACTGCAATTAATACAAAAAAACAAAAAAGGAAATTACAATAGACCAAAAATGTATGCCTGTTCAATATTTTGGGCTGTATAGAAAAAATAAATATGTACATACATAAATGGTTTCTTATAGTGATTAATTATGGCATTATCGAAATTCTTAAATTATTTTCCAGGCAGTTCATCGTGTAGTTATTCACCCTCATCTTGAAACCTTCCATAAGTCCATAAGTCACCGAAACACGTGGTTCCCACTTTAGCTATGTATATATATATTTTTTTCAAATAATTAATTCAGTGAAACAATTAAAATCCTTTCCTAAAACTTGTAGATATCGGCGTTGAAATGTTTCTAATGCTCCGATAATTAGAATCAATTTGCTTCTATGTAGCAGAAAGAAAACTTTGATAGTTTTGTGCAAATAAGTAAGGTTTATACATATCATCCTAACGCAAACAAGGTTTATTGTTATTTAGGTATACACATTGGTTTCTTCTTGCTAACAAATTTCAAAACAAATGTATATTTTATACATTGTATTCTTAAAGAAAGCCGCTTTACCCGCAAAACGCAAAAAAACGTAACTCGGTGTACAGCTTGTTCCGTCATCTTAACATTTCTGAGTGTTTTGAAGTTTTTAGAGCCACTGTCGTAGACGTTTGTAAAAGTGTAATTTCTCTGGTAACAAAGAAGCAGTAAAAAGTACCTTGGCATAATGCGCCCTTGATTAAACTTCGAAATAAGAAAAACCAATTTCTATGTACGCAAATTCAAAAAAAGTCGAAATGCAGCTTTTTTCGATTTATATAAAGATTATAATAAGAAATTCGAGTGGTTGGATAAATTTTTGCACAAAAACTATATTTTAAGTTTTGAAGAAAGTTTAAAATCCAATCCGTAAGCGTTGTGGAACATCGTTAATGCGAAGAAATCTACTTCTAATATACCGTCTTCTCTTTTCTTAGGCAACAAAGCAGTTAATACTCCTGCAGAGGCACACACTCTTTTCCGAGTGTTTTAGGTAAAATTTTGCATCTCTATCTGATAGTTTGGAAAATGTTTTCTTCGCTATATAACCATCTATCGACTTCGCCAAGCTAGTATTGTCCACCGAAGATGTTTTCAGCGGCATTGCTCGTCTTAAACCCTCCTCACACACTGATGTTGATGGTTTGTCTGCGATTTTCTACAAGCGGTTGGATTCCTTAGTTAATCCATTGGTGTTAATCTTCAACAAATCCCTATCTTCGTGCACTTTTATTGATGCTTGGAAGTTGGCTTTCATCTCACCTATTTTTAAGATTGGCAATAAAAGCGATATTAGCAACTACAGGCATATTTCTAAGCTTACCGCCACGCAAAGCTTTTTGAGTGCATCATAAAATAAATTGCTTTTCGCTGTTAATAATATGGTGTGTCCAGAGCAGCATGGTTTCTTTCTAGGCCGCTCAACAGTATCTAACTTAGCTGTCTTCTCAGACGATTGTATCGCAACCTTTCAATCAGAGTTGATAAGAGACTTCTGTTATGCTTTTGATCGGGTTTCCCATGTGATCCTGATTAAAAAATTAGCATGCATTGGTTTCCACTCAGTATTACTTAGATGGATCGCTTCTTACTTGCACAATCGTCGTTGCATGGTTGTTGTTGACAACGTTAGATCTCTTCCGTTTGTAGCTTGTTCTGGGGTACCACAAAGTAATATTCTGGGCCCGTTGTTGTTTGTTCTGTTTATCAACGACATTTGCTCTTGCTTCGCGTCACCAAGATGTTTGCTATATGCGGATGACCTTAAGATCTACTCGTTCATTAGAAGCTATCATGAATCTGTATTGATGCAAATCGATTTAGATAATGTGAGTAACTGGTGTAACAATAATCGTTTGTCCCTGAACATGAACAAGTGTTTCCATTTAACATTTTCTATGCGTGCCAATATCATTGACACCTATTACCATATTTCCAACTCGCCCCTGTCACGGGTGAGTGAAATTAAAGATTTGGGAGTAATATTTGATTCTAAGCTTGCCTTTACAAGCCACATAAATTTTATTATTGCGAAATCTTACGCCATGCTTGCTTTTGTCAGGCGTCATAGCTCGGATTTCTCCGATCCCTACGCTAAACTGGAGTATGCATCCTTCATTTGGTCTCCATATTATACGTGCCATGCTGCTAGAATTGAAGGGATCCAGAAAGTATTCTTATACTTTGCGTTGCGTAATTTACGCTTCTCGGATCCTATCCCTAGCTATGAATCACGATGCTTATTGACTAACTTAAAATCATTGTAGAAAAGATGAATGACCCTATATTTGTCTTTCGTTTTCGATTTAATACGCGGTGATGTTGACTGTTCCGTGCTCCTTGGGAGGATTTTCTTTAATATTCCGGCTAGAGCCCTTCGTAGTTCGGATTTTTTCTATGTTGGTCTTTTTAAAACTCTTTATGCTCGAAATGCTCCTATTACTCGCGCTCTAATTGAGTACAATAGAATCTCTAAATTTATTGAGATAGATTTTTCATTTTCAAAAGATCGCTTTTTGAAATGTTTGAATACTTTTTATAAATAGTCTATTTAGCCTACATGTAGTATAGACATGTGTCTACTTAGCCTATAAGAATTTTTTTATATTCATTGGCTTAATAAATAAATAAATACGTAAATTTAATGAAAACGGATTTCAACCTGTGTTTACACCAAGATATGGGTACGCCTGTATCATGGGCGGCTGATAACTGAGCATAAGTCCCTCCCCCTTTGCAAGCTCGTCTGCAGCGCAGTTTCTAGGTATTTCACTGTGCCCGGGTATCTATACCACTTTAATTCACACTTTCGCGGCTAGCTTGTTAAAATCCTTCTACATTCGACAGTCACTTTCGAAGAAGTGTTTCTGCACTGTAGAGATTTAATCGCTGATTGGCTGCCAGAATAAATCGTAACGGACCGTAGGGAAACTGCGGCGCTATTATGCAATAAGAGCGCCTCCTATATAGCTATTAATTTGGCCTGAAAAACGCTACAGTGGTCAGGAGGCTGCAAGCTTTGGTTTAGTGAGAAGTATTTAGAGTAAATTGCGCTATCAACCTTATTGTCGAGCTTTGACCCATACTTGAGATGGCAGTAGACACCGGATCTAAGTCCGAGCGGTTCGCCTAGTCGCTTCTGTCTGGAATTCTGATAGAAAACCTATTGTCGAAACAAAAAATTAGGTTGTTGTAATCCAGCTTTTGCGTACGGTTTTGGAATGTTTCCCAGAATTTTTGAGTGAACGAATCTGAAATTTCTTCATGTGTGATCCACACTAAACCTGGCTGCGTTGCAACTGGCTTGATATCTACCACTTATGACTTTCCTGGATCGCTCCGTAAGGATCCGTTTTCAGTCCAACTTATTTAACCTTGTAGAAAAGAGTAAGCCCAACACCATTTAAAGAGAGTTATGAAAGATATTTCCTCATGACTAGCTCCATTTCGGTCTTGGTGTAATTGTTCTTGAGCCACTCTCGACCGGCTATTCATGAGACAGAGAGCGCTCTGCAAAATTTCGCTTAGAGTTTGGAGATGCTTGCGCGTTACTGTAAGTACAATTTCATCAGCATAACCTATGACGTGACAGATGGTACCCTGAAGTCTCGGCAGAATTTAACTTACAGTACCTCTTGTTTCTTACTTGGTTATGGAGATGCCCCAAGTCAGAGGAGGTAGATGTTCTCCCAAGACGCAGCCTTATAAGTTCCACCAGAGGCCGTTCCAGCCTCACTTGAAAAAGTGACCCCACGACGGCATATGGAAGAATACGGTTAAAGGTACCCTGTATGTCAAGAAAGATACCTAAGGTGACTTTTCAATTTTGGATTTGTGTGTAGGTATCTGTTTGGGCACTCTAGGTGCCCATGCCATCAATGGCTCGGAAAGGGATGGTTATATATTGAGAAACCGGTTTTTTCTGAGATTTACAAATGAAACATTCTTCACAAGTGTATGATCAAGAATATTTTATTGTTTCCTCGAAAATTTTAAGATTTTAAACACCCAGTTAACAGTAGTGTTTCGACTTTGAAATTAGTATGCAAAACTTGTATTATTTAATTTAAAAAAGCCAAGGTTCAATCTTAAGGTTCAGAAGCAGCAGATTTTAGTTATCCCCATGACGTTTGCGGTTTGCCAAACACATTCTTTTGTTTAATATAAACTGTTCTTTTTTTAATTACGCAAAAAACACGTTAAAAATACCTTATTATACATATTTATTAACATTTTTATTTAAGGTTGTTTGTATTATTAATTTCGTTTGTTTATTTTTCTTTTTCGTTGCATATTTTGATACGTGCACCGTTATTTACGCCTCGAAAACTGTATCATGTTTGAAAACACTATTATTGTTGCTTTTAAATATAAATGTTGTTATTGCAAAATTTTTCATTTGATTTTTTACGCTTTTCATAAATTCTTATAAAAAAAAATCAAATTCATCGCTCCATACAACTGCATCAACACACCACATTTTATGACAATTACACGTCTAAATATAAATATAAACACAGTGTACTCTCTTATCAGTCGAATGCGCCACAAGGTGGTGTGGCTACACCAGCGCTCGAAACGATTTCCCCGCAACCACCGACTACGGGTTGTCTATTGCCTAATTTAGCCGCACAAGAATTGCCACAACTTCCTGGTCCAAAACTGCCGCCCAAGTCACCGCCCCCGAAGCCTCCGTCCAAGATCACACCCAAACCCTCACCCGCTACCACCCCCGCACACACCCCCACCATTGTTACTACACCCACTCGAACACCCAGCTTACGTGTAAGGCACGCCGCGCAAGCACCTAAATCACCGCCGCGCTGGCCGTTGCGCCCCGGCGTCATGGTGCATGTCAGCAGCGATACAAAAGAGAATCTGGCAACTAATCGCATGACACTGCGACCGCACACATTGACGGCACAACTGTCGAATTTGACAACAATGGCAGCGGCTGACAGCAGCACTGCATCAAGTGCCACACTGAATGCATCTGGCTTCTCAGCAGCCACCGCACAAACAACACTTCTAAATGCATCTACACAGACAGTCGATTGCAGTGATACGGGTCTAGGAGGAGAGAGTGGCGATGGCGATCGTGGATGCGGAAGTGTTGATATTCCCAAGCAAACGTCAACGCTCGGCCGTTTTGACTGTCGCCAAAAGCGTGCCGCCGGAGTGGGCAGCGAATACGCCAGCCCTGGTGCTTGCTCCCACCGCACTGCATGCCAAACACTACCACATAAATTTGGCAAATCATCACAGTTAAGACCGCACACCACTTTCAATGTTAAGCCGAATAATCAGATTTTGACAGTCGAAAATGCCAACACAGAGGAACAGCTATTGACAATGCTGACAGCTGTCACAGACGAACCACTTGAGTGTCCGTCAGGCGCCGGAGTTCGTATGACAGGGACGTCAGTGTCAACGCCGTTGACAACTGAAACGCCAATAGTAGCTACAGAGGGTGGCATGGAAGAGATCACTGTTGCCAGCGCTGAATCGACAAGCGGTGCGGCGGAAGTTTGTAGCAACGCAGACAAATGTGTTAGTGCACGCCGCATGGGACGCGTGGAAAAGTTCTTTTCGAACATTTTCAAGCGCCGCGGTGCTGGCGTTGACACCACGCGCGACAGCCAGCGCAGCCACATCGGGTTACTTGGCGGCATGTGGCAAGCGGGTGCCAGTGTGCTACGGCAGCGCACAGAAACGACGGAAAAGTCGCCATTTGGCGCAGAGCATCGCCTAAAGGGCATACGTTGCAGTGGCAGTGGTAATTAATTCAATTTCGCTTTTGTTTTGCGTCAAATTTGTTTTTATATCAAACGTTTTTTGCTTTGCATTTGTTTTTTTTTTATTTTTCATTTTCGTAATGGCTTGAAAATACACATTCATCACCCATCAACAACAACCGCAAAACACAAACGCACCCAACACTTGTAGTCACGTACAAAAAGTCGCCAGTACGCACGTCGCAAGGCGGCAACGCTGTCTCCGGTTGTAGCAGTAGCAGTAATTGTAACATCAGTAACAACAACAGTACCAGCATTAGCGTAATAGCGACTACAAACGCTAGTGCCGCTGAGCTAAATGAAAACTTCGAACACTCTGCTTCTAATATTACTACTCCAGTCACACCAACAGCCACAGCCGCAGCGAGAGCACAGCTACCACAATCGCCTCCAGCTACGCAGCCGCCTACGCAGCAACCAGTCAACAGTCCCCGATTACATGCCTCTGTGACATTTCAAGTGCCTTCATACGACAAGACTCCAGCGAACACCCACAGCATGGGGACGGCCATCAACGGCGGGAATGGGACCGCCAACGTAAACAGCAACAACAACAGCAACACTACAACACCGACACATGGACGACAGCAACAGCTACACCGTGGCATATTGAAGAGTCGTACGCCGCCGCCACGTCCACCGCCGCCTTTCAAGGCGGCACCCCCTCCACTGCAGAAGCGCGTTGTGGCCACAATATCGCCGACAAAAATCGAGCGGGTCCAAAGTAAGAAAAAACTAATTACCATTTACACTTCAACTCATTTCACACTCATACTCTCGTGCTCATTGTCAAAAATTATTAATTATTATTATTAATTTTTGAATATATTTATATTCGATTTTCTCTACTATTATGATTAGTTAAAATATTAGAAAAGGTAAATCAGAAAATTTTTAACCAAAGAGTAAAGTTTCATGTAAATCAAGATAATTTTAAGGAATTTTTTCTAAAGTCAGTAAAATAAAACTACAAATAGGTGTTAATTTAAAATTTACGCGCAGATTAAGATATTTTAGGATCTCTAAAAGGAGGAGTAGAAACCTATTCAAATCAATGTTCTGCTAACTCATACCTAAGCTAAACTCCTCTGACTAGAGGCGGCACGGGCTCAACTTTTTCCGCAGCATACCACGCGGGTGTAAAACGCCGATTCTAGAAAAGGCAAACAAAGTTTATGAACACCGGTCTGACACATCCTGGTACAAAATTTTAAGCTCAATTTTGTATTAATTACGTAAAAGAGTGGGACTTGCTTTTCGGCTAAGCACGCTATAAAAACCTATCCAGCTCAGATTACGAGTATTAGCTTTTACTTCGCGGTGGGAAAACGCCATAGTTCTATGGAAATTTTGCATAAAAATAACCTTAAGTGGCCTGTTACATTTAACAAGAACGTAGATTTTTACAATTTAGCATGTGTCTATCTCATTCCATCCATCTCTAGGCGTCCTTTATCTGTTCAAATAGCGCCCACGGGGATCCCATCAGCTAATTTAAGTACTACCTACCTATTCGCTTGTGACCAGTCACCCAATAGATGTACAGCGTTCTACTTGCTTACAAAAGCTTCCCAGCGAAGGACGTTTTTGGAGGATATGCTATATGAAGTAATTACCTTAATCGCTGCTTAGTTTTCGACGTATAAGTTTACTTTTGAGTTATTTCTTGTATTAGTGAAAGCTTTTGTCATAGAAAAGCATCACCCTGAATGATAAGGCATTAATCAAGTCTGAAATTAATTTCCTCGCAGTAAATTTTAGCACCCACTCCATTTGATATTTCAGACGAGTCTGCGAATATACTGAAAGATCTGCGACTAGGTTTCAAGCACAAAGTTGGATTCCCCTTGGATTCTCGGGTTGACATCTACTCTCCGCGCAAGTAGATCGCGAAACGCTAAACTTCTTCCGTTGGACTGGGGTATAAAGACTTTTTTGTTGCATTCCGCCACACCAAGATAAAGAGAAAAACCTGAGGCATCCGGGCAGGCGAAAAACCTCAAATAACTCCCAACATCCTCTTGGCTATATATAGGGCGTTACTGACTTTTGCTACTCTTTCCTAGATATTGCCCACCCGCAGCAGTTCCCCATACTAGGCCACTCTCAAATTCTTCGAGTAGTCTCTTGAGGTCAATTCATGTTACCTACCTATATGTATGATTTAAAACAAACGTGTCCATTCCTTTGTCTGATTAAACCATCGTCCATTAAACGAGACAAACCGCTTTATTTCGTTTTTGTTTGAGGAGTGGTTGTCCAGCTATAAATGTATTTGAATACAGCCAACATGTTGGTTGGTTGGTTTATGTGGATTGTCACTCAGGTGACAAGCAATTAGCAAGTTTGCCATTTTGATTCCACAACTCGTGCAACCTACAGCCATTTGGCGGCTTTAATCAATTTCAATACGTCATACAGAGAGAGACAGCTGCACTCAGAAATATTCTGCAGGAATGGTTTACCGTCTTTAGCCTCATCCTTGCGGAGGCTGGAAAGTTGCACAGGAAGTGCTCAACTGTCTACTGTTGAGCCCGGGTCATCGCAATTGTGACAGAACCTTTTGAAGGGTAGTGCTATCCTTTCGGAATGCACCCCAATGGGCCAGTGTTCTTTGACCACTGCAATAAATTTTTAGGCATCGTTTTTGCTCATTCTTAAAAGAGCTTTGCTTTAAGGTGGGTCGTAGTACACCCAGAACTGGGACTATGGGACACATTCAATGCGGAGCCGCTCCTTGCTAGTTCGACCGCTTCCTCGTTTCCGATCCAGCATGTACCGAGCGCAAGGTACATAGAATGAAGAACAAAGAAAACAAGGATTCCTTTTAACTGACGATTTTTTTAATATGAAATCCTCTGCTTTATAGATACTAGGGCAGAAAAACATTATATTTAATTAAGGCGAGAAGCTCAATATATAACTCTAGAAACAAAGCCACCAACAGAAAAACTCTGGGCTGCAGAAATGCATTTCAACGCACACCGAGATGGGCCAACGAATTACCTTGCTTTGCTATAATGCGATTTGCTTGGTATGCTTTGGAGTAAAAAGTTTGGGTTTCTTATCATCCGAAAACATCTTGTCTAATCTGGTGTGTTTTCAGCCTTATATCACCATAATGGAATCCGAGTTTTCGTAGTTACGAATACCTACTAGCTTCGCTACGCAAAGTGTAAAAATGGTATCATGTAATCCGTTCATTACTATCCACTGCGTTGCCAACCTAAATAGGAAATTCGAAGTTCTTAATCAGCTGTTTTGACAGAAATAAATATTATTTGGATGTCGCTATTAAAATGTAAAACCAGCGTTATCTGTCAGAGGCGGTTACAATTAAAGACACGAGTCATCAGCATATTTATTGCGTTAAGTGCTCTGGTGGTGCTGTGCACTTTGCGGAAGCCATGCTGATGCTACACTGGGGTCAGCTGGTAATTAATGTACGGGAGTTACCGCCCTATTCCCATGGCAATGAAAGAATCCATCGTCATATCAATTGATTTAATTACCGTGCTTAAAAGTGTGAGCCAAAATCATGGCTTTAAGCACTCTAATATCGATATTTTTTATGTTATTATTATGACCTGTTGAGTATGTGTCAATGACGAAACAGTGCGTCTATTCGGCGTAAAAGTTTTCGGGTCAGTAGTGAAATTAATTGATATGCCGATGAGTTTTGTCATTGAGGTGGGAATAGGTCGGCATAACTATGTAGTGCCTTAGTGCCCCAAAAAATAAGTTATTTTTTAGCATAATTTTAGGCGCAGTAGCTAAGTACGTAATTGTTATAAGTTTCGTCATCAGAGTGCAACTAGGAACCATAGCCCGCTTTGTGCTCTTCTCTAGTCCGATAACTTTATGATACGCGTTAGTACAAATGCAAAAATTTGGTACAGAACCTGTTATTTTTTAAATTTTTCTTCTGTTAAAGTTTGATTTTTTTCATTTCTTCATTAAAAAATAAAAAAAAGCTGAAATGATTAACTAATTTGTCAGAAACCATAAGCCCTATCGGAATGTGATGTATATACGTTTAATCGAGAATTTCATTGGCTTTCATTTGCCGTATTTTATATGAAGATTTTTAAACTGGTTCGTAAGATATACGTGATTAAAAGGAACCAATTTTTGCTTTAAGCTGAATAACGGTAAATAGCCAATATCTCGAAAAGTATCCATAGAAAAAAAGATAACTCGATTTTCGGAATCACCGAGCAATTCTACACAGAACATTTTTTCTGTAACCCAGTGTAATTAAAGCTTTGCTCACTTGTGATATTAGAGCAGCAAAGCTCTTTTAAGCTTTCCATATATTTTGTATAGGCGTACACAGAGTAAAAGCTCTCTCTTCCCATCGCTGCATTAGAGGGAGTGTCAACCCTTACAAAAGTTTTGCACACACACACGAACCCATACACAGTGCCTTGACAAGGGAGCCGATTTTGTCAAGAGGGAGCGAGAAAACTGCTTTCTGAGCAAACCTTTTTTTATTGAATCAAGAGTTTCAACGGCAATTTCAGTGAAAATTATTAGTTCAATTCTGTCAGTTTTCATATTAAGTTCAAATGGAAAACAATTTTTTTTCACCTACATACATATTTACATAAATTTCTTTCGTGAAACTGTATCTTAGTAGATAGGAAGAAAGGAAGAATTTAAGCAGAACTACTGTATTATGCGTGAGCCTGAACATATTTCGTTGTGATTCTTTTGCTGGTATTTAGGATTTCCCCAAATTTGGGATTATTATTTAGAGTTTCCGTTTTTAATTTTTTGTGTGAGCTTTTCAATTTAGGAGCTATAGATATTAAAAATTAGATGAAAGTCCTCTAAAGCGTCTCAAAATTACATTTTTTAATTTCATAAATACTCATGTTATTTATCACAAACATTATAATATATGTATTTTGTTAATTCCAAGTATGTGGCCTTTTTTTTAGCAAACTTTATTTATTTTAAAACTAATAAGTTTCAAACTGACTTAAAATTTTCTTATTTCAATCGTGTGTATAAATAAATAAGTAATTTTAAATGCTTCATCGTGTGAAGTCCTTATTTAACAACAACGCAAGTAAGCAAACAAATTGTTTTTCACTTTTTAAAGAGTGCTATATTTTTTAAAGCTTTTAACTTTTTATTGTTATTGCTCTAGATGTTGTAATTTTTTATTGGATCTTTAATTTTAAGCTTAATTTTTTTGATATTTTCGCTATTTGATGTTTTTGTCCTTTATTAACCAACAACAACGTGATTATTTGCCTGCAGTTTCCGTTAGTTTTAAATGTTATGCATGAAGTTATATTTTTGTTTCCCGCCTCTAAGTGTCGTCATTATTTTTTAAAAAACATATTTTTATTAAAAGCCCTTTAAGTATTTTGTTAATTGAAATACAATTTTTTTCTTACAATTCCACACTTTTATAAGTTTTATACATCTTTGGGAAGATATTTTATTTAAATTTTTAGTTTTAATAATAACAAAAATCAAACTTACACTGGCAATCAAAAGTGAGCGCATGGTGTTTTTTGTTTAATATTTGCAATGGTTTTCAAGTAAAAATTTCACTAGAATTAAAAAAACGATCTATTTGCGTACTCAAAATTTTTCTAAAAATTCAGATTAAAAAGGTCAAAATTTAGTTCTGTATAAAGTTTGAAAGTTTCACTTGTCTGGTTTTGCTTAAAGCATATTAAAAAAAAAATAACAAAAAAAAAATAACTTGAAAGACATTGCAAATATTAAACAAAAAACCCCATGCACTTACTTTTGATTGCCAGTGTAGTTACATACATGTATACATATTTATTTTCTCTTTATTTCAAATCAAAAATATTTATACGTAAATAGATTTTTACCCTCTAAGTCGATATTTTCTTATTTATTTTAAAATTCTCATAATTTTTTATTCTTATTTAATATTTTCTGTTAACTTTCTGCAATCATCTTTAATTGTATGCATTCTAAAATTGCTGCTACTTCCAACAAACAAAACAAAACGCAACAATTCGAACAAAAAATTCTTAAATTGAATCCGACGTGCAAATATAACCCTGAAAATTCGTAAATTCATCGCTCTTTTGATCAAATTCGTATTGAAATATTAACTCAACTTTGAAATATAGTACAAGACAAGTCATCTTCACTGGGGGATCCATTGACGGAACCTGGCGAGTATGAGAATCTACCATTTCATGGTCTCCAAACGGCTCCTAACAAGGTACTTATAAAAATATTGTAAATTTCCTTTTATACAACCAACTAACAATTAGTCAACATTGGTCATCACATGGCATCACATCACACACTCTCTTGGCACAAGTTAGCACATCTACATAATGTAAACACACATACACCTTACACACAAAATTCACCGTAGTTTGCATTACTCATTTGTATCCACAGATTACAGTATTTTACGATTTTCCACCTACGTACGTACGTACATTGTCAGGTTACTCGTATTATCGCCACTTTAGAAAATTTGTCTACAGTAAAAATCATTATTGTTTGATTGCAAATATGGAAGTTAAAATTTCATACGTTTTATCGATGTAATTTGTTGCTTTTTTTGTATGTAGGTAATATGTAAATTAAACAAAAACTTTATATATTTTTTCCACAAATACAGAAATACATATTTGATTATGGAGCTGTTGAAAATAAATTAAATAAACGTTACTATTTGTTTATCTAAATTGAGCTTTTCTGTAGAAAACTGTGTGTGTTGTAATGCATCTGTTTACATTTGGTATTTGTACATTGTTTAGAATTCATTACTATTTACTATTAAATTCATATTTTTAACATATTTCGCATCATTCTACACTTACCACGTTCAAATAGAAAAGAAATCAAGAATTTGGTTTTACTAAAAAAAAAATGTCTATTCGTTATTTTTGCCATTTTTATTGTGTATTTTTTCGAATGACCGATAAAATTTTTTTCACAGGTTTATTACCATAAATAATTACGACATTAGTGAGGTTTTTCTTTTTTAAATAAAACGCATTGCTACAAATATTAAAAATTGCCAACAAAATTATTTTATATTTTTAAGTTACTTTTAAATGATCTTAGTGATGTTTATATATAAGGAGGGGGTAAAATTTTTTGCATCAAAAGCACATCGCGATTATGGTAATTTGGGTAATTTCAAGCCTTTTTTTTCGAGCCAGCGATTTTTTCTATCTAGTTTTTTTTTTCAAAAAGTGGCGCACCTGTTGAAACAGTTGAATTGAAAACTAGCCAAAATGTGTATCTGGGGGTTTTTGGGGCTGAGGAATCCATTTCTGGCATTAATTTTTTCTTTTGAGAGCCGCCAGAGGGCGCTTCCGAACTTTTTTATTGGGTTTAAACGCCTTTTTTTCCGAAAATCGACAACAATGTTGCGAAAATCCACGAAATTTGACTTTCTCGTAATGCAAATTCAATTTTTAAATAGCCTAAAATGTTCGGCCCACTGCCGGCCCTCAAAAGAAAATATTAATGCCATAAATGGATTCCTCGACAATTCGAAATTCGTTTTAGACCTATGGTTTCTTGGGCAAAAATGCTTGAAATTACCCAAATAATCATAATCGCTATGTGCCTCTGTTAATTTTTTGAGCCCCTACAAATCGACCCGCCCTAATATATACATATATATATATATTTTTTTTAAAGATACCACAATTATTTCAAATAAGGTTTACTTGTAAATAAAGCTTCTGTAAATTTTTAAACCCTTTTCGCATTCAGTGTACTCTTGTAACCGGTAAATGTTTATACCATCTCATAAGCTTGGTAACAACGTATTTCCCCGTGAAATATGCAATGCCAGAAATACCTCAATTTATTTACATAATAATAATAATATGTTAATATTTTGACTGCATTAACAACGTACTTAGAATCGCGGTGACAAGGACTGGTAACATTTTTATACCCGAGCGCACTTGTGCACAAGGGTATTATAACTTTGTTCACATAACGGTTGTTTGTAATAGGCAAAACTAATCGAGATGGATATAGACAAATGTATATATAAATAATCAGAATGAAAAGAGAAATCGATTAAGCGGTGACTGTCTGTTCGTCCGTCCGTCCGTCTGTGCACACGATAACTCGAGTAAAAATCGAGATATCTTAACGAAACTTGGTATGCGCACTTCTTTTCAGCGTAGCACGGATGGTATTGACAACGGGCAAAATCGGACATTAACCACGCCTACCTCCCATATAACGGTAGTTTTCGAAATACGAAAACTGCGTTATTTTAGTAACTACTGAAGCTTATTTACTCAAAATTTATATTTACAACAGAAATTTTTGGTATCATTTTAACATTTGCGTCTGACGGTGTGCGTACCTTGGACTTTCTGCAAGTTAACGAACAACTGCGTGCACTTCTGCACACTTAGCTACAGCATATAAACATATAAAGTTGAAGTTAACTCAACAACTCAAAAGCCTTCAGAGCTTTTCCCAGTTGTTCTCCCAGAGAAACAAACAACAACCACATGGGCGAAAAGTTATGAACTCGAACGATGAATACGCCTTAAATGTGTTACTTTCTTCCAAAGGAGGCTACAGATATCAGTTTATTATTTTAGGTATTCCTTGACATCGTTCTTAACAATTATCTATTCTGTAAATTAATGAAGTTGACATGCGATCTTCATTGGCTCCTCTTGGATTGCCAAGGATGGGGATAGAAGGCCAAGAGAGCATTAAGATCCAGTGTTGGCAGAGAAAAATTTCGCTTGGAGCTAAAACGGTCGAAAAAAGAGCTAAAAAGAGCTAAATAATACTAATAGTAGCTAACATGAAGAGCTAAATATTTTTGTTAAGGTTGAGCATTTATTGACGTAAGGTTGTTTTTACATTTTCGGCAATTTTAATAAAAACGAATTTTATAAGTTTAAGTGCTGAAAAAATCTTTTAAAACCAAAATAAGGTGCATATATTTCGAATTCGTTGCTATGGCACTTTTAACAGTGAACTAAAAATAGCTTACAAACTGTTAAAGTATGTAATTTCAGATATTTGAATTGAATAATTTTTTCGAAAAATTTTTCTGGAAAGTTTTACTTCCACTCTCCTCAAAGGTAACATTAGTAAGATAAAACAAAATCAGCGCTATCAGAAAAAGGATTTTCTTTTAATTAATTTTTGAATTCTTTAACCTAGATCCATGAGTTTATGGTGGACACACTTCATCTCGAAATTTTCCATTTTATCAACGCTCAAGTTTTGGCTTATATATACCATATACAACGAAAACCTTCTGTAGCTAAAAAAGTGCTAGATAAATTTGAAGAGCTAAAAAAGAGCTAGGAGTTAAAACCCAATTTTCGGAGCCAAATAGATAAATGAAGAGCTAAATCTAGCTCCAAAAGCACCAAAATGGCAACACTGTTAAGATCTGGGTTTTATATTGCCATTAGATACACTGTTCTCCGTATAACGTAAACATGTAGATGTCGCGGATTTTCCTATGGCTTTACGCCACTATACTAAAGCAGAATACAAGATATAGAGACGGGCATTTATTAAAATCGTCACTTTTTACCGAGCAAAAATAACAAACAAAAATTTCCAATTTGTAAAGACTCGAGCGGTTCTAATTCTTATAAACAATGTCAAAGGGTACGGTCACACAGAAGAGCAGCGCCGAGCATAGCAACGTGGATCGAAGCGAAGCTTCAGGTGTTTACACAGCATGAGGCGGAGCGGAGCTTTACGCACGGAATCGGCAGTAAAAATATCAACAAGTGTATCCTGTATGAAAAGCAGCTAAAATACTTGTGCGATTTGCTTCAACAGATTTATCAAAAAATAGACTGTTTTAAATTATTTTTATTTTTTGTTCACAGCAGTTTGATGAAACTTAGAAGTCCAATAGAAATTCAAAATCAAAAACTGCTTTGCTTTCAGCTCAAAAGCGCTTTTGAAAAGGCTTGCTGTATGAACACTTTCATACAGCTTCAGTAAATTGAAAGCTTCGCTTCGCTCGGCTTGGCTTCGCCTCCTGTATAAACGTAGCCTAAAACGATGATGGGCAACGCTTTGCCTGGCGCAGACTTTTTTGAAACTTTACGTGTATCTTATTTAAACGCGTGCCTATTGCTGGCCTCAAATTATCAATATAAAATGCATTTATGCATTTATATACTTATGTGTATCTTGCATCTTTTTAACAGACTAAAACATTCTCAAACAAACTTTTAGTAAATTAAATAGATATACTCGTAATTAAAAAAAAAATAATATTTTTACCATAAATTTTCCTCCACAGAACCCGTTTTTTAATACGTTACCGTTTTGGAAAAAAATTCGGATGTTATTCTAAGAAAACCGTTGGGACCGAAGCCTTTGTTAAGAGCTCTCCGAGATTACCTGAAAACTTTCAATATTTGGTTAGCACAACTTGGGTTTTCGACGTTAGTTTTCTATATAGAATTAACCCCCGATATTTAACTTTCGCGGAATAAATAGCTTTACACCTATAACCACCGCAACGTTGAGAGCGATTATTTACCTTTCGCCTTTTCTTGTCGGATTTGACATCAATTCTTTGTGTCTTTCCACAGACCTCCCTGAAGAACTTTTCTCTCGCTCAATCACAAGGTCATCCCGATAAAACTGAATGAGATAAAGGCTTGTATTACCGGTAATAGGAAGTTCACTTGTGATCACCACAAACAAAAGTACGACGCTAATAATTGCGCTAACGCCATTCTTCTCCCAACCTATATCAAGTAAAATAGGAAGATGAGCTGACATTTCTTACCATATGTATATGTATAGTTTCATAGCTTTTACCTATTTTAAAAACATGTAAGTGATCAATACCAGTATATTTCACCAATGCCGCCTGCCTGCCCAGCAACTAGACTCAAAGGCTACTGATTCGTTATGTATTAATGCATGAACCCACCTCAAAAGAGATTCAATCCTCAGGTTTTTTTTTATCAATTTATATTTATAGTTTTTACTCCCGTTACGAAACCTAAGTTCACGAGTTTGAAAATGTTGAAAATGTAAGAAAATTTTCAGTCAAGCACAAAAGATAACCCCAAAAGGTATATCTGGAAGAGTTTCTAAATAATAAACAAATTTATAATTACCGAGTACCAATACCCACATATTTTAAAAACTTGTTTACTAGAACTATTTTACGTATAAATAGATGTGTTTACTGCTTGCATTAAAACGTTTAAGTGTGAATGTAAAAGGATTTATGTTCATAGTCAATTTTAAAGCTTAAAATTGCTGCCCGACTACTTTCGTAGAACACTGTACTTGGGACTATATCCCACACAATGTAATATAAAATGTAGACTAAAATCAAAAGCTGCGTCGTTCCATGCCTCATATGATGGTATTTTATTTATCTACACATTTATCTGCAAATCTATTATTTACTATTTTTGAGTTTAAGTTTTTTAGCTATTCACCTTCTTTATATGTATTTAGATGTTGTTTATATTTTGTGTTCCTAATATTTTACTAACACATTTACACATGTTGTTTTGAAAGTATGTCAAGAGCTGCAGTATTTTTCAAAAAATATGTATGTATATATATGTATGCTACCTTACTAATTCTGAATTTATATGCTAACAAAATAGAAAACATGTTTAACAAAAAAAATTCAAAAATTCATTGCATAACAAAAACTAATCCAAAGCAATTTTGTCATTTTTTCGCTCTCCCGCATGCAAACACGCCTCGCTTTCGTGAATGAAATGCATAACGAAAAAAACAAACAACAACTAAAATTATCCGACTAAACCACACACACCTTAACCGCCCTTCATGTTTACGATCCTGCGTTCATTTGACCGCACGCTCGCAGTTCTCTACGACTCTTACAAATTTTAATAACAACACCAATGTGGTGCGCGTCGCTCCACGACCCAAGAGACTCAATGGAAATATTGGCCAGCAACAACACCAGCAGCAACAATACGAACAGGACCAGTGCGACCAGCAATTTCAATATCATCAACACCAACAGCAACAACATCAGTACAATACCATGCAATATGTTGGGGGCGGGGGACGCTTGATGGCAACGAACCAACAGCACCAGCAAGCACACACAATGAATTCCCACAACAAAGGCATGCTGCTGCAGCATCACCAACAGCATATGTTGACTTCAATGGCGGATGGCAGCGAGACTATCGGCGGCGGCGACAACGGTGGCGCAGGCCACGCAGCTTCTGGTGGCAGCGGTTACATGAACGGCGGCATCGGTGGCACTGCACCCCATCAAACTTCATACAATCTGAATAATTGCTTTCCGAAGAGTTACACCGAATATTATCACCAGCAACAGCAGCAAAAGCAGCAAAGTAGCGTCTCGAATAACACTTCCAGCGCGCAGCTGTTGAATGCCATCGAACACGATTACCCAACATATGCAGTGGTGGAGCGTAGCTGCGCGAGTGCAGCAGGTCTTGATATGGGTGGTTCTGATGTTGCCGGCGTGCGCACATGCCCACCGCCCACTGCAGTCAGTACAAATCCCTTTCTGGCCATAACCAATTTCAAAAAATATGACACTGGCAACAGCCCTGCCGATAATGCTTATCAACCGCACATATTGGACATAAGTGGCACTGGTTCAATGCAACGCAACGGTAAGCGCAAACCAATGATTGATGGCAAAATGGAGGATAAGAAATTCTACTCACTGAAATTCACCGGCGGTGGCGGTAAGAGCAAAGCATCTCACCCGCCGCATAAGTCGCCCGCGAGTGGCGTGTTGAATACGTCTATGATATTCGCCGGCAACAATAGCAACAAGTGCAAGCGACATCATTCTTTTGCTGGTGGTAGCATTGGCGATATTGACTCCGTCGGCCCGGGCGCCCAACAAACCTCACATCAGATAAAATCATCGGCATTGATGCGCTTCTATGATCCGCCTGCCTATGAGAATTTGGCGGCTGATAACGCGGCCGCGGTGCAGGTGCACGAGTGTGCCGTAGAGGCGCATCCATCGCCAGCTGCTGGTGGTATGAGTGGCACCGCCACCATATTGCTGCACCCGCAGCCCACGGCTAGTGGCAGCGGCACGAGCGGCACCAGCGCACAAGCTGGACAATCGGGCCACAAGAAAAAACATCACCATCGCCAACACCAGCAGAAGGATGATTTCAATTTGATTGAGCCAGAACGGCTAAGCATCTACCGCAGCGATTCCGGTATATCGAACAGCTCTTATGAGTGCGTCACACCTGTGCCACCTCCGCCGGGCAGCACGCGCGGTGCAACGGTGCTGGGCGACACGCCGCCGCCTAAAACGCCGAAAGGATCGAAGCTTTCGAAGCATAGCGCCGCTAGTGGCGGTGCAAATCTCGTCAATAGCGTTAATTACAAAAACTCCATGCGCCAGTCCAGTAGCAGTAAGGGTAACGCTGTAGTAAGCGGCACGTCGTTGCCTGTTTATATGAATGTCGATGGCTATCCTTCGGCGTCATATGAACGCTCCTGTTCGCCCAACTCTACTTTAGTCAATTCTTCTTATGAGTCTGCTTCATCTTCACAAAATGATGGACATGGCGGTCCCGGCTCGACCGATCCCACTTCGTTATCCTCCTGCAACTCACTTTACAGCAGCGGTACTGGCACGCTTATCGGTGTGGCGCCGCTCATGAAAACGGGTACTGGCATGACGGCCTCTCGCTGCGGTCTACATCAGAAGCCTGCAGAAATCACGACACCCGAAGAGTACGAACAATATCAGCTGGGCCACCACCATCATTCTTCCTCATCGTTGAGTGTGGCCAGCACGGTGAGTGCGAGTGGGACGCGTAGATGCAAGAAACAGCAATCCACATTAGCGCCAGCCGGATCGGTAACAGGAATTGAGGTTTGTAGCTAACTCTGTTCCAATGCTTGAATTTTAATTATATATAAGTACTTAGATTTATGCGTTATTGTTTGCTCAGAAGTATGAGCATAAGCTTATTTCTTATTTAAGATAGTAATTTGAGATGGAGATGCCTAAAACAGAACTGGATGAGGGAACATATGAATAAAAAGAAATCTTATCTAAAAAGCAACGTAATTGACAGAAGTAGTTTTCATGCGTGAGTTTCATGTCACACAAAAATGGGAAGGTTATTTTTACATTTCGTGAAAGAGGTACACGTGGACAGCATCGGCATCTCTATTTTGAGGCTGTCATGAGTTAGGATTTATGCCCAAGGGCCCTCAGCCCTCAGAAAAACAAAAAATTATAAAGTGACGCACAAGAAATGGAAAAAAAAAGAAAATTTAAACCAAAATCTACATAACATTTTGAGTTATGACAATACTTAAGTAATCCAGCAACACAAATTATGAAAAATATTCCTTGTGACCAATGACCAATTGGTTCAAATTCGACCAGCCGGCTTAGACCGAATCACTGATCAAAAAAAGGGTTGGCTTGTGCATACAATTTGCTATTTTTTCCTTTCAGTAGCGAAATGGAGTATTTTTCATGCTATTTATCCTTTTAGTAGCAGAATGGTACATTTTTGCTGCAGATGTATACAAAGTAGTACATATGTAGAATAAACTCAATGCTAGCAACCCTTGTTTTGTTTGCTTTTGACATGTTTTTATACACATATTTCTTATTTTTTTGTTATTTCATAACAAAAATGTAAAAAGTAGTAAAAAATAGACCAATGAAATACAACTAGGCCAAAGAAATACGCTGATTATTTGACCCTCTGCACAACAGCATGTTGGCCAAAGAGAGTAAGAATGGAAAAAACGAGATAAAAAGTGCCGTGACAAGGGATCATATGATCGCCTGCGTAACAGCGCCCTAAGTCAACTTAAACCAAATGCGAAAATTTTTGTTTTATTTATTATCCGTTTCAGCTGTTTGACAGTTCGATGAATAAAATTCCCACAAGGCCGTAACTTCAGTATCTAAAATTCACAGGTTATTGTTTCATACGGTGAGTTAAGTTTTCACCAACCGCTGTCACAATTTCTCATATAGGAGGTTGAGCAACATATTAAGTGTACATGGTTAGGTTTCGAAATGTAAGTCTACACTATATGATCTTTTAAGCTTATTAGTCAATAACTATACTACACCACGTTTATGGCGCCGGTGTGGTCAAAAGCCAAGTCCCGGCTTTACTCTTTGTAAGCGTCTCCGCTCCGCCTATGTAGCTATTAAAGGAACTATGCTAACTTGTCTAGACATACCTTTAGAAAATGAGTCTTGTTCGAATTTTCTGCAGCTATCCGACATAAAATGCATGAAAATAGAAGACTAAGGATTCTTTAATGATCCTATTTTCAAATAAATACACCCAATGTGTACTACCGATGTTATCCTTCAGTATGCCCTACAAGGTTGAGTTTCCTAAAATAACTCTTGTTAGGACTGTCACAACGATCTACGAGAAGTCCAAAACTTCGTTTATTTATGCGTTCTCGTTTGACGTTGAGATCACTAGGAAAACCTATTTAAACTTAGGTTTACAAAAAGTGTCCTGACGCTCATCCAGGCCACGTTAAGTCGGTTGAAATGTGAAAGGTGTGAGTGAGATGGAACTATCAGAAAAGAGGTTTCTTAGTAGAGATGCCAGATCGTAATAAAAATCAAATAAAAATCATCGATGCAGGAAGAAATCGTCAAAAAATAAATCGAACTCACACGATTCATATAATTTGCCAAAAAACGTCTTTTACTTAATGAAACAAAATACGTTCTCCTGACCCACACTTAAATTACAAACATTATTGTAGCAGCCGGTTGTACCAGTAATTTAAATGGAAAATAATTTATTACTTTCTGTCAATTTCCATATAAAATTCGAAAATTGAAACAATTTTTCACTTACATAAATTGCTTTCGTGAAATT
>NW_023458559.1:22919611-22929963 GCF_013731165.1 Rhagoletis pomonella | reverse complement strand
AGAAAACGATGTTCTTTTTGTTTTCGCTAACTGCATATTTCACTCCATAATTACCCTTTTTAGAAAAAATTTGAGTATTTTCTTTCATACAAAGTATGCTCGACAAAATTTTCATATGAATAAAATGCCTAGCACCGACAACAAAAAAAAAATGCCAAGAATCAACGGTATTTGCAGCGACTTGAAGTTTGCACTTTATTTAACTAAAATTGAATGGGCTACAAAACTGCGTACCTGAAATTTTTTCTAGAAAAGCTTATTAACTTATACAATGCCTTGTATATTTTGAAATGCTTTCATTTTTTCAATATTATTTTGATCCAATTTGCGCTTTGGCTAAGTTTGTTAAATAAACTAGTGCAAATACTCTAAATTACAGCTAGATGCAATACTCAAGCTCCTTCATTTTTTGTACTAACTGGTCTCAAATTCAAATTTGATTAAAATTTTATAGATTTTCTAATGCAATGTCATATGCCTAAATTGAGAAAAAATTGAATGTCGATTTGCGATTTTTTGGATCGATCCACGAATCGAATCGGAACTAGAAAATCGAATGCTAAGGGTTCGATTAATTGATCTTCGATTTAATCGATTTAAAAACGGCATCTCTATTTCTTAGGTTGGCGGGCGTACACAGGGTTGCCAGGTGTCCGGTTTTTGACCGGACAGTCCGGTTTTTAGTCTGTATCCGGTTTTCTCTTATTCTAAAAGAAAAGTCTTCTCAACAATAGGAAAACTCATGGGAAGTACTCGTATGTTTTAAAAGCGACGACGCAAGTTCATAAATTTGTTTGCTTTCGAAGGAACACTTTTAAGGCTGGTTTTCACTATGTCATATTTTGATGGCAAAATTTTATGAACATATTTTGACACAACTTTATCTCCTTTATTTATGGGTTAAAAACGGACAGATAGTCGTTTTACCCAACTAAAAACCTATACTGTTGAAATTCCATTTGACAATGTGTTTTCACTTATTTGACGGCAAATGTCATTGAATTTCAAATATTGAAAATAAGCCTTTATAATAATATGATCTCTTTAAACATAAGCATACACACCACCACTTCTTCTTCATCCCCCATTCATTCTCTCTGCAAACGAAACGATATGCCAATTACCAAATAAGTCTTCTGCAGCCACCCTCCACTTTGGAATCTAGGAAGTTCCATTGAACTTGAATCTAACATCACTATAGATAACTAGAAATTACTACATATGACTTGAAATACATATATTATCTTCTCACATCGAGGTTTCTGAATTATATGGTACCGATCCTTTTAAAATTCCAAACACATTTCACGGCGTGAAATTTTGTAAATTTTTTTGCAAAAATTAATTATGGCTAAACAAGTAGAAGATTTGGAATCCGATGAGTTTTTTTTATGGCATCCCATATCTTTGTAGGTAAAGAAGTGTGAATGCAGTTCCGTAAAAGTTGGCCGTAGAGCAAAATTTTTTTAGCGAAGCAATTATTTTCATCAAATACATATGTAAATATATGAGGCATTCTTTTTCGTATCGGACACCAAATTTGGTGTCACACTTTCGGTTCGCTTAAAATTTTTTATGGGTTCTAGACATGAAATAAGCTAACACGTATTGGAGGATATTAATTTTTTTTAAATTTTTTTCTTCGGAGACATGATCTGTCAAAGATTGGATTTTTTCGATTTCTGACTAATCATGTTAGTCTTAAAATCTTTATATCGGGTTCTGCTTATCGTAGAGACTTCATCTTAGGTCGGAAACTATCGATAATCGCCTCCATCGAGAATGTGCTATAGTTTTTTAAAAACCACTTAAACTTAAACTTATAGACTATCGATAGTCTGCGATAGTTTTCTTTTGAATTATAAGTGTATTTCTTTAAATTTGATTCCATTTTCATAACCTATGTATGTATGTATATTTTACCATATTGGTAAGTCTAATTTCATATGATGGAGAGTTAAATGACATTATAATTATAGACCTAACACCCTTATAATTTACTAAATGTTTATTATTTCATTAAAATTTTGTTGTTATTAAAAACAAAGCAGCTTTTGTTTTTTGTTTAGGCTTTAAACTAGACCGCCTTTCACTCATAATTATTCCGGCTGTGCTGAAAATACGCTCAGGCTCCACCAAACTTGGTGGAATGCATAAATATTTCAGCGCGCATTCTGTCTTAGGACTCAGATTTTCCGCTGTGAGCTATAAAATACTCTCTTTATCAAAATCTACATATGTATATTCTGTTCACAATAACTAGTTATTAATTACCTACTAAAATAAAAGTGGGTCTGCACCTATAGTGATATTAGTTTCGTAATATTGATGAAATTATATAATGGAATCTATACCAGACCAACGTTTCCTAATTTAGACCCGCGTACCGCGTATCAATGAAACCGAATAATTATAAGGTTTGTGCGATAGTTGTAGGTGTAACTGAAGGATCTTGAACGGCAGCACTATGTTTACGCAATTGGAATCCATCCATTTAAAATCAACTATCTAAGATAGTTGCCTTCTTATCAATGATCGGTGTTCATATTGGATAACCTTTTCTTCAGTCCACCAATTAGAAGATCACATAAATCGCTGCAAAATAAATACCAAAATCTAATGAGAATTCAATGAGCGTCCGTTTTCAAATTTTGTTCTAACACTTTTTTACTTTCTCGAAACTGTCGATAGTCAATACATTAGTCTTAAACCATCTATAGTGACGATAGTGCTATCGATTGTTTCCGACCTCTACCCTAACGAATCATATAACGGTAATTTAGAAAAATACGAAATCCTCGATAAATCAGTAAATATTAAAGCTAATTTATTCAAAATTGATGGTTGCAACAATTTTTTACCAAGAAATACGCTTATGATACAATTTTGGAAAATGGGCGTGGCACCGCCCACTTATGATCACATATATGTATCTCGCTAACCGTTCTAGAAATTTGAACCAAACTCGGTATGGTTATTGTGCTTGCCACATAAAAGCAAAGCGTTGAAAATTATTGAAATCGGACTAAAATTACGACCGCTTTTCATATAAAGGTATATTTCAGAAATGCTTGAAACTGCAATATTTCGAAATTTAAGGATGCTAATTCACTTAAAATTTATACACCCCGGCTTATCGTGTAGCGGTAGCTTTCGGAAAGGTGGAAAACATATATTTAATAATTGCGCCTGGTATTTAATGTTCGGCTCCGCCCGAACTTAGACTTTCTTACTTGTTTTATTTAATTTTATTGTACACACGGAACCGATTATAATTTTGTACCCCTACGTACAATGCGATTTATTTCTGGTTAGTTTTTCGATAATATTTTATGTAGCTTTATTTAACTGTTAATTTAATCAATTCCTTTTATATTTTTCATTTCATATTTAATTCATTTGTTTGCGCCACCTGTCAACACCATACTATTTTGGTTATTACATTCTACCGTACACAAACCGTCATGCTTTTCATCACCGTGAATTCCCTCAATTTCTCCCTAATACGTGTTCATGTCGCATGCAACAATTAACTTGGAAATTATGCCATTGCTTGCTACAACAATAACCCCCAAACTAACTAACAGCATTTTGGTATTGGCGTCACTAATCCATTTCTAGCAAGTGAATGCGTCTCAACAGCGACCGCCTGCGCTTTCAACACCACTGCCACCGACCACAGCCTCAGCGCCCATGGCATCGGTAAGAAACTACGACGAAAAACCATCAGCGACCCCTACGCACATATCCGGTACATCACCTATGGCAACGACCACTCCAACAGCCACCGCGCTGCCGAGTGCCAAACACATGCCCACAATCATCCCGCCAAGTGTACGGTCGGCGCGCTCAAGGCAACAGATAAACAGCAACAGCAAGCTAAATCACAACAACAGCATGACAACAACAATGGCCGCCAACGTGAGCAACATCAGCAATCGTTGCTAATCCAACGAAAATCGTGCGGAGGCAACAACGGCAACAGCAAGGACATTGTATCGCAGCAGCGCAGATTAGTACCGTTAGGTGGTAATGCCGATGAAGGTGATGTTGTTGCTATTGATGCCACCAAAAAGATTTCAACCACAGAGGAGAACGTTACTGGCCATTCTGATGGTTGCGCTGATGATATCACGAATTTAATATTGCCACAAATCGAGGATGAGGAAAGTGCAACAATAACACTGGCCTCAACTGTTGATTATTTGGGACGCAGGCCAGTCAAGTTGCCACTACGCAAGTATCACAGCTTCCACTTTCAGCCATCCCAAACGGTGGCTGGCACACTGCGACACTGCAAATTGCAGCAATTGCGTATGCAAATGCAAGAAAAACAACAACAAAGAGCGCCGATAACTATGCCAGATGATGTTAAAGAGTCTGTTCGCCCAGAACCATTATCGCCAGCTGGAACAGCTGCACCTACTTCATCCAAACGCTACGCCGTAGAAGGTGGCCCGCTAGTTTTTCGGCCTCTTTCATGGCACGAACAGCGCATTTTTAAGCCAATTTCATCGCCAGTAGACGCACGCGAAGCGCCGGCAATAATGGGAAGAATGGCACCACAAATTGCCGAAACGATAACGGAAAATACTCGCCAGACCTTCAAATTGACAACCGCCGAGGCAGAGGAGGAGGAAGAAAAATCTGAAATGAGCGAAGAGCTTGCAGAAGAAATCAAACAAATCACCCGAAGTGCGCAATTACCACATGTGAGCCTCAATCCCGCTGCCTCGTTAGAGGCCTTAGAAGCGCTCACTAAACATCATCCGGAGTTAATTTATGCCACCAAACCGGGTACCCGACAGAACCTGCACAAACAGTTGGCATTGCCAAAACAGTGGACCCAACAATCGATCGACGAAAAGCAGCAAACCACGGGCAATTTGTCAAAAGACTTCGACGAAAAGGAGAGTGGTGGCATTAATACAGAGGATGCCGATCGTAATGTCGTCACAGTGGATGACGATGAAGAAGACCTTGGCTACTCTTTTTGCGAAGACTACGACGATGATGATGACGAGTTGGAAAGTGAGGAAATGAAAAGCAGTGCAGCCGAAAGCCAAGGCATTGGCCTAACTGCGGATGAGCAACGAACGTCCGTCACAGCAGAGTCTCCGCGGGTGGTGCTCTCAGCTGGGCGCAATGGTGGGCAAGTGAAATACATGCTACGACAAAGCTATCGGGAAGTGCATATTTAGATGGATTACATGACCCAGCGATGATTTTTCTATACTCGATTTTGTTCGCCAGAATGAATATTGTGTATGCGCATAGGAGCAATAAACTGTACTGCATTCCCAATAATAAATTAAATCATTAGTTACACCATACCATACTATATATATACATACATACACATGTACGTAAATGTAAATAACCAAAAAACGATACCAAAAATTCAAATTAATCTAAGACAGATTGCGCCTTGCCATGCTGGCGCACAAAGCGCTAAGAACTAAGTTAAATAAGTACGTTAAATTAGAAATATGTATGTAGGTATTTATAAATTAAGTACTCATGTGCAAGCAAGTATATATACATACTTATTTGTATTTAAATTAATGTAAATGCGTAAAGTTTGTTGGTATTTTTAAATAAAACAAGAAGAAAAAAAAATCCAAAAAGAAGAACATAGTCAGTTTGTTTAGATATTAAAATTTTGAATGTATAGCATATAGATTTTAAATGAAAACCAGATTTGCGAAGTCATTCGTACTTTAAAAGTGTTGTATAAAATATAAATGTTGATGCATAACAAACTAAATTAAGTTTACAAATCAGTTAATTTCGCTCAGTTGTTAATACACTACTGCAAAATTTTGTAATGTATGCACAAAGATGGATATGTTACATACATATGTACATATGTAGTTAATAGGAAAAACGTGGCAGCTCATTCAATTTTTTTTTCAATTATTGACATTTTTAAGTTACAAACGGTAAATACACCTCATTTATTAACTTATTAAACACTTTATATAGTTATTTATTTATTTATTTTTGTAATTATGTAGCTATTATTTTAAAATTACTTATTCAACCACAAAATAATTTATTTCACATAACGAGAATACATACATATTTAGCCAATTTCTTAATAACTGCATTATATTTGAATTAAGAACATTCACATGAAATCAAATATTTTATAGTTATTTCGTTTCTACCAAAAAATTTCGCCTTTGCACCGGGGAAGGGTAACATTTTTTAGAAGAAACGAAATCACCATAATACATTTGTCAATTAGATTATTCCTTGCTCATGCATATTTACACACATATTTCTATTTGAAAAACTGTCAGCATAAAGGTATCACACCCCTATGCGATTCTGTCGGTGCGAATATGTTCCGACAAATTTTACAACTATGCCGACCATAGTTTTTAATGAGGAACCACACACTTGCGCGATTTTGCAGCAGCGATTTATTCGAATATTCACTGTTCTTCTTTTGGTCGTGCCGAAATCGCAGACTCCGCGTTTTCAGTCGGTTTCAGTTTGCTGCTCTGTTGCTTTGGCTGCGAAATTTCAAACAGTTCAGCAACAGCACAGTCTCAAATAATCGTTGAGCTTCGAACGAGCTATCGTTAGCGACGGCAAAAACAAATAAAATATTCGATTAATTATAAAAAAATAGTTTCGCAGCTCTATTATACATTAAAAACCTGAGTATGTCTGCTGGTAAGTATCAAACTACTGGAACGTTTGAGCTCAAACGTATAACATACACATACATATCGTCGTTTAAAGTACAAAACCGCGTATCAACAAAATGCAAAAAGATAATGCAAAACCGCGTATGTGCTTTGCATAAATTATTTTCTAGATAGTAAAAACCCTCATATTTCAAAATGGTTCTCCTTTTTATAAAGCAATCACATTTCTGGCATGAATGAATAAGGATTGAGCCAAGAGTTTGTGTGGGCAACTCCAATTTTTGGCAGCCAATGTCAGTTACGCGGTTTTGCAGAATGACAATACGCAGTTTTGTACTTTAAACGACGATATGTATTTTTACTGTTTTCTGTTGTGCATAGGGTAAACAGTTTCCGGTTCGTGGCACTGTTTACCAAGAGAAATTAGGTTCCTTTCTTATAATAAAAATTGACTTATAGGTCTCGCTGGAATTGAAAGATTCCTGAAATTCACATACATATATGTTTATCTGGGTCGATTCAAATTCTGTACATACATATTAGTCACATTTAAAGGAAACAGTTTGTCCTAAAATTAGCCAAATCTTATTCAAAATGTGTATTAAGGCTCACTTACTCGTACATTTTTCACTTTGGACTATAACCTTGGATTACTACTCTAAAGTGTTCCAAAAATTGCTCCAAAAATCTACAGAAAAAACTTTTAATGGGTCAAGAACTGGTTTGTGAATATCTCTGAGTCTCGGTTCGGTTCAAATGGGTAATTTACTTACAGTCAACTTCATAGAAAATAAAGAAGACTTGAAATGCTTTATGAATCGAAAATTTTTAGGAGAATTTTATAATATCACAAAACAACAACAATGCAAATTAAAAATGGCGGACCTTATATGGTAGTTTCAATCGCGTAATTACAATTTTTATATCAACGAGAAATAATCGGAGGGCGTCCCAGGATATCGGTCCACCCTTTTAAAATGAGGCGAATGGTTTTTATTGAAACACTCAAAAATACGACCTACCAAATCGGGGATGCTCTATCTTTGGGGGTCGAAACGGGAAGTGGATGTCCTATATTATTTAGTAGGAAATTGAACCAGTCAGGAGTGCCGCAGTCGAAAACCTAAATTTTACATTTCAAACATGACAAATACATAACTAAATTACCTAATCGAAGCTACTATTATTGTTGGAAAACATAAAGGAGAGGATGTACTCCTGCCCGAATTCCTTTGATACCAACTGATTTGTCATTCGAGTTCAAGCGATTCTCGACACAAAGTTTGAATGCAAACCAATTTGTTAGTTTTCAAACCTAAATAATTGAAAAAATAATATTGTGGCGTTCACACCTACCTGGTTATTAGGGTATCTGATTATGTGGTTATTTTTTATTCAGTTTACAACGATAAAATACACTACAGAAAAATAATTTTTAACCAGATAGCCTGAAAACCAGGCAAGTATGAGCACCCACATTGTTTAACCGAGAGCACTACAACTAGAGGTGTGTATGTAGTTATATCTTCATTAAGTAAATGCATATGATATACATACATACATACATTTAATCAGAATCACTATCTTTCAATTTGTAGAGTGTAACGAAGTGCTCAGGGTATACATGTATTAATGCATAAATATTTATATGAGAGTTATTTCAAGCATCGAAACGCTTTAAAATGGCAAAAATAATAATAAATAACTGAAAGAAATATAAAATATTTACATTAAGTAATCAGTTTGAACCACTACATACATACATACTCGTACATACATTTTATTTGCCTAACCTAAAACAAAAACTTTTTTAAAACTGCCTATTTCATACATCACGTTTCCGCCCAATGCTATATTAGCCGTCATCGATTCGCTAACAGTTAGCGAATGACGAAACGAACGAACTCAAACTCGCTATCGTCTATTCTTGCTAGCTAACTTTGTTGTTGCTTTTAGAGGCGAAATTTTTCGTTAAGCGACCGGAACTCAAACATAGCAAGCAGCGAAGTGGCGAATCGATGACGGCTATTAATTACTCAGTTCCTTTGACTTAATAATAACTTTACATATCTTCGTGTTTCATTGTAGCAAGTGTCCGATTTTGAGGATCCCTATAAAGGCAGTAATACGTACATTTTCTAAGTTGACACATTTGCCACACAACTTTTTATGCCAGCAATATGTACATACATATTTGTATAAATATATACTTATAATACATGCATGTATGTACATATATTAAATGTGTAAATGTTTTCTTACTAAGTATACTCGAAATTAATTGAATACTGAGGTGGAGTTCTGAAATATTTTTAAAAGGTAAACATAAAACATTTATTTCTAGCTTGAATGCAGCACAAAAATTTTGATTTTTTTTTAGTTTAAAAAGCATTTTGTTTGCATTGCAATAAAGCCTTGTGGCCACTCTTATCAAGTTATTTTTTTGTCTTGCTCATTTATTCTTCTGTCGTGCGATCACTATGTTGCGAGTATGCCTAGATTACATATACAGGGTGTCGCAGAAGTACGCTGCCAAATTTGAGGAGAAGGTAGGTGGGAGGGTGAGCTCCCTGATAAGCAAAAACTGTTTAAGTAAAAGTGTCACTGTTTTTGAAATATTGAAATTTATTGGAATTGACAAAAAATTTATTTGATTATAAAACTGGCGACCTTCTACTCTAATTCAAGCTCGGCACCTTTTAAGAAAAGACGCTTTTAAAGATCCTAAACTGAATTGGGCTATCTCAGCAGCAGCTCCATTTGTTTGTTCCCGCAGATGGTCTTCGTTTTGAATTGTTTTTGAATAAATTTTGTCCTTAAGACAGCCCCAGTAGAAAAAATCGAATGGATTTAGGGCTGGCGATCGAGCAGGCCACGTGATTGGCCCGTATTGTCCAATCCATCGGCGAGGATAAGTTTCGTCTAAATGAGCTTTTACTTCACGCCCGTAGTGAGCAGGGCCTAGTCTTCACCGCAGGTTCAAGGGTACATCTCCTAAAAGAGTTGAAAGCAGTTCTTGAAGGTACTCTAAATAACTGTGAGAGTTGAGCATTGGCGGCGTTCCACAGGTTCCAATATCCGACAATTAAAAATACCGTACTATAAATTTATTTTGTACTGGTACTGCGAACGATATTCTCTCATTTCGTGAGGATTGTCTATCTGCCAACTGTGAAGGTTATGTAAATTAAAATAACCATCACGTTTGCATGATGATTTATCGCTCCAAATTATTTTATTAAAAAGTTGGGGTCTGATTTATGCATTCGCAGCATTTCTCGGTAAAATCTAACCCTCGACAGGTAATCTCTCTCTTGTAGAGCTTGAACACGTTGAATGTAGTAGGGATGAAATCGATGGTATTATATATTATAGTTTTTGATATTCCAGTCCGTCTTTCCATCATTCTCACTGAGGTCGATGGACCTAGTTCCACTTCCTCTAACACAACTTCAACATCTACCGTTGCAGGACGTCCTGTCTCGGCGCCACACCTTCCGAGTATGCGGCCTTAAAAAAGTGTAAAATGAATGTTAGAAGAAGAATGACTTCAAACAAGAAAGGTGTAAAAATTACTTACCTTCAGATATTTCACTATGGGTCCGGGGGAATACTTCACGACCCGGATGCCGACGATTGCGATATCGCTCTGCATAGAGTCTTTGAGAAGCTCTGGCATTACAGCAGGCTTCA
>NW_023458559.1:22909783-22919511 GCF_013731165.1 Rhagoletis pomonella | reverse complement strand
ACCTGAAACTAGTTGACAAGTAGGTAATGCAGGAGTAATGAAGGAGATTGTTTTCTTTAAACGCGATTCTATTTAAATATCCTGCACTTCACAAATACTTTTGCTAATTGAGGACAAATAAAAGGAAGATCGAAATTTCATATTATCATTTTGAAATTATGTCTGACGTAGTTCGAATATGGCACCACCTACAGAGGATATGGAAACAAATATGAAATGTAATATAATAAAAAAATATAAAAAAAATAAAAATATTTTGTTTTTCCTATTGATATTTTAAGTCCAAAAGTAGTTAGTTACAAGTTAGTTACATCAAATGCAGAGGTAAACCACCCTTAACTACATCTAAAGCAGAGGTAAACCAACCTTGACTATTTCGCGGCCATCGCCATAGAAATATAGTTACCTTTCGTCAAAGAAAATATACAGATAATAAGCGACTTTTAGCTCCTTCCTAATCAACTTAAAGTTAGCTTATAGTTAGATACATTTCCTGCAGGGGCGTGTTCTCTGTCATAGTATTAATAACACAATGTTCGAAGGGTCGAGTTTCACAAAATCCACTTTCACTAATTCCGGTAAGTAACGTAATGTCAGGAGCAGGTAATAATGTACCTTTGTACTATTTAGCAACTTAAATTTAAATTTATTAAATACATTCTAGCGTGTCTCAGTCCTTTGCCCACAACAGCGGCTATAACTTTTTTGTCTATTCGAAATAGTAAGAGTGGCACCTTTCTGAAATCTTTATTAATTGTCAAATTTTTTATGTAAAGTGCAGTTATAGCTCGGTACATTTTTTTTTTCACGACAGATAGCCAAAGTTGGGGAAGAAAATATCAAAAAGTTAAAACTTTAAAAATAGCCGTATTTTTATAATGGTTCCTTTATATATTTTAAATATATTGCATTTGATTATGGATAAACAACTATCTGTAAGTATTTTACATATAAAATTTACTAAGTATAGCCTTGTTTGTAGTTGCCGTTAAAGAAATTACATCAAAAGGCACGACTTTTTTTTATTTCCAAAAAATTTCAATGTTTCAAAAAACAGTGAAACTTTTACCTTGAAAATTTTTTGCATATCAGGGAGCTCAGCCCCCCATCAACCTTCTCCTCAAATTTGGCAGGTTTCTTCTGGGACACCCTTTATACATACTTAGCTATTTATAGTACATACATCTTTATATTTCCAAGTTGTGTATATGTTATCGAATAAAAAGTCCGTCTCTATGTTTAGAACAATTGAATAAGATAAAAGCAAATTCTTGATAACATTTTTATGTTCATTTCTTAAGGTTCATCTATCATTTTTCATTTTGGATCGTTATGTATTTTATGTACACATCCGACTACTTATAATTGTTTCATAAATCATAATTTTTTATAACTGCACTCACACCGAAGAGCAACAGAGGTACATGCGAATATAGTATTTATTAAATCCCAGTGGAAAAATGGAATGCTTCGTCATATACAAAGTAATGTATAGTCCATATAAACGATGCATTCATTGCATGGTATATAATTTTTTTCGTAGATGCATCTAACTAGAATTTCTAGTTTCTGTTGTACGTGTGTACTTATTTCAAACTAACCGCATAATGGAGTCTGCTCAATCTTCGGCTACTTTAAGCACTTTCGCATTTCCGTTCAGTCGCAATCGCTAATCTTTTCGTGGTAGAAAAAGTTAGTGCATTCCCTAATTTTTCCACTGGGTTGCGAAAGGAAAGTACGTCTTACCTAACGAATTTTAAATAATCACAAAGAGCGACAGAAAGATAAGTTTTGTATATGCTTAAACTTAATCAAAAGTAACTCATAATTTATCCTAATATACTCGCTACTAATGCATAATACATATATCAGCTTCCTTCCTTGTAAAAATTTTGTACTCAGCGCTTCTCCTAATATCATAGTAGGTGATGGAAAAAACAATAGTTTTGGAATTATGAATTAAAAACTATAGAAATGAATCAGTGAGCATAGATTATCACCATTGTTTTGCAATATGTCATTCTAGAGTTGCCTATATTGAAAAATCTGGCGATACCTGTTCCAAAGGCTATTTCATATAGAACTTTTTAGTCTAGGCATGCCAAACTGAGTGGTATCAGCGGAAGAAATGTTGAAAAAATATTACCAAAATGACGAATTAAGAACTATCTACAAGATTTTTATATCGTTTATAAGTTCTTGGTGAACACCACTTACATTTATATAAATTTTGTAAAATGCACTTGAGAGAGGAAAAGCCTGGATGAACTAAAACTTTGTCAAGAACGTTCCGCCAAAAGAGCCAAGAGAGCAGTTTAAACGGGTAAAAAATGAGATGAAAAGGTGCGGGACCGTTTTCGTAAAGAACAAAATGCGAACAAATCTCTGGGGAACGTTCTCTAGAAGAACAGAATGAGAACCAAAGTTTCGAGAGCGTTTCCAGTACGAACAAAATAAGAACGAAAGTATCGAGATCGTTTTCAAGGAGCATCAAATAAGAACAAAAGTCTGGGGAACGTTCTACTAGAGTAAAAACGAGAACAAAAGTTCTGAGGCTGCGTGTTGGGATTAAAAATCGTTTCAGTGAGAACCACGATTTTTAATTCTATGCCAGAAAAAAGTGATCATTTCCACTTCTTTGGAAAGGTTCCACAGAGTTTTCCTTATATAAATTCCGTTGAGAAAGTTCTCGACGGTTTCGTTCTCATTTCGGTTTTGGTTTTGAATTATTATTGGAAACAAAACTACAAGAACGACATTTAGTTTCGATCACATCTTCTCGATCCCTGAAAAATAGTAAACAAAAATAAGGATTACATAACCAGGTTAAGTACTTAAGCTAGGGAGTACCCAGACGAGTTTGATTAAAAACTAGTTTGAGCATTTTGCCATTTTCAGTGCTAATCATTTAGAACAAAATCATTAATTTTCCGCTTGGAGAAGAAGCTTCCTCCAATACATGATCTATCAAACGTTCAAAGAATTCACCCTTAATGAAATAGTTAGCATACTTTTTAAACTTTTCTGGTAACACCAATTCGTCAAGATGCTGTTAAGTTACTAATGCAACGTTTGAAAATGCATACATACATACGTAGATATATTCAATGTCCCAAGCTTACTAACCGAAATCTCAAAGATTGCTCATGAATACCTTAATCCAACCGCACGTAAATATACTGCATTTATTCCGTTTGCAAAGGAGCTAATAAATAAAAATAAATAATGCATATACCCAAAATATCCTTTCTCTAGCCTTTAAGTGCTGCAGAATTCGATGACGATGGATTAATCTATGCCGATTTAGAGAGTCAGCATTATGGACCAATCAACTACAAAGCTGCCTCAATCTATGCGCTCGTTAAAAAGGATAAGAAATCCGGTGCCTTGAGTGAGGTAAAAAATTTAAACCAAACTTAAAAAAACTATGCGAAAAAATATTTATTCTGTGGAACTTTATAACAAAAAGCTTGTGACTGTCAGTAAAGACTAAGATTAAAAGAAAACTTTATGGTAGTGAAGCGGAATATTCGAAGCAAGAAAAATGTGTGCTCCTGCATTTGTAAATACGTTGCATATATGTACATAGCGCAAGGTTGCTTACGGCACGCTCTCAGTTTGAACTACAGTAAACCCTGTTTTTTGTTCAAATAGTGCATTTCAACATTTTTTTATGAACTCTGAATTGTTAAAGTAAGTTACACTTCGTACAATCAAGTATAAATATACATTTCTACATTAGTTTGTTTTTTTTTATTCAAAACATATTAATTTTTTAAAATATGCATTCAATTAAACTTTTTTGCGAATGAGCTAAACATGAGTATATAAGCAAAGCTAGATTATGTATTTATTAAAGAAAAACAAACGGTAAACGAATTTCATATTTTTAAAATGACTAAACCTATAATAAAGGCCAACGTACGTACATGTATATGTACATACATATGTGATTAAAAACATTATATATAAAAAATATAATATCGTTGTTATCAATGTAAATAAAATATTTAATAATTTTTGAAGTAAACTATACTAAGTAATACAGTAAGTAAACGTACATACATACATATGTGCATATACGTATACTTCGTACGTATGTTTAAGCCATTTTGCACACATACAACATTTTCGTTTTGTAAAAAGTTTACTTGCAATTATTATAGGACAACCTATTGCCAAATCCAGCGACTCAAAAGAAATGTGCAAACATAATTGCATACATAGTTATTCACAATTTCTATATTGACCGTCTTTTTCAATCTAATCGCCATTTAAATATACATACCTACATATGTACATACATACATTTACATGAAATCTGACTTACATAAACATATAGCAAATAGGTAAGAACCTAATACCACTCATACTCCGACTATCACTATTAGTATGTACGTACATATGTACATATTGTATACACATACTAAGCCACATAACACACTGATGTATCCACAATTGAGTGAGTTTTTTATGCAATGCGCTCATTCGAAAAAAAACATAAAATGAATATCACTCAAATGGTTCACACGCTCTTACTACTTAATCTTTATGTAAATTTATGCTCGCATTAAAAATATATACATACGAAACGAAAGGAATTTTTCTACTCGAAAGCAACCTGCTAACAAACATATATAAATAAAAAAATAAATAAACAAACTTAGCTACTAAATAAACATATAGAAGAATTAAAAAGAAACACAAAATATAACAGCACTCATAGTTTTGTACATACACGAACAAAAACAAAGGATTAAGAAATAGGAATCACTCATATTTCAAATGTATGTATCTATAGAATAACTTAATATACGCAAGATTATAGAAAAAATGTAATAAAACTGGAAGTAAATGATGTGATGAGAAATTATAATTTTTCAATTGTTTTAAAATAAAAGAAATGCATTAACATCCAGGTAAACACTTTTAGCAATATTTATCTACCAAATATTTGCAAACTAATAACTTATTTTTTTACATAAATTAATGTAAAATGTTTCTACTAGCATTTAAGTTACTTAAAAATCTGTTTTCATTTACATATGACAATTGTTTTCTATTATCCGTAAATTAATACTATTACTTTGTTTAGAGTACATCAAAATTAATATTTTAAAATTGAAAAACTAATATTTATTTAAACCAAAATAAATAACCAATAAAGCAAAAACCGTTAAAATCACAAAGAAAGCTATGAATTTAAGCATTTAGGAAATGCAAATGCCGCTAGGAATGGAAATAAATATAATTTAACTAAAACATTGAAAATATTTAATAATAAAAATAAAGTATATATAAACATTGTACACTGAGAAAAGAGTTTAGTTACCACAACTAAATATATTTCTCTCAACACATTATTTGATCAATGTTAGCCAATTTTGTGTTGATAGAAATATATATTTAGGAGTCTCTTTTCTCAGTGTATTATACGGCAATTGCAATGCTAACTCATCATGCAGTCTATAATTTATGGTTATATATGTACATAAATACATAAAATGTGAATGAACATGAATATTAGGCTGACCATATTGATAACAAATTTAGACTTCAGTATATAAAAATGAATGATGAAAATAAAATGAAAATCAAAAATTAACCAAAATCGGCGTTTTTATTGAGGAAAAAAAACCATATTTGTATTTCAACTAACAAGGCAGGCACGAGTAAGTATACATTTATACTGTTTCTTACATTTTCGCCATAAAATATTATTTGAACTTGTAATACATATCTTCGCACGACCTAGAGCGCACACAACCATAACTCCACTCACTCACGCCATTCCTCTAAAGAGTTATTATAGCCTTCACGGCATGGTGCGCATGAAACCAAGTTGCAGAAGGAGGGGCGGTGCTTTGTGTATGGCCCACAACTCCGCGCAATTCTGTAACGTTGGGCTGAATGGTCACAGCTGGCACCTACCCGTAGTCGCTCCAGCCCATACTTTCTTAGTGCACGACTGTGAGAACGGCATTCGCTCGCAACGACAGCACTCTCCTTAGGTTCCCACCATTGCCTAGATACACCGGAACTTTGCATGTGCCGACGCTCACCGACAATCTTATCGTTACCAAAAGTCACCGAGATATCCACAAGTGTACATGTGTACCTAAAGACACTTACCGCAGTCTGGATACACTGAATGATTCACCAGTGCACTAGTATGGATCGAAAAAAGTTTTGGAATCATCCTAGTTGAAAGCATACTTTGGGCGTGGGCGACGCCGACTACGCAGTTGAAGTCGATAAGTCGATTCATAAAGAAACATTGATTAATTTTCGCCTTCAAATTCGTGTATATGAACACGCGACGTTACTCCGAGGGTACTGCGCAGTCGGCGTCGCCCAGGCCTGCTGATGAGTCCTAAAAACAGCAACACAAATTCTTTGTAACTTTTTTGTTTAGTTATTTGTATTTATTTATTTTTTTAAGAAATGTGTGAGTTAACTCCAAGGCACGGGTCCCGTTGTGAAAACCCCTTCGATAAAATGTCCAGCGGTATCACTTCATACTTGCTTCTGAAAAATAAATAGTCCAATGAGACCGCGAATTCGGTTTTGGATTCGTGGTGGGAGAGAGACTTCATCACCGAATACTCTTTTTAACCTGGACGTCTAGCCAAAGAACGTGGATTATAAGAAGAGACAACACGTTTTAATTATATCAGGAGCGTGCCTTCTCTTTTTCCCAAATACGTTTTTGATTGGATCAAAAGAGAAGGCATGTCCCTGTTACTCACACTCGCTACAATTATAACGTGTTGTTTCTTCTTATTATCTACGTTCTTTGGTCTAGCGATAATTTCCACCATGAAACGATATTCGCTCATCTGCGCCCATGCCCCTACCGAAGAGAAGAACGAGTCGCTAAAAGATCTCTTTTATGAGGACTTGCAGCGTGCATACGAGCGTTTTACCAGAGAGTTATGCGACTTACGGAAGGTTTCAGGACCAGGGTGAACTTCTGTGAGAACAACCATGGCAACCTACCTCGGTCATAACTAAATTGTGAAGGAACACTTTTCCACACTAATGAAAGGCTGCAGCACTGAAAGTAGTGCAGAAGACGCACCCGAGTCGTAGTCGATAATGAGGAGTCGATGTTCCACCGCCTGACAATGACGAGGTACGAATAGCAATTACGCGGTCGAAAAACAACAAAGCTGCTGGAACTGAGGGCCTGCCAGCTGAGCTATTCAAGTATGGCGGCGAGGAGGTGATAGGGTGCATACATCAACTCTTATGCAGAATATGATCAGATGAACGCATGCCCGATGACTCTGACGTGTGTAAAATGACGTTGAGCAATACCACCTGCTCCATCAGAATTGGGATGGTCCTCTCCGAGCCGTTTGATTCCAAACGAAGTTTTAGACAAGGTGACTTCCTTTCGTGTGGTTTTTTTAATCTGATGTTGGAGAAGCTAATAAGATCCGCAGAGCTGAATGGCTCTGACACAAAACTTTACATGAGCGTACAATTGCTGTCATCGCCATCGTCGATAGAAACAAGGGCTACGTATTTTCAGCCTTCTCGAAAATATATATAGAGCACATCGTTTAGGTTTTTGTGGTGAAAGAGAAGACGAAGTGTCATCATATAACAGTCAGAGCATAAGCGTTTCGGCACCCATGTAACTGTCGACAGTTACAAGTTTGAAAAAGTAGACGATTTCGTTTATTGAGGAACCAGCATTAGCACCAAGTCTGGCCAACAAGTGATATTTTGGAATAGGCTTTCTCGTCGTACAAAAATCACTTTTTATTTGGTCACTCATCATGCCCGTGCTTGTGTATGAAGTGGAGGAATGGACAATGAAAACATCTGATGAGGCGGCTTTTGGAGTTTTCGTGAAAAACATTTTGCGAAAGATTTACGGTACGATGAGCCGCATGAGGTTCGTAACGATATATTTAGATATATTGCGGCGAATTAAAATGCAGCATCTACGTTTGCTTGGTCATATCGTACGAATGGGCTGAAACGCTTCTGCTGTGAAAATATGAAACGCGGGTTTCATTGGGAGAGGAAGGATACTTTGCAACGACAAAAAAAAAATCAAGAATGGAGGTGGTATGGCATAAAGTTTTCAAAGGGGCCAGAGTTTTGGAAGAAATAAACCGAATTCTTAAAGTTATAACTGTCCAAGAAGTTAGATTTTCAAGTAATTTTCAATGCATTCGCTGCTTGTTCGCTTTTGTAAGTCCAAATTATTAAGGGTTTTGGGAACTGCATGTATAGAATATTAAAAACATATATTTAAAGTATTGATTATACTATATTAATATCTCCACATAAATTGTTGAACTGTGTATTATGTACAACAGTACAGAAAAAACTATTTAACAAATAAATCATATTGCACATATTTACTTTTAGAATAAATATTTATTTTTTAAAAGCATTGCAGAAGTTAGTAGTGACATCGTTGGTAATTCGATCAAATTTTTTGGTGGGGATGGGGCCCACACATTCTATTAACTACTGGGCCCAGATTTTATCTTGGCGGCCCTGGTTGCTATCATCGTTTACCCTGACGAACGTAGGCAAATCGATTTTTTTTACGTGTTGACGTAGAATACGTCTTACGTTTCGATATGGAGGCTATGCTCAAATGTTGTAGTGGCAATTTTTGGAGCTTCACGAAAACGCTTATTGCACGAGAACTAATGAAGCGGTGTCAAACAAAGGAATGGCGTTTCAAAGATAAAACTGCAGACCTATCGACGGATTCATTTCTGTAGGTAAGCAGTTCGACTCTGTCGTAGAAATATGGTCTTATTTTGGGGTCAATTTTGAACTTTATAGTGCTCTAGCAACTAATGATTTGCAGATATAACTTTCATTTTCGGGATATAAGGTCATTGTAGTAATGAAAATATTATCGTGTATAAATTTCATATAAATTCGACAAATATCGAGCATTTAAGGCAAAAAATTGTTGAAAACATTAGACATTTTTTTTTTATTACCAAAATTCACGAAAACCGCTTGAATGATTTTGATTTTCTTTTCCTGAATCAAAAATTGAAGTTTTTTCCTTTCGTTTGGTATATGGGATGTATTGGTTAATATTTTCTAAATTTACTTTATTTTATTGCAAATCCTGCAAAGTTAAAAAGTAAACTCAAGTATTTTAATAAAGATCAAGGTCCAAAGAAACTATAAAAATATTAACTTTTGGATAATTCACGTTTTGACAAATCTATAAACCGACATATGCAGTTGTGGTTGTTGTTGTTGTAGCGGCTACAATAACCCCGCCCAGATCGGTTGATATCTCAGTCGTTGTCGTCAAGTTCCACTAACGGCAGCCCTAGGAAGCGTGCAGCCTCTATCGGGTCGGTCCACAAGGACAAAGCCGTTAGGGTTGTCGGGTTTTCCGGGCATGCGAAGAGATGTTTCGAGTCATGTGGGGTCTCTCCGCATGCCGGACACTCATTTGGCAGATCCTCAATCAATCTACTTAGGTAAGAGTTTAACCTGCTGCAGTAGCCAGAGCAAAGTTGGGCTATTTTCGTTCGTGTCTCCCAAGGCATATGAAGCTCCGTCTCGTCTATGTCCGGTGGTGGTGTGCCTAGAACGGCATTCACAGGTCTAGAGTCTACATAACTCGAGACTGCGATATGGGCATAAATTATTTCCCATACAAAATCACATATATGTACATAAGGTGTAGTAAATAGAGATGATAGGCTTAAACTCTTGCGCGCGCAAGT
>NW_023458559.1:22908384-22909683 GCF_013731165.1 Rhagoletis pomonella | reverse complement strand
AGATGTGGTGATCTCCGAAATAGTGCTATAACTTCTACCGCTTAGACTTTGTTGCTTTTTCAATTTTTCCTAATAAACAATCGTGGTACAAAGCTCAATAAAAATATGTTAATAATTTTCCTTTCGTTTGATATGCATATTTCTATTCCCAAGTTCTCGGTGCAAATAAATTTTATATAAAATTTAATATGTGGCCAAAAATCACAATTTTTACTTGCGTCCACAGTATTTTTGCGTAGAATTCCTTTCTGCGTAGGCGCCTTCGGCCGCGCTTTAGGATTATAACCCTTCGCAAATAGAATTCTCCGTTTGGTGTGATGTAGCCTTGGGAAAGGATGAGGTAACTAGAATTCCCTTTCTGTGTGGTAAACCTTGGGCTACCGCCCCAGTGATGTCTATTATGGTTACTGGGTGTTTTAGAAAAATTTCTTGTATATAAAAATGCGTGAAATGCATCAAAAGAAAGTGCGAAAAGTGCAAGTGTTTTTTACAAATAACTAAATGTCTTATACAAATTTACAAAATATGTATAACAAACGAAAGATGTTTAAAATACCTTTCGAACGTGGTGCCTTATTTTTTAAACGGTTAATTGGTTGATTATTGATATTAACAGTTTTCGAAATCCAAAATTTCATCTTTAACCCTAAATATCTTCCACAATTTATATTTCTGCAATATAAAATTTGTATATGTGCGCTCAGCATGGGTATCCATTACTTATGCCGGTTTTGCATGCAGTTAAATTGTTGATTTAATACTACAATCTGGTCGCAGCGAATTTAAAACCCGAGTTGCGGATCACACGGGTCTGTGGAATCGCCGCCATCTTCGTATTTCTTGACTATGTTTAGGACGCTGATTCCGACTATATCTACGTTTTTTCTAATTGGCTTGTATTTTAAAAATTATACCGAATTTATGAATATTTTCAAAAGCCGAATTTCCAAACCTATTCCATTAAAGTTCTCTATCTTTCTGCAGTGGCCCAAGGCTCTGCATGAGTTGGTCACCTCCTCTCGCACATGGTTTTCTCACGTTGCTTAGAGTGCACCTGAATATAAATTCATTGAAGAAAAAATGCTTTCAATAAATTTTAATTTTAAAAAATTACAGGTAATTTTTAGCAAGAAACAAAACCGACTTCAACTCTCATATAAAAATTTAAGATTGTCGTCAATTTCTTCACGATCCAATTATCGGATCTAACCCCTGAGGTAACACCTTTCCGATGAAAGAATAATTATCGAAATCGGTTAACGTGTTCCAAACTTATGCGGTAACATACATAAAAAAAAA
>NW_023458559.1:22876744-22908284 GCF_013731165.1 Rhagoletis pomonella | reverse complement strand
AAAAAAAAACAGTAACAACAAAAAAACAGGTAGAGCGACACTAAATTAATTACAGATGCTGGAGTTTGCAGTGAGCGGAGTCGTCGATGGCCTTCAATGGATCCAGTTAACGCTGTAAGTTCTCTTTTTTTCTTTATATTGCCTTCATTTTGATATTTACGCTACAGACTTTTTTTTTTTTTACTATTATTGAACTAGTTTACTTACTCTTAAATCGATCTTAAACTGCGAAATCTTAACCCAGGTGTATACCTTATATTTCTATCACTAGGTTTTTTTATCTCTGTTTTACGTACCTATGTTTAAGATGAGGAATATTATTGTGAATTTTGGTCTTTAGTATTAATACTCAATAAAATGAATTGCTAAATTTTGCCTTTGGTCTGAAAATCGGTTGCTGATATTTGTGATGGGACTTTAGTAACAACCATAAAATCATGGAGGGAGGGTGAAGAGCGGCTAAAGATTAAAATTCACGGTTTCCTGTTTCCCCTAATTTGCATTTAGAACTTTTTTTTTCTTAATCTGAGGTCATGTAAATATACGGCGATTCCCTTGAACCCTAGTTTGCATGTAAATATTTCTTTTTTAACTTATGACAGGCCATTGATTTAGGCCGGGACGATGTTATCATAGCTACTTCATTAACCTACATATATCACACTGTAGCTCAGGCCTTCATTTCGTCACGAGACACGGCACAAAATTTCATACATAGCAATCCCGTCGGCAAGTTTCATAACATAGGGTAGTCCAAAAAGGCATGTGAAAAAGTAAAGTAAGAATCTTTATGCTTGCACCCCCTAGGATTGTTCTATACCGAAAAAAGTATACCTTTATTTTTTATTTTGAATTCAAAAAATATTTAGAATTCGCTCACAGCGCTCAAAGTTTTTCATGTATTTCATATGGGAATAAAATAACTTTCCGTAGAAATGGTATGGAATAGTTAAAAATCAATATTTTTTACCAGGAAACTCTGTTGATCTTCAGAAGATTCCCAATAATAATACCCAGTTGTTTATTTAACCATTTTTCATCGCAACTATAATTTATATGTCCCCCAAAAACCCACAAAAACACCGAAAAATGCAATGGGGCGACCAATAAAAAATCGTTAGTATTAAAAAATGGTTAAATAAACAGTTGGGTATTATTATTGAAAGTATCCTGAAGAGAACCAGAGTTTACCGGTCGAAAAATATTGATTTTCAAGTATTCTATACCATTTCTACGAAAATTTTTATTTTTCCCATATAAAAATACATGGAAAACTTTGAGCGCTTTGAACGACCTCTAAATATTTTTTTATTTCAAAATAAAAAAATAGGGGAATACTTTTTCAATATAGAACAATCGTAGGGGGTGAGAGCATTACAATTCTGACTTTACTCTTTTTGGACCACCCTAATGTACATACATATGAATGCATAATAAGCGAAAATGTTTCGTCATAACTGATCTATACCATTCGATCGATTTTACTAAATGAGGTATCAAATTAAATGGCTTTGCCTGCGGAAGTGCAATAACTTCTTATTATTTCAAAAGAAGTTGCCACCTGATAAAAAAAATTAATTCAAATTATTTTTAAGTGAAATCACTTCTTACACTATGACTATCGATTGAAATGGTTTTGGAAAGGCTTTATTTCTTAGTTATATGTAGGAAGGTTGCCACCTGTTTCAAAAATAAATTATATAAAGGCAGACAATTTAAATGTATATCCTGATATGGAAGTCGGACAAAAGAGGTTGTGGTGTGAAAATATTTTGCAGAGGGTTGCCATCTGGTTACAAAGTTAGATTCAATATAAGCATTAGGTTAAACAAATTACTTCAATATGAATATAAATCAAAATTTTGTTGAAGAAACTTTATTTCTAAACTGCATGTAGAAGTGTTGCTACCGGATTTTATAATTAAATTCTAATTGAATTAAGAGTATTGATAATTTAAATATGTATCACAATAAAAGTGTCAGACGAAAAAGGTTTAACGAGTTTTTGGTTTAAAAATAATTTGATCAGGATTGCCATCTGTTTCAAATTTCGAACTAAATTAAACTTTGATATTTGGCGCAAAAACGATGTAGAATTGAAAAATATTTATTTAAAGTATTTATAACCTGTGTAAAAAGTTAAACTGAAATTATTTAATAAGTCAAATGAATTATTAAAGTATGGGTATAAATGGACATGGGTTAAAAATATTTTTTTTTTCTGGACTTTATTTAAGAGGGTAGCCATATGTTTTAGGAATTAAATTCAACTTGAATTAAGGGAACTAGAAACACAATTTAAATATGTACCACAAGGTTTTGGTTTTAGAATTTTGAATAGGGTTGATACCTGCTTTAAAATCAGAATTTAATTAAAGTATGGATAAATTAAATATTAGTTTGAATATTTAGAATATCAAAGAGCATAGCCACCTGTTTAAAAAGGTAAACCCCAATTAATTAATAAGCTAACTGTATTTAGGAGCATTGTCACGTATTTAAAAACTAAAGTTTAACTTAATTCATCAGGCACATGAAATATGTAGGTATCACAATATCAGACGCATGAGATTTTTTCATCTCTTAACTATATTTAGGAGAGTTGCCAGCTGTTTCAGAAGTCTTAGCTAACTAATGTACAAATTCAAAGACGAGGATAATGCGAAGACGAACACGAACACGAAGAAGAATACTAATACGGGGACCCAATATAAAAAGTTATACAAATTTCTGTAGTATGAAAGGAAATAAAAATGGATCCTTGTAGTGATAAACATCATGGCATAAATCTATTTATAAGCTAATTGTACATATGATTGAAGTTAATGAGAATTTGCTTCTCTATTGCTAATTGTTAATGTTTTGCAATTCATATTGATTTATTAAATTTATTTCAATACAATCAAAGCAAATATTTCATGTACCGTTTGTAGCTTGAATGTCATCTTAATAACATCACGTATTCTACGTTTAAGTTTAGCGGCTGTGACTCCGTCACAGCCTTCAGGTCAAGACGAAGGCGCTGTACTGATCCTTTTTTAATATAAATTACTGAGTTAGCTCGCGTAAGTTATTCTAGGCATTTTCCAATTTCCCGTCACCTTTGGCGTTGGTACCGATTTCAGATCCGATGCAGGTATACTTAGATACATAATTCCGCCAATCATAAAACAATTATGTAATTCCAATTCGTAAGTCGGCAATATAGGCCCATGTCTTACTGAGCGTATCCCTGCATGCGTTTATTTACTCTCCACATCAACTCCTAAATATTTTTTAAATGGTTTATGGATAAACGTAATGGTTCCTAGCTTGGAAGCGACCAGGATTTGTTCTAATTTTTTATTGCAAAAAAAGCTTAATCTCCTATGGATTTACTTCGATTTTTATAAGTATTGCTCATATGTGAATTATTACCTTCAAATTAAAGTCGAAAATTGGTAAACTGAAGATTTTGCGGAACAAGTAAAGAATACCCACCGTTTCGCTAAAAAAAAAAAAACTAATAAAATTATAGTTTAAAAACTAGGGATGTGCCGGATATAGATTTAGCCGGATAACCGGATTCCGGATATCCTGTAAAAACTAACAGCCGGATTCGGATATCCGGTAGACTACCCTGTCCTTAATAAATTTCACAATCTCGTTTTTTTTGCCGGCTCGAGTTCACCTCGACCTCCGCATCGTTTCTGATGCTACAGAATTTACCACTGCGAAAACACAATTACGTACACATCTGTGCGATGCTATCGCAGTGAAAAATGGCATCTTATAAACAAACAAAAACAATCTCCATCAAATTCTTTGCTTTTGAACAATCAAGATGTTTTGTTTTCTTACGTTAATTTTTGTTTAAATTATACAGAAGCCGCCTATTAACCTTTTTCGTTTGCGATCGCGTAGGTCTGCAATTTCCAATAAATAGTTGCGGCATTGTTGTAATTTTTTCGGAACAGATTCGCACCGTCAGAATCGCACATGTGTGTTGATGCCTTATATGGACCTTACATGGTCACATTGTTTGATCAAACTGTCTTCTGTATAATTAGATGGTTTAACTTACACGCTTCAAAAAACCCATCAAATTTCAGTTTTTCGTTTTGGATGAAGTTGAAGAGAAGCTTAAGAAAGCTTTGTATTTATTTGTTAATACTAATACTAAGTCGTATACTTTTTCCTTGTTCAATTATGTGTTTTTATTTAAATTATTGTGCACAGATATGTCTGTGTAATTAGATGGTTTGACTTACACACGTAAAAAAACCCATAAAATTTCAGTTTTTGTTGAAGTTGTATCACCACAAAAAAGGTTTTGGAGATTTTTGAAATAATTTATTAGTTCTAAAATGAAGTCGAATTATTTTCTTTTCTTGCTCATTTCTTCTTTTTATTTAAATTATCGGGAACTTGTTCTTTCACTTTGTTTATCATTTTGATCAAACAGCACTCTACACGGTCCACAGCACATGTCAAACGACTATCAAATTTGATGATATGGATAGCCAAACGATTGGTAGACAAGGCAGCGAACGTACATGAAAAAAGGCAGCGATTTATGAACTAGAAATAGAGAAATATTTGCAGCTACCTCTTATATCCAGACAAGAAGATCCCTTGACTTGGTGAAAGTATAGCCGCAAAGAATTTCCAAATTTGTTTACACTGGCAATGAAGTATCTCTGCGCGCCACCTTCCTCAGTGAACTCGGAAAGAGTATTTAGTGCATCGGGTAACATTTATGTTGAAAATAGAAATAGGTTGTTGCCCGATAATGCGGAAACTTTGATTACTAATTAGATACTATTAAATTGGATTACAAAAATACAAAATCTGGGTTAAATTTCTAAATTGAATCTTCTATAATCGATATCCGGAATCCGGCCGGATATTAGCCAGTATCCGGCCGGATAACCGGATATCCAAAAAACGGTCGGATAGGCCGGATTCCGGATATCTACCGGATACCCGGCACATCCCTATTAAAAACTAAAACCTCGCTATTATAATTTCCATTCGTACCGTCATCAGGTATGTAACTTGAGAATAGAAATCGCTGCATCTTTTAGACGCATCAATATTACATAGTTACATCCCGAGCTAATAAAAGGGAGGTAAAAAATATGAGCCGATAGAGCTTTTTAAGCTGATTATAACAGTACTAAAATTTACTTACATAAATTAAAATTGAGCGAGATACCGAAGATCAAAGATCGAAATTTGCTTTTTGAAAACCCGTAATATCTCAAACACTAGTAGAGCGTTTGTAAAAGTTACACCTTTCTTTTGGTCTGCATTCCTAGTGCCTTGATTTCTAATTTCTAATAAAAATTGGTTTTTATATAAAATATATGAAAAACTTCCATTTCAACTGCTTTTTTTCAAAACTAGCCTTATTAGGATACTGTTGTCGTTCTTTTGGTATAAAGGAAATTAATTTTCCTTTCGTTTGATATGCATATTTCTATTCCCAAGTTCTCGGTGCAAATAAATTTTATATAAAATTTAATATGTGGCCAAAAATCACAATTTTTACTTGCGTCCACAGTATTTTTGCGTAGAATTCCTTTCTGCGTAGGCGTCTTCGGCCGCGCTTTAGGATTATAACCCTTCGCAAATAGAATTCTCCGTTTGGTGTGCACCAACTGGGGCTACCGCCCCAGTGATGTAGCCTTGGCAAAGGATGAGGTAACTAGAATTCCCTTTCTGTGTGGTAAACCTTGGGCTACCGCCCCAGTGATGTCTATTATGGTTACTGGGTGTTTTATAAAAATTTCTTGTATATAAAAATGCGTGAAATGCATCAAAAGAAAGTGCGGAAAGTGCAAGTGTTTTTTTGCAAATAACTAAATGTCTTATACAAATTCACAAAATATGTATAACAAACGAAAGATGTTTAAAATACCTTTCGAACGTGGTGCCTTATTTTTTAAACGGTTAATTGGTTTCGAAGATATTAACGGTTTTCGAAATCCAAAATTTCATCTTTAACCCTAAATATCTTCCACAATTTATATTTCTGCAATATAAAATTTGTATATGTGCGCTCAGCATGGGTATCCATTACTTATGCCGGTTTTGCATGCAGTTAAATTGTTGATTTAATACTACAATCTGGTCGCAGCGAATTTAAAACCCGAGTTGCGGATCACACGGGTCTGTGGAATCGCCGCCATCTTCGTAATTATTGACTGTGTTTAGGACGCTGATTCCGACTATACCTACGTTTTTTTCTAATTGGCTTGTATTTTAAAAATTATGCCGAATTTATGAATATTTTCAAAAGCCGAATTTCCAAACCTATTCCACTAAAGTTCTCTATCTTTCTGCCGTGGCCCAAGGCTCTGTATGAGTTGGTCACCTCATCTCGCACATGGTTTTCTCACGTTGCTTAGAGTGCACCTGAATATAAATTCATTGAAGCAAAAATGCTTTTAATAAATTTTAATTTTAAAAAATTACAGGTAATTTTTAGCAAGAAACAAAACCGACTTCAACTCTCATATAAAAATTTAAGATTGTCGTCAATTTCTTCACGATCCAATTATCGGATCTAACCCCTGAGGTAACACCTTTCCGAAGAATAATTATCGAAATCGGCTAACGTGTTCCAAACTTATGTGGTAACATACATTAAAAAAAATAAAAAAATAAAAATATTCCGACGAACAGATAACCTCCTTCTTTTTGTGAAGTCGGTTAAAATATATAAACAAATAACTAAATAACATTACAAAAACAATTATCATCGAAGAATCTATTCACTTATTTGTGTACATACATACATAACTGTGTTTTAAAAAATAGTATATCGGTTATACATAGCATCGCAATACTTTCTATGGTCTTTTTTTATTCAATGTAAAATAAATAGTTCATTCGAATTTACATTTTTTTTCATTGGATACGTTTTCGAGATATTTGCAATTACCGTTGTTCAGCTTAAAACAAAAAGTGGTTCCACTTAATTACGTATATCTTATGAACCAGTTTAACAATCATAATCAGATAAGCTAAATCAAAGCTTATGAAATTCTCCATAAACCATCTATACATCACTTTCCGATAGGACTGATAGTTTCTGACAAATTAATTAATCCTTCTATTTTTTTTAAAGAAAAAAAATCAAACTTTAACAGAGGAAAAATTTAAAAAATAACAGGTACTGTGCCACATTTTTGCATTTGTGCTAAAGTCTGTTCTGCTACAAAAAAATCAATTTGATGTTGAGTAATGAAGGAAACCGAGGGATAAATAAAGAAGTAATGTGTGGTCAAATGCAAATACGCATAGATTTTTTGTATGAAAATTGAGTGGGAAAGAAAGTTACTCATACGCTACGTACACCTGAGTAACACGCTTTTCTGCTCATATTTCATACAAAACAATTTTGCGCATTTTTATGTGACCACTCATTATTTCTTATTTATCTATCAATGTTTTTCATTAGTAACTTTTTTTTTTGTGACTGAACAGGCTTTAGCACAAATGCAAAAATTTGGCACAGAACCTATTAATTTGTAATTAATCCATAGACAAGAATAGTTAACTCGATTTTCGGAATCACCGAGCAATTCTACATAGAACAAAAAGCAAACTAAAATTTGTGATCCAGTGCAATTTAACAATCGAGTGAAAAGAACCCGAAAGATTTAGCAATTCAACGATTAATTCAAGAATAATCGTAACTATACATACAGTGACGAAAACATAAATATGGAAGAGACATTTTAGCATTATTTGGCTATTTCCCTTTCGTTTGTTTGGTTGTTACTTTTTTATAAAAATATAGCTCGTTATCTAACAAATACCATGTAAGTAAAAATTTCAAACTTTGTACAAAAATTAGCAAAATTCGACAGCTTATTAATTAGATTTTCTAGAAACATTCTGAGTATGCAGCTTTGTAGCCCATTGAATTTTATTATAACGGTGTGCAAATTTTAAGTAGCAAGGACTTAGCGTTGATTTTTGGCAACTTTTGTGTGGATTTTCTCCATACAAAAAAATTTCAAACATACTTTGTATGGAAGAAAAAGCGTGAACAAAAAATGGCCAAAAATCAATAATAAGTCCTTTATTATACTAAAATTTAAAAAACGCATACTCAAAAAAGTTCTATAAAATCTCATTAAACAGTTTCAAACTTTGATGGACATTTGTTAATATTTGTCGAATTTTAATAGATGTTCTGCAAAGTTTAAAATTTTGATTTACACACTCAGAAAAAACATTCCTTGATGCTTGATATGGCTACCTTAATATGAGTAAACGATTTGACTCAGTTTAAGGAAAACACAATTCCTTAGTTTTAGGAAAAATTTACTTGCCATTTCATCCTCCGTGAAAGGAATAAGTATGTCATTTTACTCGTAGCGCTCAAACAGTGGCAATTGCCGACAGAGCAAAGCTCTTGAGTGCTAGTCGAGAGATGCAAGTTCGAGTCCTGGAGCAGGAAACCTTTTTTAAAAATTTTTTGTATTTTTTTTGTAATTTTTTAAATTGTATATAAAAAAAAATTATTCCATAAATTTTTTATGATACTTGAGTATTTAAGTTTTTTCATATATGAAATTAAATTTACAATTTGTAATTTATATTTGAATTGAAATAATTGACTTACCTTACTCTAACCATCTCCGGACTCGAACCTGCGATCTCAGAACCAGAAGCAGCAGTTGTCACGCGACGCCACAGCCGACATTTGCCAGGAAACCAATTAACTTTGTCTTAAAAGCACTGAAAAAATTTAAAATTATTTAAGAAAGTTATTACTTATATTAGTAAATGACGCCCTATTTTTAGCATGAGCCTGAATTAGGCAAAAACTTCTCAATTTGAGTAAATTTCTCGTAATATTAAGGAAAAAACAGTAACTCTAAAATAAGGGTAATGTTTTCTTGTTTTAAGGAAATGCTTTTTTCTGAGTGCAGGATTTTGTTTAGATAGTAAGCTATATTTTCATAAAAAATAATAAACATTTTTTAAACAAAGAAAAATAGCCAAAACTTGCGAAAGTGTATCTTCCCTATTTCTCGCCACCGTACATCATAAAATCGAAACATGAGAACATATTTATGACAGGAAGACTCAGATGCATTAATATTTTAAGTTCTAAAGGAATTAAAAAAGTAAACAACATGGAATGAAGTGCGTAAAAAGTAAAAAGAATCGGCCACAAACGGCCGATGCCGATTAATCGGTCGGACTTTACTGCGAATTTCCGGACTATAGTACCCTCTGAGTTCCCAATTCGTGAATTTCTTCAAACACATCTTCTAAGGTGTAGAAAATTACTAAGTCTGCCATTATTCGGTTTTCCCCTTATTAATTTAGTAATTAATTTGTATAGAACGTTACATATTTACGCCAGCTACATAATGGCTTGGTGTTTAAGTTAATGCTCCTCTTAATGTGGGGCGCATGTAAATTATATGTCTAACTCTGTGCGGATTTATGTATATTGATGCCGAATGCTAATCTAAATTATTCGTAGTAAATGGCCTCATTAGGGAACGGCAAGCGAGAGAAACAAAAATGCGTATGGGTCATTACATGCACAAATTACACCTGAATATTTGTTTTTGGTGTGAATTTTTTTTTTACATTCTTTATCGAAAAAAAACGAGACACCTTGTTATGTCATCTTAACATTCAAAAATCTCGAAAAAAAATTCCGAAACTTTGAACTCACAGCGCATGCATGACATTGTACTCCATAAAGTTTGGCAACTATTAAGATTGCAAAAAAAAAGCAAAAATCAAACGTTGTATAATTAGTTAAAAATTATTAAAAATAATAAAAAAATGCATTTTTTAAATGCAAGAAATTATTTATTTAAGTCTATCTCACACTCTAATGGAAAGCCAAGGTAATTACGCACATTTTGATTACATAACTGATTTTCTCCGACAAATAGTATATTAACTGAAAAAAAAAATCAAAAAAGAAACTTCTTTGTGAGTTAAAAATTTCGGCTTTTTTTTCCCAGATTTTCACCAAAAAATATTGAGGTTTAAATTTTTATGGAATGACCCGTATATGTATAATGTGCACTCAAGATACATACAAAACACATAACTTTTGATCTGGATGTATATGTACCAGAGTGGTTCATAAAAATACCCTTTTTGGAAATTCATAAACGCTACATCAAAATATTGCTATTTGTGATAAAAAAAAGAGACAAGTATTTTTTTTTATTTTGAAAAAAAAAAAGTTTTTTTAGAGGTCGCGCTGGTCGGTTTTTTATAAAAACGCTGATGTTTTAAATTTTTTATTTTCGTGACATGTTAAAATGCAGCTAAAAGTGTGGTTTTTACATATAATTACTCTGGTATTATTGGGGAATATTCCTTTAATAACGTACCTGTCTTGGACACTTAGAATGGGCCTAGTTCCCGAAAATATGCTCTCCAAAAGATACTCCTCAAATTAAAACGTTGACACTGAACGATTTACGCTTTATCATGGGTTCTAACTTGTTACCAGGGGGTTTTTAAGGTTGCTAATTAGGAATCTGAAGTCAGTTTTTCAAATTTCAAAATGGCGAAATGGCCAATTTTTTAAAAATGATTGGATTTGCTCGAAACCCGGCACTCGGGAGTTTTTGGGGTCGGGGATTACGAATCTGTAGTCAGCTATTCAAAATCGCGGATCTAAGATTACGATCAAATAAAAAAAAATACTAAAATTAAACGATGATACTAAACGGTTTAATCATTGTCAAGGGCTTAAACTCGTTTCCTATGGGTTTCTGGAGTTGTTGTTTACGAACCTGATGTCAGATTTTCAAAATTCAAAATTCCTTTGAACCACTCTAATACATATGTACATATTTGGCTCTTACACATCCAACCAAGCGCTTAGCCCTGAATTTTCTAAAAAATTATGCTGCACATCTTGAAGCTGTCCATAAATCTAAACGCTCGATCTTTTTATGAAATCAATAAGCGGAGGTTTTCCATCGCCAGTCGGAGAAACATCTGTAAAAGACAAACTGTTTTTATAAATTTTTCCATTTAAAAATTGCATGCCGGACGTACTGCGTTCAGAATCACACGCACTGAGCGGAGCCAATATGTCGGAGTATGTACTCCATAAACTGGGAATTTCCAAATGCATTAAGGCAATTCTAATTCGAAGTGCTAATAATGCGGATGTACGTATGTTATGTATGTATGTTTACGTAATTAATAAAAATTCAATGAAATCGCTAAACCAGCGCCGAATTGTGGAATTTGCGGTTAGAAAGTGTTGCAGCTGAGGTTACAAATGCATTGCTGGATTTTATTTCCTTTTTGGCCATTAAGCAAAAATTTAGTATGTAGCAGTTTTTACATTGCATGACTTCAATTTCGCTTTGCTGGCGTATATTTAGGCGATGCACACAAATTAGAAACTATGCAAAAGTACCGGTGACATGAAGACCAGTGGACCAAATTAAATCAACAACAAATGCAACAATAATCACATAACGGAAACAATCGAATGACGCCAAATGAATGTACGAAAAAAATGTTACTAACACAAACAAGTTGTTTAAGGAATTGTATGTATATACGTACATACATACATACACACGTTCACAAATGAGTTTGTCCAAGCGAGTGAGTATGAGCTTCGATTTTAGCGGGAAATGAAAGCGCAATACGGAAATAATTTTCGAATTTCCATACCTTGAAAACGGAAATGACTCGGCAACTACTGGCAACAAATGAATCGGTTTATTGCATTTGGCAGTAAGGGTGGTACTGCAACTATATTTCATATCTGGGTGGATTGTGGGTGCACCAACAGAGAAACTGTACGAATACTGGCTCATAGCTTAATTTTTCCTTACTCTGCGAATTTTATCAGCAATTTTAGTCAACTTAATTTCGAAATTTGTTTCCGAATCATTGGCAAATAGATTATACTAATTTGGTTGTGACCTAAATTCTTTCACAACGCGCACTTTAATTGACAGAAAATAAGTACGTCGATTTGACGGAGGAAATGGAGATATTGCGAGGAAAATTAATAAACATTCAAATGCAAACAAAAATAAAACCAAAAATTCAAATCAAAATCTAATAGTTTTCAGCGTGAGCAATTCACTGGCATTTTGAACGTTTCGGACACAGAGCCAGTTAATAGCGGTAAATACTAAACTCTTTGGTGAACTGGCAATGAGCTTAAATAAACCATGAAATCGGGGAAACTAATTTCTTTTTGTAGTCCTGGACATACTTATCTATGTCAGTATGTAAGCGTATACGTATGTTTATATGTATATGCAATTATAAAATATTTTAAACGTACTTACATATGCATGTTGGAGAATAGCTTCGGGTGCAGAACTCCACGTGTATGTGGAAAGCTTTTGATGGCTATTCACCAGTGGGTGGCGAAAAAGGATTCTTGTGTATCTGGGCCACGAATGAGACTCTCTGCATTTGATGACGATCGCGAAGAACTAAGATTTGCGGTCATACACTTGATTTATCCTGGCCTTTTATCGGACCGCCGTTGTTGTGTAGTGGTTAGCAGTGGGCGCTTCCACTTCGTATAGCCTGGGTTCAAGTCCTGTTCAAAGCAACATCGCAAAAAAATATAGAAAAAAAGTTTTTTTCTTATAAAGGGTCGTCCCTCGGCATGCCATTGCAATACCTTCGAGTGTATTTCTGCGATGAAAAACGGCTTCTCATAAAACTACAATCGCCGATATCTCTCGGTGAGATAATACGCAGGCTAAAACATGCCGCCAACCTTGCAGTATAACTGTAATATAACAGACTAATTCTCTGCTTCAAACTTCAACATTTAAGTTACATTTCAACATACTTCAAATAATGTACACTTCAAGACTTCATGTACACTTCAAGACTTCTTCACGCGTGGTAAAAAGTCGGATCTGCTAAGCGCAGAATGTCGAAATCATCTGCCACACGCGCGTCGACTGTGCGCTCTGGGGCGGTTCGCGTCACGCTCACTAGGACCTTTGCCCGTATCTCTAATCTTTCGTTCCAATCTGTGAGTATTAAAGGGTAATGGTCGCTCTCACCTCACGGTAATGCGTGAAGTCGCCGCGCGAAGAAGAATCTTGCAATTGTGGACAGAGGTCGCCCTGGGTCGATAATTTCCCGCACAGACTGGATTCTTCCTCTCGACATCACGTTGAGCATCACCATAGGTGAAGGGCCACTAAGCTCAGAGCACGTCGAGCATAGCCTTGTATTCGCTTTCGGGCGTCTCTCGCACCTCGGCTGCGTGGCCGTTGCGATTTTTGGTACGTGTATTGGCAAGAACGCATTCGTTTCTTCCACACGGTTTTTGGGGGCTCGCTGTACCACCGACCGGATACCCGGCAGAGGTAGTCTAGATACCGGTGGCTCGCTTAATTCAGACGAGTCTTCAATCGCTTGGAGGTCCTCATCACTGGCGTCGATCGGCATAACATCTTCACTTGACTCAGTTAACGCCTGAGCACGGTATGGAAGATGGTGCTAGATAAGCAGATGTCGGGAGCATTTGGGTCCTGCGACACGGCTTCTTGCCGACTGGATGTATCCCAAAGGTGGAGGAGAGTGTGGTGTCATTCCTGACATCGCTCATAGTTTCGTGGTGATGGAACTTGTTGGATATGTGGCGCGACGAAAGGCAGTTGGCACAGTCACGGTGAAGGAGGACAGCTCAGGCTCCATGCGGCGGTGCTATGGGAAAAATAGCAAGCGGTGGTTATTCCCGCAGACGGGACATCGATAACACTGTTGGGCTGCGTTTGAGGTAGCTCAAAAAGGATTGTAAAGTTAAGAAAGTAAAAAAAATATTAGTTTGTATTCACTAGAGGGAGGAGTACTAGTTTCACGATAATACGATAATACATTACACTCGGACATATGAAGCAAGTGGACAGCATCGTGAGTAAGCCTTTATGAGGGACATACTACTTGCCCCACCATGAGGTCATCAAACCGGAAAGCACCACTACCAAGGTTCGAGTGGTTTTCAACGCATCAAGTCCATCTTCGAAAGAACAAGTTTAAATTATGTTCTCTACCCAGGCCAGGTTCTTCAGACTGATCTCGTCGCCCTGTTGTAGAATTGCCGATTTTTCAAATATGTTTTCAACGCGGACATAGGGAAGATGCATAGCCAGATTCAGCTGCTTTCCGGTTACACGCCATACCATAAAATTCTTTTCAGGGAATCACAAAATGAAGCGCTTGTGGACTATGAGCTGCAAACTGTGATGTTTGGTTTCAACTGTGCCCCGTGTCTGGTAATAAGAACTACTCTCCAATTGGCAGAAGACGTAAGTATGCAGTTCCATTAATTTCCAGGGCCTTAAAGCAGCACTTGTACGTGGACGACGAAGTTTCTGGGGCTCATGATACTGAGACAGCTATTCGTACGGCAAGTAACTTTCGACAGTCTGGTCTCTTTCTCTGCGCATACAGTCGCAATTGTCAGCAAAGTACATAGCCGCAACAAGACCCTCAAGTCCCTAGCCGCCAGTACTTGGGGGCAAAGGCAAGGAAACGTTGCTGGCAACATACAAGGCAATTGGCCGGCCGGTTCTTAATTACGCAGCACCAGTGTTGTCACCGGGGACCAGTAGGATGCAGCGGACAACACAAAACACAGCACTTTGGACAACGACCGGATGTCTTCTGTTGTCGCCAGAACATCACCTACATAACGAGGCGCAATTGCTCCCCATAAGTGAGCACAACACACTGCTCTGCAAGCAATTCTTAGTAGGGAGCCACAGGCGTGGACACCCGAACAGACACAGAGCAGAGGAGCCCTCGCCAAGGCATGCCAGAAGGCATCTATAAGAACTTACGGACGAAGTCCAGAGGTTCATAAAGCAGGCCCTGAGCGGCATTCACAGGGAGGCAGTCACAAGTTACGAAGACTCCAGACCTGTGATTGCTGTTCTGGGCACACAACCACCTGACGTCGACGAGACGGAGCTTCGTCTGCCTCGGGAGACTCGAACCGCAATAGCCCAACTTCGCTCTAGCTACTGCAGCAGGCTGAACTCATACCTGAGCAGACTATATACAGATGTGCCAAATGAGTGTCCGGCATGCGGAGAGACACCCCACGACGCGAAACATATATTCCCATGCCCACAAAACCCCACTAAGCTAACGCCTTTGTCCCTGTGAACAGACCCTATAGAGGCTGCACGCTTCATGGGTTTTCCGTTAGTTGAGCTTGACGACAACGACTGAAATACTAACCAATCTGGGCGGGGTTGTTGTAGCCCCTACAACAACAACAACAACTGAGAATTCATATTCATATTCACCGGACTTAAATCATTCTCAAGGCAAAAGTATCAGCTAAAATATATGAGAAAATCAAAGCCTTGAAGATTGCACTTCAACGCCACTGGTGCAAAATACCACCATACTACATTCGTGCATTCTCAAAAGCATTGAGAAATATTCCCCTCATATCTCAAATGTACTCTGTACATCTGTTACCAGATTTCCACCTTCCTCTTTTCAGGTACTAAAACCATATGATTGCTGCCTTGTTTTCTGATAGAATTTTCGGGCCGCATTCCTGCCTGCCAGCATCTCAAACTCTTCGCACTCACGCCTTTCTGCGTCTCTTTTCATTCTCTTGAAATGCCATCTTTCTTTCCCCTTTCTCCGGGTATCCGGCAGCCACTGTTGCCAACTTAGTGCTTTTCGCACTAAATTTAGTGCTTTTCTTAATTCGAAGCACGAAAATTTTTGAGTTTGGTACTTGGTGCGTTTTTTGGTGTTTTTTTATTAATTTGAAGACACCAAAACTGTAAATCTGAAACAAAATGGAAGTTAAATTTAGAGCAATTGGAAATAAGGAACTTTACAAAAATGGAAACAAAATCATTGTACAATAGACTGCATCACTCCCCATACAAAAAAAAATCGGTACTATTTTTCCATTGGAATTATAAAATCTATTATATTCTAAGCCGTCCACTAAAATATTTCGGAAAAATATCAAGATTTAAGTGAGCTGGACCGATTTGAAAATACCTCCAAATATCGAGTTTTTTATGAATAAAAATAGTTTCTTAAAGATTTTTTTTGAAAAAATCCCCTCAAATGATAAAACGGTTTAAGCTTAAAATATTTGCATAAAAATATTTAAAAAAAATTAAAAAAAAATTTTTGAACGGAATCGTAATGATGAGATTTTTGATGTTGTTTTTTAACTTTTTTCAAAGATTGGCATAGGAAAAACTTAAATAACTTAACCTAAACTCTTCCGATTTAGACTTAAGAGGTGTCATTGGAAAGGTATTCTCTCACGCTTTTTCTTTGCTAATAAACTCATTCAAAGGATGGAAGAGGAAGGTAGGATGAACGAACGTCATTCAAAGTTGAATTTAAATGTGTTGGTATTCGAAAAAACAAGATGGGACACGAATGACGTTTTTTTGACCAGAAATAACAGGGTGAAAATACTTTCTACTTATGGGATGTCTAAATGAGAACATTTTTGGCCCAGTTATTCAAGTTTTTCGTAAACCAATCTTTGAAAAAAGTAAAAAAACAGCATCAAAAATCTCATTCTTACGATTCCGTTGAAAAGATTTTTAAATATTTTTATGCAGAATTTTTAAGCTTAATCTAATTTGTGATCTGAGGGGACTTTTTTCAAAAAATTCTTTAAGAAACAATTTTTATTCATAAAAAACTTCATTTTTGGAGGTATTTTCAAATCGGTCCAGCTCGCTTAAACCTTAATATTTTTCCGAAATATTTTGGTGGACGTCTTAAAATATAATAAATTTTGTAATCCCGGTGGAAAAACCGCAACTTTTTTTGGTGATGCAGTCTATTGTACAATGACAATCATAAGCGAAAGAGCATATGTGTAGTATATTCGGATGCTAAAATATTAAGTTAGGTTATAAAGTATAGACCCTATGGTTTAGTATCGGACTGCAATTACTGTTTCGTTTGTTATACTCTTATACTCGCTCAGCAGCGTAAACGAGCAAACTGAACTTTCGCACTAGCTAAGCACAGCATAAGCATAACTAATAGCATTAGGTTAAGCATCTGTATACATGAAATAATTTAAGAGCCAGTGGGATTTTGAAGCTCCAATCGTCAGGTATTTGATTTTCACGCCAGGGTAGAATTCTTTAATGGCGACGAGGGGAAATCGTAAAAAAAAATACATACCGGTTAAGAAGACACGCGGCAAGCACATGGTTAAAGCAAAAATTTATTAATATCATAGGAATAACCGAGGAGAGGCCTGATATTAAAAATATGAATCAATTTTCAATAAATATGGAATCTTTTGATCCTAACGTGAAACAATGGCAAACATACATGGATAGCATGGAGCAACTTTTCATTGCAGCCAACGTGACAACTGAAATCCAAAAGAAGTCCATTAGTTGCGTTCGACAAGTCAAAAATTTGTAATAGTTTTTCCAAATTTTGACTGGATGACGTTCGATAATGACAAAAAATTATCTAACACAGAGAAGTTGAGAGAGCAAGCGTTCATTTTGATGCAAGAGAAGCGTTCATTTTGTACTGGCAAAATTTTAGTCAGCAAAAGTTATCCATCACGAAAACATATGATCACAAAACATATGGTTGCAATTTTTGTAAACAAACAAAATTGCATTTTTCGAGTTTTGGTATATGCTTTTTGGCTGCCTGCTTTGTGACTTTATGATAGTGTCAACTAGTTTTTACTTCTAGAAATGTCCCTGGCGAACATTGAACGTTCACTTTCCTGTTTTCTTACATAGACGCAGCATGAATTTCAGTTTGTTTACAAATAAAACATAAACAAATTCAGCTGGTGTGTCTTCTTCTTCCGGTTTTTGCAAGTGATGGCTAATTTCCTGCTCGTTTACTTGTTTGCTTTTTCTTCTCTTTCGGAGAGAATTTTCGCTTACGCTCTTAATTTTGATTGTTGGCTGGTGTTGGCTAATTTTGTTATCGAACGAAACTATTGCTAATTAAATACATTGCGCATATGATGTAGAGATTGTTACGAGACTTGTGTCTGACAACTCTGCCCAAGGATGAATCGTTCGAAGTTTTAGTCAAACACTCGGCCGATCATTTACGAAAGTAAATTAATCGACAAATTTGTCACCGAAATAGAAGGAAAGGTTTTCGACCGCTTATGCGAGGAGGGTTTCCAGGTTTGACGTTATCGAAAGCACTTGAAATTGCGCAAAGATACGAGAGGCCAGAAAAGACCGTCCATGCAATCCAGTCCAAACATCACAAGCAATCTAACGAGCGGCCAAATCGGAAGGTGAAGAAGCCAGATGAAGGGAGAGCAGCAGAGAAATGTTATCATTGCGGTACGCAGAACCACGATTTTAAATTATGCAAATATAAGACGTATGTATGCAGCAAATGCGGAAAGAAAGGACATTTAGCTATAGTTTGTCGAAAGCAAAATGGCGATGCTAACGGTGTAGTTAAAACGGTTTTCTCTTCAGAGCGTGTAAAATTCCCAAAGACTGGAAGCGCTATCGAATTGTATAATATCAATTGTAATAAATATGTCTCTCCATATACAGTTTTTGCAAAAGTTAATGATGCCGCTTTTAATTTAGAACTTGACTCGGGCGCAGCAGTTTCCATATTTTCGCTAGAAGAATATAAGAAAAATTGTTCATTAAGCCAAGTACAAAGGTCTGAAACAATATTATCGGGATATGGAGGAAATAAATTAAATGTTAAGTGTTCATTCTGTGCTGCAGTAAAATATAATGAGAAGGTAAAAAATGTTGAGCTCATTGTGGTCGAAGCAAAAGGACCATTAATTTTAGGACGGAATTTTTTTCCTATTTTTGATATTGTTTGGAAGGAAGTGCAAAGTATTCAAGCTCAGAACTCCAACCAGCTTAAGGGATTACTCCTTAAATATAATTCAGTTTACGATGACGAATTAGGGAGATACAAGTACGATAAAGTACAACTGCGTTTAGAAGGCGATCCAATTCCAATATTTGTCCAGCCACGCCCTATTCCAATTGCGTTTAGGTTAGCAGTCGAGGATGAGTTAACAAAACTGGAGAACTAAGGGGTATCATAAAAAGGGAGACGTCAGTTTTGAAACCCAATGGCTCTATTCGCATATGTGCGGACTACAAAGTCACTTTAAATATATTTGTATGTGATGTGAAACATCCACTACTGCGAATAGAAGATATTTTTTCCAAATTGGAAAATGGGATTTTATTTTCAAAACTATCAAAAATGAATCGTATGCCTTTTGGCATAAAGTCTGCCTCCAGCATTTTCCAAACGGAAATCGAAAAATTATTGCAAGGCATCCCGAATGTCATCAACTTTTTGGATGATATTTTGATAACAGGAAAGAGCAATGAAAAACATTTGCAAAATTTACAAGAGGTTCTTAAAAGGCTCCAGGCCTCTGGACGGTTGCCAGACGTACTGATTTTATCAGTACAGTACTGATTTTTCAACTCTTGTACTGATTTTATTCATTTCTTCAGTCAGTATGCTGATGTCCGGATTTTTCAAAATTTGTACGGTTTGTACTGAATTTTTAAACTTCCTAAAACTGTACTGTGAAAAGTAAAAATAAAATAATTGTGTGTTGTTAGTTACCTCGAAACTGACTTTCAGTTTAATAACAACAAGTTTGAATATTCGAACGGCTTTTGCATATAACCTACAATTCTTTTTTCACGATTTACTGACATTGTAAAAGAGTTTTGCATACAAGACATAGAGTAAGATACTCTTTTTAGCGAATTATTAGTCTTTAAAAGTTTTTGCGTAGTTCAAAAAATTCATTTAAGCCATGAGGAATTATAGATGAAGTCTCTAAATAGTGGTATTTCACGACAGTTTGAAAAAATATGTAATTTTGTTTTTATTTTTCGATACCACACTCAAACAAAGTAACTGAAGGTTCTTATTATAAAGTTTGCTTCCTGGCTTCCTAAAGTGAACTGCAAATCAAAAGTAAGTTTAAAATGAAATGTATAGAATTCTTTGACTACCTAAACACTGAAAATGGAAATGATGTCATTATGACTATTCGAAAATGTCATAAATATAAAATAATTTATTGGCTTCTGTGTACACTCAAGTGCATAACACTTTTATTTTTTATAAACTATATTTTATTTATATGCAAAAATATTGTTAAAAGTAGGTACTCTGGCGTTTTAAAGTATTATCTGTTACTTACATTCATAATTTTGCTTTGAATAAAAATGTACTGAAAAGTACTGATTTTTATAGCATGAAAAAGTATAAGGTACTGATTTCGGGCATAAAAACATCTGGCAACCCTATCTAGACTGAAGATAGAAAGGTCGAAATGTGAGTTTTTTATGGAAGAGGTTTCATATTTAGGCTTTAAAATTAATAAGAACGGTCTAGTAAAAACTACGGAGCGTATCGACGCAATTTTAAAAGCTCCAAGACCTACTGATGTTTCGGAAGTTCGATCTCTCATTGGTAAGGTGAACTATTACAGTAAATTTATATACAATTACACAGATATTATGCTGCCTTTTTACAAATTGTTGAAATGTGATGCGAACTTTCGATGGAGCGATCAGTGCGAAACTTCGTTTAAATTACTTAAAAATAACATAGCAGAGGAAGTGCCACTGACACATTTTGATCCAAATGTACCAATAGTGGTAACCTGTGATGCTTCTGAAAAGGGAATCGGTGCTCTTTCTCGTCCTCCCATGCCCACCGAGAACAATACGCTTAATGAAGAGTGATGCAACCTTTTTAAACTTTATTCAAGGTGACCTTAATTTAGAATTAAACTTCAAAACAGGTAAGTACGAATCAGCTCGTGGTGCGGAGTTGACAAAGATAAAGAACGCTATAAATGCAGGAAGAAAATTAGAAGATAGCTTACGAGCATATAGGGCTAGATTCGACGAAATACATGTGGAAGAGGGCGTTCTAATGTGAAGCCATAGTCCCTCAAAGACTTCGATCTAAAATTGTGACAGAACTTCATTCGACACACATGGGCATTGTAAAGATCATCATTTGCTAGGTCGTATGTGTGGTGGCCTAATTTGGACGCCGATATAGAGAAAGTAGTCAAAGGGTGTGAGTATTGCAACACGCTTAAAGCAGAACCTCCTAAGGCGCAATTAATTACGTGGTCCGTCCCACACTCAGCTTCGGATAAGTTGCACATTGATTTCTGTGGGTCGATCGATGGTTTTTATTTTTTAATCACAATAGATGCTTACTCAAAATGGCCAGAGGTATTCCCCACAAAAGTGATGACGACTAATTTCGCAATAGCACGTCTCAGGGAAACTTTCGCGCGTTTTGGACTTCCGAAAGTGCTGGTACATAATTCATAGGCTCACGGCTCCTGGCCATCCAGCGACAAACGGTGCAGCGGAAAATTTTGTTCGCCCACTAAAACTTCAATTAGAAGTGCTGGTTCACAAAATTCAAATATTTCCCTCGATTATATTGTATCTCGGTTTTTTTTTATTATCGTGTTGCGCAGCACTGTTCAACAGGAGAAGCTCCGTCACAGCCAGCGTAGACGTTTTTAACGTCATTTGGACATTTTTTTTGTAAAAAATTCATATATGTATTACTTCTATATTGGTAGTAAGCTACCGAAATCAAAGCGAGACAGTCTAGTACCGTTTTTGTCAATGTATTGTGTACTTGAGTGCCGTTTTTGTAAATGTGTCGTGTACATGTTTATTTATAAACGTATGTGTTCCTTTTCTTTCGTACGTGTTTATTGATATATCTGTACTGTAGTGTTTTCGGACGGTACTAGCTCTTACTGCCAATATTACATATATGAAAAAATTAATTATTAAAAAAATTAAAAAAGATATTTATTCTTTGGACCCAGATGACTTAAATACGATGCAAACCAAGCGTTCGCGCATTTTTTTTTATTCTTGGACTAAGGATCCCGTGGTCAAAGGCTGGTTGTGTAAACACTTGAATTTAAGAGGCTTATGGTAATGTTTGCAATTGCACATTAAAAGCCAAATCAAGAAGAGCTGTTCTCTTGCAACACGCACGCTCGCAAAAGCATCAAAGCTGTAGCAGCATAAAAAGTCAGAAGAAAGTAGGCGACTTTTTTAAGACTTCATTGAAAATGTAATGAACGCAAAAAAAAGTTGAAATATTGCTATGCTCCTTCTTAACAGAACGTAATTTAGCATTTTCGACAACCGACCCCCTTACCAAATGTCTACAAGAAAAAAAAATATTAAAAATCAATGCGATTATTTAGCCCCTTTAAAATTGCACATTATTGCCCTGAAATTTAATGGGCTATCAAACTGCACACTCAAAAAAAAAATCCTAAAATATCTAAATAAAAAGTTGAAAATCTAGCTGAAGCTCTGCGGTTTTTTATGATTTTTGCAGAAAGTTTGAGATGTAAATTTATATTTTGTTATATAACGGGTGATTTTTTAAGAGCTTGATACCTTTTTTTTTAAAAAAAACGCATAAAATTTGCAAAATCTCATCGGTTCTTTATTTGAAACGTTAGATTGGTCCATGACATTTACTTTTTGAAGATAATTTCATTTAAATGTTGACCGCGGCTGCGTCTTAGGTGGTCCATTCGGAAAGTCCAATTTTGGGCAACTTTTTCGAGCATTTCGGCCGGAATAGCCCGAATTTCTTCGGAAATGTTGTCTTCCAAAGCTGGAATAGTTGCTGGCTTATTTCTGTAGACTTTAGACTTGACGTAGCCCCACAAAAAATAGTCTAAAGGCGTCAAATCGCATGATTTTGCTTATTTACGAAGCCATTCAACCAGAAATGAGCCTCATCGCTGAACAAAATTTGTCGATAAAAAAGCGGATTTTCTGCCAACTTTTCACACATTCAACACATTTCGAACCGAACACTGATTTTGGTAATAAAATTCAATGATTTGCAAGCGTTGCTCGTCAGTAAGTCTATTCATGATGAAATGTCAAAGCATACTGAGCATCTTTCTCTTTGACACCATGTCTGAAATCCCACGTGATCTGTCAAATACTAATGCATGAAAATCCTAACCTCAAAAAAATCACCCTTTATAATGAGCTTTTATGGAAAAATAATAAACATTAAATAAACAAAAGAGAAATAGCCAAGATCGATCAAAATGGTGATGACTTAATTAAGCTGTATGTATAATATGATTTTTATATTAACGATCTCAAACCAGTTTACATTGAATTTTAAATGTGCAATGACATTTTAATATATCTTACGTACACATGTACCTTTGTATACAATATAAGTTTAATAAGAACAATTTTTTGTACATTCATTTGAATAAGGCTTTTTTGGGTAGGAAATGACGTTTTTTCAGACCAAAAGGGACGTTTTCTCATGCCGAAGACCTGGCAACACTGGTCACAGCTCTTGTTTGGAAGAGAGCTCCGGAATCGTTTTTGTTCACTTAAGCCGAGAAGTTATGTAGAAAAGGCGGAAGAGATAAAAGAAAGGCAACAAAAACAATTCGGTGGAAGAAGAAATAAAGGCTTCACAGAGGGGAGTCAGTATGGATTAGAGATTATACAGTATTTAACAAACCGAGGTGGGTAGAAGGAAAGGTGGTTGAGGTCTTAGGTCCAAGAAATTATTTATATAAATTGCTCAGTGGTCGCAACATTAAGCGACATTTAGACCTGCTCCGAAAGTTTATTGCTAAAGTATCCGAACTAAAAGACACGGAAGAAAGTGTAATAAAAAGGAGCATTGATTCAAGTTGTTCGAATACTTTGCCAAGCATGACTAATGCAGAAGTTTCTGCAGATCGAGACAGCGGCATACCCACAGAAATTTATTCATCAGGAATAAATCCCAAAAATACTGATTCAGGTGAAAGCAACGATGAAAGCCAAGTTAGTAATAATCAGAAACACGAAGAAACTGAAACTGCTGGTTCCGCTCCAAGACGAACTTGTAGATTAAGAAAACCGGTTGTTAGATTTAATGTAAATAACTAAAATGTTTCATTAAAATAATAATCATACGTAACTAAATAATTCTTCTTTCTAATAAATATTATATTTGAATGTATTTATTTTCTTTTTATCTAAGAAGGGAGGTATTGTAGTATATTCGGATGCTAAAATATTAAGTTAGGTTATAAGTTGTAGATGCTATGGTTTAGTATCGAACTGCAATTACTGTTTTGTTTGTTATACTCTTATACTCGCTCAGCAGCGCAAAGGAGCAAACTGAATTTCTCACTAGCTAAGCACAGTTATAAGCATAACTAATGTCACTAGGTTAAGCATCTGTATACATAAAATAATTTAAGAGCCAGTGGGATTTTGAAGCTCCAAGCAACAGGTATTTGATTTCCACGCCAGTGTAGAATACTTTAATATGTTTGTCAAAAAAATATGTGGAAGCACTTTCAATCATGTCAGAGTTATATACTGTAATTTGCCATTGCCTGCAAAAACGTCCATGTTGCTGGGACCGGAAATTGATCTTTAGACCTTTCATTTGGGCTGAATTTGTTATATTTTTTACGAATATTAAAAAAAGCACCAGCATCTCCTAACAGTAAAATGAATACGAACCTTCCACCGGCGAGCAAGAAACATTAATTTTTTATTTTGAGTCAGCATACCTACAATAAAATTTTGTATGCATACAAGTCCATTAAATCCTCCAATAAAAATTTGGTGCTTTTTCCGAGAAAAAACGCGATTTTTCTTTGGAGTGATTTTTCAAATTCAAAACTTAGAAAAACTGGCTTCGGGGTAGCTTTGTATGCTGTGTATTTTCTGCAGCATCTGCGCGGCACTCTTCAACGCACCAGTTGTTTCTGCGCTGTTGGTAATAACCCACAACCTCTTCTGAAGAGGTACGAAGTGATTGGGAGATGGAGCTCCACTGCTGATTTAGGTCCACGTGACGAGGAATGGCTTGATTAAGCAGGATTGAGCGTTGATTTCTAATTTTTCGGCTGTCCGTTGTGACTGCACCTTGGACCTTGGCTGCATCAAGTTAGTCACCCGAGTTGATGGTGGTGATGCTTCTCAAAAGGGAATCGGTGCTGCAACAAGGTAGTCATCAGAGTTGATGGTGGCTCCTCGAATAGAACGCACATCCAGAATGCTCGAAACGTATGTATCTTCCTTCTGAGACAACATGATCATTTTGCTTAACCGTTCTTTAATCAGGGGACAAACATATATTCCTTGCCGCGGCAAAGTCGGTCAGCCTCTCTCCGTTATCGGAGGCGTTGTCATTAAGGCTACATTTCCGACTGTTGGACCAAATATCGTGTCGAGGGCAGCGCTCATATGCTTCCTCTGAGCGCTCGTGGAACTGGTCTTTAGTTGCATCGTCCTGCTCTTCCGTCGGAGCATACGCACAGACGAAGCTTAAATTGTTCAATTTATGTAGTTTGGCAATTCGTTCACTTATGGGAGTGAACCCGCGGATGAGGTATGGGAGCTTCCGCCCAACCACAGATCCCACACCAAATTCGTTCGCCGTCTCATGGCAGCTGTAGCAGATGTCACACTTTGCATATATCATGTCGAGGGTATCGCATTTCTTGAATTGCAGTGATGTCAGCCTTATATTTTTCGAGGACATCCGGCAATGGGATGAAGGCACCTTCCCTTCCACGCGCATATCCGTAAATAGTAGTCTTTATTTTGAGGGCGAGGGTCGTCATCCGAGACCGTTTCTTTCTTATATACCCTGAGAAAATCGTTATATTCATCCCTCTGTCCCGGCTGCCTCTGTAAGCTTGAAAAGCTCCTTTATTTCTCTCCTAAGGATTCCTTGTTTTTTATCTCACCAAGGCGGTCGTACTTTGGATTTGAGTTTGATGATGGGACAACGCTGCTATTAATATACTTGTTAAGTGGTTATTTGCAGCTTCTAACTCGTTCAGGTTGTGCAAAGCTCGCCAAGCCATCTCGGTGATTTTTATTATTAATTTTCAGGAAACACCAAAGGCGCCGAAATGATTTCTGTTTTGTCTGTTACTAGGCGCAATAAGGTCGTACTGTTGAGTGATGAATGAGTTAGATCGACGACGAAGGGTATGCAGCTGACAGTTAAGCTAATTAATTGGCACAATGAGGCTTTGTCGTCGTTATGAAGCGATGGAGGACAAAATATGTGTTGTAATGCGGTGTGCCGATGCCGTCAAGCGGTTGTATTTACAATAGTTAACTAGAAGCGTTGAAAGTTTAATTGACTTGGTTGTTATGGACCACGTTAAGAGCTGATAGAAATATAGTTTCCTTCGACCTGCGTTTGTCACTTACTCGATTTATTACAATATTTGAAGGGTATATCGCGCATAACTCACTATAATTATTTGGTATTCGAAACTAGCACGCATTCTTATGTAACTACATACTTACATACATTCGTATTACTAAATACATATGTATAGAAAAGTATGAATGACACCTTGCTTCAAATATTTACTTACATATATGTATACTTACCTATATATATTCAGGTAGTATATGTAGCTCGTCAATTTGTATGTACTTACTTGCATGCATATGGATATGTATGCATGTAGTACACCACTAAACAGCCTTCAAGCCATGCCACTCACTGATTCTTTCCCTTGACACTATTTATTTGTCCAAGCATTAATCGTTCTCACTGCGGCCTTGTTGGTATTTCCAAGGCCAAGTGAATTATGTGCGAAAGTCGGTAGAGTTATTGCACGCAGGAGATTTGAAGTTGGTCGGCGTGTGGTCTAAGTCGATATATAGCAAGCGGTTTGCGGTACGCTGCCGTTCCATGGTGATCGCCGGCATTTGAGAAATGATTGCGGTTGTATGAGGGACATTGGAGGAGATGAATGTGAAAAAGTTCAATGGTGGAATGAGTGAAATGCTGCACGACTAGAAATAAACTTTTGCATGCGTTACATAACTTACGAACAGAGGGTAATGCGTATAATGCCTCAGCTGTTGTTGTTGAAATGTTATGTTATTTCTCGTCGCAGGACATTGCCGGCAGCACAACACTTTGCGGAAATTAATGCAACGACGCTGCTGCACACACCCACGGCAATGTGCACGCATGTAACTGTACTCCGTTAGGTGGGCGTGTGCGTGCGCGTTACTAAGGCACTTGCTAGTGGGCGTGACTGCGGGCATCCCGCCATCGCCTCTTGGGACAACTGCCACATTCTCAACTTCCTTGCGCGTATGTGCGCGTGTGTGCATATGTGGCAACTTAATTATACCACATTCTACTGTTGTTATGGACTTGTGCATGGTAGATACATACATATGTGTATGTGCGTGCATATGTGTTGATGCGGTTGCCGCATGAGTCGTTCATCACTTGAAACAATGGTAATTTTGGCAGCTATCGGCTGTGTGAACGCCCAAGCGACGTTGCCACTGCTACTGATTTATGTGTTTAGGATGCATACGAGCATTGCAGTAGCATGCAACACGGCATACAACAATAGCAACACCTACCTACTATGAAATAAAGCAAAACTTGTCATGCTCTGCGGCATGCGTGCGAAAAACGGAAATGAAGTAAATAAAAGCATTCGTCTAGGGACTAAATATTATCACTTTTTAGGGCACAATTTCAAATGAGGTTGAAGGAAAGCATAGATATTTTTGGGAAGCGAAATTTTCAGCAGAATTAGAAACTTTCTTCATGTGCTTTAAAACTGATACAAGGACGGAATATTCTGAACTAGTTCATATGTATGTACCTACATGTGTAGCATAATGATTTGAGTTTCAGTTAAACTGTACGCATTTTACGAGAAACTCCAAAATATATCCATCCAAAACTGAGTAATTCGCGATCTAAATCGCAATGAAAACGCAATTTAAATACTTTTGTAAAGTTCGGGTGAAGCCTACGGATACGAAAATGTATTTTTTGAACTGTCCTAATAAAATGGAGACCGAAACAGGTAAGTTCAGCGCATTTTATTGTTGAAAACTGAAAAAGACATATCGACATAACCAGATAACCCCAAAATTAGCCAGATTTGATTGGTATTTGTCTACTACAAATTCATACTTATATGTAAATATTAGGGAGTAAGATTATTCGAACTTTTTCCAAAACCGGTTTACGAGTTATTTGAAAAACAGCGATTTAAAAACCGGTTACGGATTTTCAAAGAAAAAAGCGGATAAATTGGTTTTATTTTACATAGTTTTCATACAGTAAAAATACTTTTGTTGGTATGAAGTAATGACCAAAAATACTATGGGAAATTTCAAGTTTTGAAATGATATAGAAAAAAACGCCGGAACACGTAAACTTAAAAATGTTTTTCTTTATAATTTTCGTAAGATATTTGCATCTTAAGATTGCATTGTGAATAAAAATATTCAAAATTTAGCAGGGAACAAATTTAAAAGCAAAATATTTTTTAAATTCTTTTGATTGGTGTTAAAGCCTATTTTTTACAAAAACATCAAGCTATCAACGGAGAAAATTTATCGATAAATAAAGTTGTAAATGGTCAAATGAAAATGCCTAATAATTTTTTTTTTTTATGAAATATGGCTGAGAAAGAAAGTTACTCATATAATACTAGAGTAACAACGTTTTCGGGAAAGTATTTTAAAGACGATCAAACCTCCCTTGCAGCAAATCAAACTGGTTCAGAACTTGCGCTGAGCTAGCCTCAAAAGGGACGGTACTGGTTCTTCATCTATCCTAAATCAATGCTTTCAGCTGTCTTTTTTTAACATGGCGATGTCCTACGAAGTGACAATTGTCGCCCTCTGCAGAACTTTTGAACTTGTTCTGAGCTGACTCCGGCTTAGATGGTTCTGAGGCAGTTGACAACAGTTCCTAGATAGCTCAAAAAGGGTCACCTCCGAGCTAAAAACAATTAGTGGTTAGTTTTGAGCTGGTTCTAAGAAGTATAGTATAGAGCCTTTTCTTTAAATAAGCACGCATACAATTTTATGTTTAAATAGCAATTTGTTTTGTAGTAATTTATTTTTTGTGGCAAATTGTGCTTTAAAATTAGAAACATAAAGTTTCAGTTATTCCTTCATTTTCTGAAACCGTTATTCTTAAAAATAATTTATATTTGTTACGTATAACGGGTATTTCCGTGTAACTTATAATTAAAAATCTAAACTAAGTCGTTGGTATATTGAGTGCTTATTTGCGATAACTCAGCGTTAAATTGAATTAAATGTATTGAAAGGTAACACATAGACTCACCGGCATCGAATTAAGAATATATAGAATTTTAAATATTCATAATGGTTTTCATGCGAAATATTTTTCGTAAATTTTTTGTTTAAAGACGGCTCATAAGCATTGTAACATAAACATATAAATTCACGTTTCTAACTGTGTTGGAAACTTAGTTGAATTCTAGAAACTTTTTTAAAAACTTCAATATTTTAAATCAGAGTTTATAAGTATGCAGTTATATAGCCCATTGAAGTTTAGTATAATTAATCGCCCTGATTTTTTATAACTCTTTTTACGCACGCTCTTGAAGGTATTCTCCTATGTACAGTATCGGCCATATCAATAGCACCCCCATTTCAAAGTGAGATTGTTTACCACTTTCGGTTATTTTTTTTAAATCTGAGTAAAAGATCAAAAATGTTGATGAAAAATCGTTAAATTTAACTTTGTTTTATATAAAGTTTTAACCCTTTTCGGTCAAATCCGTCCCTGGTGAATTTAAACATTTTTCCTCTTAATTACAAGGTTCATAGAGCCTCATAATTTCAGTCAAATTTTCAGAGGTTATACCTTGCATATATGGTTCTATTATAGGCTACCAGAAAACTCGCTAGGTGGCTCTGGGTCGAGTTATTTATAAAAGTCGTATTTATGAACCGATTTCGTTCAAACTCAAAACGTGTGCTACCTCCGTGATGGGAAATACGTACGTAAAATAGACCCGGTAGGTGGTGCTGGAGTCGAGTTATATATAAAAATCGTATTTATGAACTGAGTTCCAGCATGATGGCAAACACGTTTATCAAAAATAGACCCGCTAGTTGGCGCGGGAGTGGAGTTATTTATAAAAGTCGTATTTATGAACCGATTTCGTTGAAACTAAAAGTATAAGCTACCTGCATGATGAAAAAAGCATTTTCCAAAAACGGACCCGTTAAAAGCCCTATTTATGTACCGATTTTGTTAATGCGAATTCGAAGCGTTTGTTACTTTCATGATGACTTTTTTTCATTCTAAACATATATATATGTACATACATACATAAAGTGATAGCCCTTTTTGTTGTTCAGACTAAACTCAAAAACCAGTCAAATTGTCGAAGGTTATACCTTGCATATATGGTTCTATTATAGCCTACTAGACAACATGCTGGTGGCGCTGGAGTAGAGTTTCTTATAAAAGTCGTATTTATTAACCGATTTCGTTCAAATTCGCAAAGAGAGCTACCTGTATGATGAAAAATTCGTTTCCTAAAAATGAACCCGCTATATTTTATAAAATCTGATTGAAATTCATAATGCGTATTCATTTCATGACAAGCAGTGGTTTTGCAGAAAAGGGACCTAATGGATTGCGCTGCAACCGAAATATATAGAAACCCACACGGGGTTTGATCTGCTTTGGCATATATTCATCTTAGACGAATTTACTTTTCATATAGCTAAATGGAGGATTCGTTTAAGTATGCATGTAAAGACCGCAACATTGTGTAAGCGCACCTTTGTCTGACGCCCTCATGCACCCTAAATGCGATCTTGCACCAACCACCGGGGCGGAGGATTCTTTGCCCTCCTACAACTGAAAACGCTCACATGTACTTTTTAGTTTCCTTATAAGGACTTTTATTGGATTACATGGGACATCGGACCAATGTTGAAGTTGCAAGATCATATGGGAATATTACGCACGCTTGGCAGAGATCTCACATGTGGAAACAAGGCCATAGGTAAAACGCACCACATCGAAAGGGATTAGTATTCCATATGGTATCACAGCGCTACTATTCTTGGCCTATGTATGAGGATTCTGCTCTTTATTCGTTTCAGTTTAAATAACAAGGTTTACTTTACAGACCGCTTTTGCTTTTAAACGCTCTTTTTGTATTGGTCAACGCAAAAGATCTTATTAGGCGCCGCGAAGCAAGCGGGCATTGGCTAGTATCACGTATAAAGAAAAAATATTCGAAAAACTCAATAAATATTTCACTAAGTTTGACGGAATAAAACTTTTATTTCATTCAAAATGAACATATTTATTTACAAAATAATTGCTTATACTGCAGATATGTTGGAATCAGTGATGGGCAAAATTGTCTTTACTAAGTATTAAGTACTAAGTACAAAAGTATTTAGGTATTTTGTGTTGTTGTAAATACCAAAGTACTATTTACTTAGGTATTTAGGAGCTGCTAAATACTCAAGTACTATTTACTTAGGTATTTAGGAGCTGCTAAATACCCAAGTACTATTTACTTAGGTATTTAGGAGCACCTAAATACCCAAGTACTATTTACTTAGGTATTTAGGTGGTGCTAAATACTCAAGTAAAAAGTATTTAGGTATTTAGGAGCTATTAGATATTAAAGTAAGAAAAACTT
>NW_023458559.1:22875304-22876644 GCF_013731165.1 Rhagoletis pomonella | reverse complement strand
AGTATATTTGGGAAATCCCTCAAGGTTTCGAGGATAATCGTAACAATATCAAGCCCTTTAATTTGATACCTCATTTTTGAAAATCAAACGAATGGTTCAGATCTGGTGACCTGGACAAAAAGTGCTTTCGCGTATTATATATATAGATAGGGTTAAATTCGACTTTTTAAACAGGTGGCAGCCCTTTTGAAAGTAGTTTCGCGCCAAGATATTCTTAAATATTCTTCGTCTAACATTGCGATACATATTTTAATGCACTGATGAATTAGGTTGAATTTTATTAATTAAACATTTGGCAACTCCGCTAAATATAGTTCAGAAATAAAGACTTTTCCATCCCCTTCGATTGATGCCCATATTTTATTAATTCATTTAACTTATTTAATAATTTGAATTTAATTTTTAAACACTTGGCAACCCTCTTCCAACACCTAAAAAATATTTTATGTGTTCAACCTAAAGTCTTCTTAATATTCTTTTGTTTCACATCATTATTTTGAAATTTCATATAACTTCTGGATAAGTTAATTAAATTCGACATTGCAAGAAGGTGGCAACCCTCTTCAAAATATTTTCAAACGGTCACCTTCTGAAGCCCCTGTCGTTATGCGCCCATATGTTGAAACATATTTGTCCTAATTAATTTTCTTAATTCAAATTGAATTTAATTTTTTAAACAGGTGGCAATCCTCCTAAAGTTAATTTAGGAAACAAATATTTTCAAACCCCTTTCCACTGATACCCATTTTGTAATAGTTGATTTTTTTTAGATAATTTGAATGAAATCTTTTAAAAGATGGCAACTCTTTCCAAAAGAGTAAAACCTTATGGCATATCTGCAGTCCAAGAGTTTTAATTTGACCTTATTTTGGAAAATCAAACGAACGGTGCTGTTATGACGGCATTGCTTCTAATATAGTTTATATCAGTGATGGGCACACCTAAATACTTTTGTACTTAAAGTACCACTTTGGGTACTAAATACACAAATACTTAGTATTTTGAGATGACTAAATACCCAAGTACTATTTACTTAGGTATCTAGGAGCTGCTAAATACCCAAGTACTATTTACTTAGGTTTTAGGAGCTGCTAAATACCCAAGTACTATTTACTTAGGTATTTAGGAGCTGCTAAATACCCAAGTACTATTTACTTAGGTATTTAGGAGCTGCTAAATACCCAAGTACTACTTACTTAGGTATTTAGGTGGTGCTAAATACTCAAGTAAAAAGTAGGAGCTATTAGATATTAAAGTAAGAAAAACTTGAGTATTTAGGAGTTGCTAGATACCAAAGTACAAAAAACGAAAGTATTTAGCAGGCGCTAAATACTCTGGTC
>NW_023458559.1:22869913-22875204 GCF_013731165.1 Rhagoletis pomonella | reverse complement strand
TTCGGTACCATTGCGAGATTTTTGGGACTTATTTAGGAATTTTGGGAGTTTGGGAACTAATTCGGTATTTTTGGGACTTACTTCAGACTTTTGGGACTTTCGGGACTATTTCTCCATTCTTGGGATTAATTTAGGAATTTTGGGATTTTGAGAACTAATTTGGGATTTTTGGGACCTATTTTTGGATTTTTGGGACTTTCGGGACTATTTCGGGATTCTCGGAACTAATATCGGGACTGTTGGGACTTTCGGGGTTATTTAGGGATTTTTGGGACTCTCGGGACTATTTCGGGATTAAAGGGAGTAATTTGGGTATTTTTGTGACTTTCGAGACTATTTCCAGATTTTTGGGACTTATTTAAGATTTCTGGAACTTTCGGGTGTATTTCGAGATTGTAGGGAGTAATTTCGGAGTTTTTGGCTGTATTTCGGAATTTTTGGGACTTTCGGGCCGTTTTTTCATTTCTTCGTTTTGGTATATTGGAGTTCGCTGATATTTGCTAGTACATAGTTCCTCTAAATTCTCGCATCACATACGGACAAATATATATTTCGCGCATTGCAATTACCATTTGTTCGCTAGCCATTGTTTGCGCACCCCGCTTCCTAACTCTCATGCAACCTAGGAAACGCTCCTTGGTTCCACAATCATTATGAAGTCATTCAAAATACATATCGATATAGGTCCCGGATATCCAGAAATACTCCCAAAGGTCCTAAAAATCCCGAAATTATTCCAGAGAATCCTGAAAACCCCATAAATCCGAAATAGGTCCCAAAAATCTGGAAATAGTCCCGAAAATCCAAAATTAGTCCCAAAAATCCGAAAATAGTTCCCTGAATCCCGAAATAGTCCCGAAAGTCCCAAATAACCGAAATAAGTCCCGGATATCCCGAAATACTCCCGAAGGTCCTAAATATCCCGAAATTATTCTAGAGAATCCCGAAAACCCTATAATTCCGAAATAGGTCCCAAAAATCTGGAAACAGTCCCGAAAATCCAAAATTAGTCCCAAAAAAATCGATATACTCCCGAAAGCCCCAAAAATCCCGAAAATATTTCCGAGCATCCCGAAATAGTCCCGAAAGTCCCAAAAATCCGAAGTAAGTCCCAAAAATCCCGAATTAGTTCCCAAAGTCCCAAAAATCTCGCAATGGTCCCGAAAGTCCCACAAATGGAGAAATGGTCCCAAAAATCCGAATTTATTTGAAAAAATTCGAAATACTCCTGAAACTCCCGAAATGATCCCGAAAGTTCCAAAAATCCAAAATTAGTCTCAAAAAAATCGATATACTCCCGAAAGCCCCAAAAATCCCGAAAATAGTTCCGAGCATCCCGAAATAGTCCCAAATATCCGAAATACGTCTCAAAAATCCCGAATTAGTTCTTAAAGTACCAAAATTCCTAAATAAGTCTCAAAAATCCCGAAATACTCCTGAAAAACCTAAAAGTCCCAAAATCAGTTACGAGAATCCCAAAATAGGCCCGAAAGTCCCAAAAATTCCGAAATACAGCCAAAAACCCCGAAATTACTCCCGACAATCTCGAAATACACCTGAAAGTTCCAAAAATCTTAAATAAGTCCCAAAAATCTGGAAATAGTCTCGAAAGTCCCAAAAATACCCAAATTACTCCCTTTAATCCCGAAATAGTACCGAGAGCCCCAAAAATCCCTAAATAACCCCGAAAGTCCCAACAGTCACGATATTAGTTCCGAGAATCCCGAAATAGTCCCGAAAGTCCCAAAAATCCCAAAAGTCCCAAATCAGTTCCGAGAATCCCGAAATAGGCCCGAAAGTCCCAAAAATCCGAAAATAGGACCCAAAAATCCCGAATTAACTCTCAAAATCCAACAGTCCCGAAATACTCCTGAAAACCCTGAAATGGTTCCGAAAGTCTCAAAAATCCAAAAAGACCCAAAAAAACCGATATACTCCCAAAAACCCCAAAAGTCTCAAAAATACCGAAATATATTCCGGGAATAATGAAATAGTCCAGAAAGTCCCAAAAATCCCGAAATAGTTCCGAAAGTCCCATAGTTCATAAATTAGTCCGGAAAATCCCGAAAGTCCAAAACAAAGTCCCAAAAATCCCGAAATACGCCCGAAAATCCGAAATTATTCCTGAGAATCCCGAAGTAGTCCAAAATTCCTAAAATTCTGGAAACTGTCCCGAAAGTCCCGAAATTACTCCCGACAATCTCGAAATAGACCCGAAAGTTCCAAAAATCCTAAATAAGTCCCAGAAATCTGAAAATAGTCTCGAAAGTCCCAAAAATTCCTAAATTACTCCCGACAATCACATGAGCCCCAAAAATCCCTAAATAGTCTCGAAAGTCCCAAAGGTCCCGAAATTATTCCCGTGAATCCCGAAAACCCCATAAATCCAAAATAAGTTCCAAAAAACCGGAAATAGTCCCAAAAGTCCGATATAAGTCACAAAAATTCCGAAATTAGTCCCGAAAATCCCGATATTAGGTCGGAGAATCCCGAAAGTCCCAAAAATTCGGAGACAGTCCCGAAAGTCCCAAAAACTAGAAATTAATCCTAAAAATCCAAAAATAGTCCAGAAGTCCCAACAATTCTGAGAATACCGAAATACTGCCGAAAGTCCCGCTATTAACTCCGAGAATCTCGAAAGTCCCAAAAATCCAAAAACTAGTCCCAAAAATCCCTAAATATTTTGAAAGTCGTTTCGAAAATCCCGAAAATCTTAAACAGTTTCCGGGAACCCCTAAAGAATTACGAAATAGCTTCGAAAATCCCAAAAAAGTCCCGAAAACCCCGAAATGGTCTTTTAAATCCTGATTTAGTCTGAAGTATCTCTCAAATCCAGAAACGGTTCCCAAATTGAGGTGTGGTGAGTTTAGGTGAGGTGTGGTGAGAACGAGTGTGATGAGTTCAACTGTGGTGGGTTAAGATTTGGCGGATTTTGGTGTACCAGTAGGAGGTGTGGTGAGTTTAGGTGAGATGTGGTGAGTTTGTATGTGGTGAGTTGATTTGAGGAGAGGTGAAGTGAGTTGTGGTAAAGTAAGATGAGGTGTTAATTCTCTAAATTTCTCCTAAACTATACAGTTTTTATTTTGAAAGTATTTAGCCATCGACTAAAATACCTTGGTACTTTAGTGAAAGTATTTTGCATCCCCAAGGTACCTGAGTACTTTGGACCAGAGTATTTAGCGCCTGCTAAATACTTTCGTTTTTTGTACTTTGGTATCTAGCAACTCCTAAATACTCAAGTTTTTCTTACTTTAATATCTAATAGCTCCTAAATACCTAAATACTTTTTACTTGAGTATTTAGCACCACCTAAATACCTAAGTAAGTAGTACTTGGGTATTTAGCAGCTCCTAAATACCTAAGTAAATAGTACTTGGGTATTTAGCAGCTCCTAAATACCTAAGTAAATAGTACTTGGGTATTTAGTCATCTCAAAATACTAAGTATTTGTGTATTTAGTGCCCAAAGTGGTACTTTAAGTACAAAAGTATTTAGGTGTGCCCATCACTGGTTGGAATGGATATTTTATATCTTTTTATGTATCTTGAGTTAAGATTTTCATCAAAAAATTTTAAATTTTCTTCATGAGAAGAGAATTATATAAAGAAATTTAGAAAATTTTCAGATACAATTACAATATAAAATACAAATGACCGGTTTTTCTGCCTTCAGTAGATCAAGAAATCAAAAACCTATCCTTTAGTGCAACAACAGCGCACAAGCCCTTCAAAACCCATGGCAAAAACCACCCTATTTGCCTGTTCAACTGCAACCTTTGCGGACGTTTGTACAATATATTGTACAAGACACCTACAACCTTTCAGCGAATCGAGATAGATATAGACAAATGTATACATAAATGCTCAGAATGAATAGAGAAATCGATTAAGCCATGTCTGTCTGTCCGTCCGTCTGTCCGTCTGTCCGTCCGTCCGTGTACACGATAACTCTAGCAAAAATTGAGATATCTCAATGAAATTTGGTATGTAGGTTTCCGTTAATCCAAGGTAGGTTGGTATTGAAAATGGGCGAAATCGGACTGTAACCACGCCCACTTCCCATATAACGGTAATTTCCAGAAATACGAAAATTGCAATATTTTAGTAACTACTGAAGATAATTCACTCAAAATTGATATTTACAATAATTTTCAGACGGAAAATAAGAATATTATAAGTTTTTGGAAAAGGGGCGTAGCCACGCCCACTTATGGTTACATGTGTATACCTTGGTAACCGCTGCACCGATTTCATCCAAACTTGGCACTTGGCCAAAAATTTTTAAAATCGGACAATAACCACGCCCACAGTCCATATAAGGGTAGTTTAGAGAAATACGGAATCTTCGATAAATCAGTAAATAGTAAAGCTAATTTATTCAAAATTGGCGCTTGCAACAATTCTTTACCAAGAAATACGTTTATGGTAAAATTTTGGAAAATGGGCGTGGCATCGCCGACTTATGATCACATATATGTATATCGGTAACCGTTCTACCAATTTATACCAAACTCGGTATTTTTATTGTGCTTGCCACATAAAAGCAAAACGTTGAAAATTATTGAAATCGGACTAAAATTACGGCCGCTTTTCATATAACGGTAAATTTCAGAAATGCTTGAAATTTCAATACTTCGAAATTTAAGGACGCTAATTTACTTAAAATTTATACACCCCGGCTTATCATGTAGCGGTAGCTTTCGGAAAGGTGGAAAACATATATTTAATACTTGCGCCGGGTATTTAATGTTCGGCTCCGCCCGAACTTAGACTTTCTTACTTGTTAATTTTGTGCTTATGTCCATATGTATATTTACTTAAGCGAATCAATATTTTACATCAAAGATTTTTATAATATATTTTCTGGGAAGTAGAAAAAGTGGAAGGTATTTTATGTACAGATATGTACGTAAACAAAACTACTAAGTATCATATATTTTCTATCGGTTTCCAAATATTTCTTTTTTTTCTTTTCTCTTATCAAAAGAGTTTTAAATATGTACTATTTTTTTTATTGTATAACACCAAAAGCTCATCTAAATTTTTAGTATTAGCAACGGGCTTTTTCGTGCCTTTTCGTGCTTTTATGAACTTTTACCGAACGCCCAGGCCCGCACGAGTTCGTGCTGGCAGCAAATATTCCGGCCCGTACCCGCCGGGAAATTGCTCAAAATTCGAAAAAACCGCGCCACTTGCCTAATTTTGGGCATTTTTTGCATATTATTAGCAATAAATAATTGTTTACAAAAATTTATAGGTACATGAAAATTGTAGGAAATCGAATTCTCAACA
>NW_023458559.1:22844021-22869903 GCF_013731165.1 Rhagoletis pomonella | reverse complement strand
AAAAATTTATAGGTACATGAAAATTGTAGGAAATCGAATTCTCAACAAATTTGTATACCTTTTTTCGCGAGAAATGCGAAATTCGCGCGCAAATCGTAAAAAACATAAAATCCAAGATGGCGGACACTTCCCATATCGCAATTGGGGGAAAAAATTTCATTTTGTGTTCACCTAAACAGGAGACACGTAACTGAGAAAAATTTCTTCCCGGAATTTTTTTTGAACCTTACGTCGATTTTGGTCTAAAGTGATCGGGCTACACTGGTCACATGAACTTGAAATTTGGTGTGAAGGTCTATGATAAATGCTTATAAAATAAATGAGTTTTTTGAAAGAGGCACATCCCACAGGCGTAAAATTTTATATCAGCTACAACTTCGGAACTATAATTTACAGGAATATGAACTTTGGTATGAATACATATCCATGGTAGGTGCTTACAGTAAGGATACATGAGTTTGTAAAAGGGGGATAAATATGTATTCATCTATTATATCACTTGGATATTTAAAACTGTGTTTTTTTTAAACCTTACAGTCTTTAGACCATTTCGAAATGGAAAGATTAAATCGTTTTTTTTGATCCCGCGATGCTGTTAAACGAAAAATGTTCATTCATAATGAATAAGACTCCTTCCGAAATAAACATTCTACCGGAAAAATGCAGCTATACTAAAACAGCTAAGCGAATAGGCAGCTTAACTGAATGTACCGTAGTAGACTAATTTTCATTTAAAAAGTCTTGCGTTGCCTTAATCCACTTTATATTAATAATGAAACAAGATATGTAGTACGAAAAATAATGACACATATGTAGTAGTTGAAGCACGATAAAGTTAAAAGTATAGTTCATAAGGATGCCTTAAATTAAACAGAAAGAAAATAGTTTGTCTCCTTTAATTTATGCTGAACTGAATATTTGTACTACTGTTTTATGTTTTAATTTGTTTACCCCGAACGACGTTTACGACATCGGGTGCTCTGCTAGCATAAGATAAAAATTGTACATAAATTTAATTTCATTTTGAAAAACCCTAAATACTAAAATTCCATAAAAAAATGAAAAAAATAAATAATTTTTTGTTCTTTTTAAAACAACAAATTTAAAAATTACAAGAGATCTAAATAAATAATAAATAAAATAAAAAAAGATTCGAACTCGGATCTCTTGATTTGGCGTGCCATAGCTTTACTCTGTCGGCCATTGCCACTGTTGCAGCGCCCCGAGCTAAATGACATACTTATTCTTTTCACGGGGGATGAATAGGCAGTCTATCCCGTCAATTGGTATGATGCTACTAGTATTTCTACTGGTAGCGTGCTGATGCAGAAGCAGACAATTGACATCTCCTATGACACCGCCATGTTAAAAATACCAGTCGCAAACATTGAAAAAGGATACAACGTGAACTAGTTGGGTTGAAACATAAACTGGTGGCATTCTGGTTCACAACTAGTAGCTTTCCCTGCAGGGAAGCTTTCGCTGTCTTCCCAAGCAGAGCGTGTATGTATACGCGAATACGCCGCGCAGTCATCCGCCGGGCAGACGACGCTGCCCAGCTATGGTATAGAGCCTTTTCTTTAAATACTGTAATTCAAAAGCACGCATAAAATTTATAAATAAAAAATACATATGTACTTCATTTTATTTTTAAATAGCTTTTTGGTTTGTATTAATTTACTTTTTGAGGTAAACTGTGCTTAAAATTAAGAATATAAAGTGTCGGTTATTCCTTCATTTTCAGTAGCCGTTATTCTTAAAAATTATTTATATTTGCTATGTATAATGGGTATTTCTGAGTTACTTATATTTAACAAGTAAAAAGTTTAAGTTCGGGTGAAGCCGAACATTAAATACCCGGCGCAAGTATTAAATGTAGTTTCTCACTTCTCTGAAAACTATCGTTACATGGTAAGATGAGATAAACTTATATGGTTCGATGTGGGCGGTATCACGCCCACATTAGCGTCCTTAAGTATTGAAGTATCGAAGTTTCAAGAAGTGGGAATAATTTTAGTGGGATTTAAATAATTTTTAACGTTTTGCTTTTATGTGGTAAGCGAAATAGTCTTACCAAGTTTGGTATAAATTGATAGAACGGTTACCGAGATAAACATACCTGGTCATAAGTGGGCGGTGCCACTCCCATTTTCCAAAATTTCATCATAATGAGTGAAAACAGTACAAAATTTCATGTTCCTATCTACATAAATGGAGGAGTTATAACGAAAAATCTTATATCTGAACAATCAGTTGTATGGGAGCTATAGATTATAGTGACCGATCTTTGTTATTTTCACTGTAAGTATTCTGTTTATAATGGGCGGAAGTATTGCAAAATTTCATGTTCCTGCTTAAATGGAGGAGTTATAGAGAAAAAAAAAACATATCTGAAGAATCAGTGGTATGGGAGCTATATTTTATAGTGGCCCGATTCTTCCGGTTCCGACAAATGATTAGTGCATTATAAAAATACACCCACCTAACAAATTTCATCCGGATATCTCGAAAACTGAAAGACTAGATTGCATACAAACAGACGGACAGACGGACATGGCTAAATCGACTAAGCTCGACGTTCTGATCATTTAAGTATACATTTCAATGGGTCAATCTCTTCTAATTGTGGTACTTACAAACATCGGACTAAAGTTATAATACCATTTCATGCTCATGAAAACTATAAAAATAGGGGCATACTTTTTTCGATACAGAACAATTCTAGGGGGTGAGAGCATTACAATTCCGTTTTACTGTGTACATAAGCATGGCTTGTAAAAGTTTTTTTAAGTCAAATCTGTGCACATTCAGTTTACACATTAAAAAACTAAGAATAACTTCTATTTTTGATCGCAAAAATTAAAATCATAATATCGTCCCCTCAATATAACAATAGCGTATAATTTTTTTGGGGTTTTGAGAAAATCGAGTTTAAAGTTTTTGTTTTTTTTTGTTTGAAGGAAATTTTTGAACAAGAAATTATACACCATTTTTTCCAATGACATTTTGACCCACTTTGTGGAAGTAGAATTTGACGAAATTTTGACCAGACATAGAATCAATGATGGAGATTCTAAATATGCAATAAAAAAATAATGGCGTATGAGCACATACGCTATTGTTATATTGAGGGGACGATATTATGATTTTAATTTTCACGATATCACGATTAAAAATGATTGAAAAAATAAAAATTATAGTATAACGATTAAGAATGATCAAAAAAATAAAAATCATAAAGTAACGATTAAAAATGATCGAAAAAATAAAAATCACGAAATAACGATTAAAAATGATCGAAAAAATAAAAATCATAAAATAACGATTTTTTTTAATCGAAAATATAAAAATCATAAAATAACGATTAAAAATTATTGAAATAATAAAAATCAAAGAATAACGATTATTTTGGATTGAAAAAATAAAAATCAATAAAGTAACGATTATACAATGATTTTTAAATAAAAATCCTTCATGATAACGATTATTTTCAGTCCCTGCGTGTTTTTCGTTAAAGCCTTTTTGCAAACATCAATTTTGAATAAATTATCTTAAGTGCTGGTGTATGGCGCAGAAGCATAGACATGACAACATCCGATGAGGCGGCACGAGAGAAAGATTTTGCGGAAGATTTACGGGCCTGTACGCATTGGCGACGGCGAGTACCGCAGACGATGGAACGATGAGCTGTATGAGCTTTACAACGACATGGACATAATGCAGCGAATTGAAATACAGCGGCTCCGCTGGCTTGGCCATGTCGTTCGAATGGACACCGACGGTCCAGCAAAGAAAGTATTCAACTCGGAAACCGATGGTGGTAGCAGAGGAAGAGGGAGGCCCCCACTGCGATGGAAAGATCAGGTGGAGAAGGACTAGGCTTCACTTGGCGTTTCCAATTGGCGTCAGTTGGTACAGAAGAGAAACGATTGGTGTGCTTTGCTGAACTCGGCCAAAATCGCTTAGCCGGCTACAGCGCCAAAAAAGAAGAGAAGAAGAAGCCTAAATATTTACCGATTTATCGAATATTTCGTATCTCTCTAAATTACCGTTATATGGGATGTCAGATTTTAAACATTTTCAGCCATTTGGTGTGTTGTACCAAGGCCAACAACTTTGCCAAGCTTGGGAGAAATTGGTGGAACAGGTACCAAGATATACACATTTAATCATAAGCGGGCGTGGCTACGCCCATTTTCCAAAAATGTATATTATTCTATCAATCAATATCAATTTTCAGTGAGTAATCTTCAGTAGTTACTAAAATATCGCAGTTTTCGTATTTCTGAAAACTACCGTTTTATGAGAAGTGGGCGTTGTTGCGGTCCGATTTCGCCCATTTCAATACCAACCTACCTTGGGTAAAGGGCAATCTACGTACCAAATTTCGTTGAGATATCTAAATTTTTGCTCGAGTTATCGTGTACATGGGCGGACAAACGACTTAATCGACTTCTCTTTTTATTCTGATCATTTATGTATCCATTTGTCTATATCTATATCGATTCGGTTTGGCTGTTACAAACAACCGTTATGTGAACAAAGTTATAATACCCTTGTGCACAAGTACGCTCGGGTTTCAAAAAGTGGCAACCCTCTTTGAGAAAGCCTATATGTTAATCTAGGTCATAGGCTATAAGTGTGCCAAATTTCATTGAAATACGTCCAGCCGTTTTAGCGTGAAAGAGCTACAAACAAACACACTCACTTACAAACTTTCACATTTATAATATAAAGTAGGATTCTTTGATGTTGTTCGGAATTTGAGCTTGAACCCAGTCTCTGCGGAATAGAAGCGCGCACTGCTAACGACTACACCACAGCGGTATTTATGGACATAGACATTAACTCAAAATAAACTGCAATGGCTGAAATATTTTTACTAAAATCAAACCCATCGCAAAACAGTAACTTTTTTTTTATGAATAAGCTCGACACATAGCATCCTTTACCAATCTACTATAAAGCCACTATCGCTTAAAGTGTTTTATTTCTTTGTTCCTTTTTCCTTGATTTCTTTGTTCCTTTTAACCATTTATTGGATACAACAATAATATTCGTATAATCTGCGCAAATGTGAACTCCCATATGTGGCCCAAAGCCCTTTATCATGTTCACACACTCTTACCATCAAATATATGTATGTATGTACATAAGTACATAAATACACACCATTATAATTGCTTTCTCCTTAAACGCCTTGCACCCCGTTCCAATTACATTGCAACAAAACTGTCAATTTCGAATTTATTGCTCACAAAACAATAATATCATAGCTGAGCAGCAGCAGTCGAACACAACCAGGCACCACAAATAATCTGAGGCCATTAAGTAATAATTCACTTCCGGCATAGGCTGACACGATGCCATTTTTATCTTTATCCGCCAGTACAACACAATCAGACCTATCCGCTCACGCTGTCTTGGTGAAATTCATGTTCAATTTCTCTAGAGCTTTAGTTTTCAGGCATCTTGCGGTGCTTCGTGGGACTCACATCCGAATAAGTACGTCAATACTTCTCTCAGCTTCCTCGCGCTGCTTCCGTTGCCAACCGCCTGTGGGACTTAATTCATTAAAATTAAAACATTCGTGCATTCCATATCCACTCGCTTTTCTGTTGGCTTATTTCAATTAAATTAAATTAAATATTTTATGTACTTTTGCTCAAGCTATTATTAGCTTTAATGCTTTAATGCTTTGTGGCATCAGTTTTGGTAAAGAATGCGACTTTCTTGTGGTTGATTGACTGCATCCCTTAAGCGCAAAATACAAACTTCAGGGAAACGCAGCCTGTCATCCCATAAAAATGTATGGGCGGCACCACGGCTTTTCGCTGGATTTAATAAAACAGATTCGATTTTAGTTAAAATCACGCTTAGAAAAACAGGCCGACTTAAATGCTGGAAAATTTACATTGTATAGACTGTATAAATAAAACCAGAGCCAGTGGAGTGACAAACAAAAAATGCCAAAGGCGACGTATAACAATGTACTCACATAGTATGAATCCATTTGTATTTGTATATGTAAGTAGATTGAGTAAATAGCTAATGAAAGAGATAAATGCCGAACTGATGAATGGACAATCCAATAGAAATGTGCGTATGTAACGGCTGGGTCAATAAATTGTATGTATCAATAAATCAAGCAGTAAAGGTTTTGCACTTATTGTTGTATTCATATTGAATTACCGCATCGGAAGTGCAGGGTGTAATTTGCGAACATAAACTTCCGGTTGTTTACACTTTCCATGCGTTTGCACACACAAAAACAATGTGAGAACAAAATATGTAAATATCTACATAGGTACCCATATGCGAATTGAGGTATTTACGAAAGTGCCAAACAATATATATCCCCAAGTGAATGAAGTCCATACATATGTATGTATGTATATGTATGTACGTGCGGTTGCATTTCACAGCATTGGATGAAGCGAAGAGACACCTGCTAGAGCAATATATATCTACTTTAAGTTTCACTACAGAAAAAGAAGAGCGAAAGTGCGAAAATAAGGCTATATCGAAAGATAAGGCTGCCTTAGGTGGTACGTCATCTCGGTAAAAAAAAAGTTCACCCTAAGATTTACCTTTATCTCACGAAAGAGCGCAAAAGTTCATTTGTTACTCCAAAACGTATCAGTACGCGAGAAATTACTTTGCTCGCTTATTGCTCCATCCATACATTTGTTACTGCACTGCGCGGAGCTAGTGAAAGCTACTTGCGTGAGCTAGATATGTGGAAGACAAGAGCTGTGAAACTTTCGACGCAGATATATTTACGGCCAAAGATACAAATTATGTTAATTCCGCGGAACAACAAGCTGAGGCCAAGAATGAGTCCAGGGGTCAAGAAGCCTTAGGTATACTTTGAAGCCACATCAACCTCTAGAGCGCGTAAAAAAAAACCGATGCCAGCACGTCGTCAAAGGGATATGCTTGAAATCCCTTACACATCGGGAGCAGCTCTGGCCAAACATCACCTCGCAGTGGCAGTACTGGATAGGAGCGAGGCCTATTGACAGATATTTTTCGACAGGTAGAAAACTGTAGAGCGTTAACTTCTGAGCCAAACGATAAAATTGATGCACATGGAGCCAATCAAGCGTATGCCTTCTTTCATGAGTGCTAGGTGCTTCAGTGGTGCAAAGAGCATTAAACGTAATGTCTAGCTACGGCAGAGCGCTGATTCCGGAGACCAAGGTGTGGTTATCCTTCAAGGGGACGACACTTTATTTTGCAAAACCGAAAACATACTTTACCACAGATTCGAATGATTGTCATGGGGACTGGGAAGCGTGTCCCTATGCTTAAAGAAGATAACCCTAGGGAAAACCACTTCAAAACCTTGCAAGCAGGATAAGTTCGATAGCCTAACCATAGCAACGACAGAGGTAAATGCTGACAAGGCGACAGGTAAATCTCCACCATAACAAACTCGCTTTGATGAAGATTACGACGCGTCGCACTGGGACGTAGGTGTCAAGGCTCTCATCGGCAGGTATGCTCTCTGGATTATGCCCCTTATTTCAATACATACGACGCAAGCCAAGAAAAAGGTTAAGAACCGCAATGAGGAAAACCCCCATTCCAAATTCTTCTTTAATTACATTACTAACGATCTATCGGTTTTGCTGGTAGAAAGGAAGAAATAAGCGTATCTTTTCTTAACTTCCTGGTACATGGCACACAACAAGAAGAGCTGGCAGACCTTACGGAAAAATAAGGGGACAAGAGACTGATAATTGCAGGCGCAGACGCAAATGCATAATATATTGTAAGGGGTAGTGCCGATAACAATGACTGAGGTGAGTCCCTTTTCAATTGCTTACATATCGTCGTTTAAAGTACAACACCGCGTATGATCATTCTGCAAAACCATGTAACTGACTTTTGCTGCCAAAAATTGGATTTGCTCACACAAGCTCTTAGCTAAATCCTGATCCGTTCCTCCTGAAATATACTAGCTAGAAACGTGATTGCTTTATAAAAAAGACAACCATTTTGAAATATGAGTGTTTTTACTCTCTAGAAAATAATTTATGCACTTGTACTTTAAACGACGATTGGTACCTGGAAGTTGATTCAATATAGCCAACAGAAGAAATGTTAAAACATTTCATCGCCAACGTCTAGCAATACTCTCTATTTTACATCTAACAACGACTAGAGAGCGAATGGAAGGTCCTTTGTAGGCCCTCACTCTTTGAACAAAGTTACATAAGATATAAAATAAACTTAGATACAATTGGAAACAGCTGGGTAGAACTGATATCAATTTGGAGCTGTGGTACAAGATATATACATATATATCCCTCAGATTGATCGATAGCCTAGGAGACTTAGAAGTTGCAAATAACGACGTAACAAGTACCTTTGTAAAAGCGCTCAATAAAGTGTCTCCCTTCACCAACCCTAAATCCAAAAAATGGTCACCATGGTGGAGCAGATATTTAGAATTTCTTAGCAAAAAAGTCAAGGTGCTCTTGAAGCTTGCTTAAACAGCCGAGACAGCAGAATGCTGGGACAAATATAAAGATATTCTCAAGATATACAAGAAGTAAATTCGGTTTGCGAAAAAGATCCTATGGAAAAATGTGTGCGGGGAATTCGAAAGCACCTCTAAAAAACCTAGGGTTAACAAGTATGAAAATCTAAGTTCGGGCGGATCCGAACATTAAATACCCATTTTCACCTTTCCGAAAACTACCGCTACATGGTAAACCTGGATGGTTTTATCCCTATTTTAAAAATCTTCGATAGAACGTTCAGTTAGACATAATGAGATAAAGTTATACAGTCATATGTGGGCGGTATCACGCCGATTTTCCCAAATAATGTTACAATAACCATACCGAGTTTGGTACAAATTGGTAGAGCGGATACCAAAATATATATATGTGATCATAAGTGGGCGGTGCCACCCCCATTTTTCAAAATTCTTATCATAAACGTATTTCTTGGTAAAGTATTGTTGCAATCACCAATTTTGCATAAACTAGCTTTAGTATTTACTGATTTATCGAAGATTTCGTATTTCTCTAAATTACGATTATGTGGGAGGTAGGCGTGGTTATTGTCCGATTTTTCCCATTTTCTGCATACCAAACTTCGTTGAGATATCTCAATTTTTGCTCAATTTATCGCGTACAAGGGCGGACGGACGGACGGACGGACGGACAGACAGACATGGCTTAATCGACTTCTCTCCTCATTCTAATCATTTATGTAAACATCTGTCTATATCTATCTCGATTCGTTTTGGCGGTTACAAACAACTGTTATGTGAACAAAGTTTTAATACCGTTGTGCACAAGTGCTCTCGGGTATAAAAGCGGTGTCTATTTATTACCTGTATGTATTGTTAAAGCAATTGTAAAACTCAGTAATCAATTTTTAATGAACCACGTGGAATAACTGCCTTATTCGCCCGATTCAGACCGATTAGTTATCCCCCGAATAACTATTCTGACTTTCTTATTACGCCTTTTTATACCCGAGCGCCCTTGTGCACAAGGGTATATTAATTTTGTTCACATAACGGTTGTTTGTAACAGCCAAAACGAATCGAGATAGATACCCTGCAGTGAAATGCTAAACTAGTCAGGAAAAATACTAGTTTGCAACTAGAATCTCCTGACCGAAACCGAACTAGTTCGTAAATAACCAGACTTGTACCAAGTACAAAACGATTTATGTATTCATGCCCTGTTTTATTTAACTTCGACAGTTGAATACAATAGAGTACACAAAATATTATAACTTTTATTTTGGTATATTGTAAACCGTTAAAGCGAGTACGTACTCGTAATTATACCATACTTTGTTAAATAATGATTAATATTCATAATGATTTTTAATTAAAGCATGTTTTTTTTAATGGCCGTTTAATGGTTAAATACCGATATTAGCACCTTTTTAATGATTAATAATTACTTAAACAAATTTTTTTAATTAATTCGTTAATTTTAATTACGTCATTATTTTGTTATTTTTCATCATTTCAATTATTTTTGACTCTTTTTAATTAAAAATTAATATAATGATTTGATTAATTTTAATTATCAATCAACAAGCCAAAGTATAGACAAAAATGAGGAATATTTATTAACTGTTTGAATTATTTAGTTATTTTATTCTTATCCAAATCTCGAATTTTAAACATTAATTATTACTTTAAAAAATTTTTAAAACGAAATGACTGAAATGTGCAAAGTTAATGAATTTAATTTATTTTAATGAAAACTTTTATTTTTATTTTAGTTCACTCAAAATGAACTAAAGTATTCGTTTTATTTTTAACTAAAATGTTTTCTTTTCCATATTAATAAAAAAAAGATAAAACAAGTAAGAAAGTCTAAGTTCGGGTGGAAAATAAGAATATTATAAATTTTTGGAAAATGGGCGTAGCCACGCCCACTTATGGTTACATGTGTATATCTTGGTAACCGCTGCACCAATTTCTTCCAAACTTAGCACAGTTGTTGGTATTAATACAGCATACTAAATGGCCAAAAAATTAAAAAATCGGACAATAACCACGCCCACATCCCATATAACGGTAATTTTCGGAAATACGAAAACTGCGATATTTTAGTAACTACTGAAGATTATTCACTCAAAATTGATATTTGCAACAATTTTTAGACGAAAAATAATAACATTATAAATTTTTTGAAAATGGGCGTAGCCACGCCCACTTAAGGATACATGTGTATATCTTGGCAACCGCTGCACCGATTTCATCCAAACTTGGCACAGTTGTTGGGCTTGACACAGCATACCAAATGGCCAAAAATTTAAAAAATCGGACAATAACCACGCCCACAGTCCATATAAGGGTAATTTAGAGAAATACGGAATCTTCGATAAATCAGTAAATAGTAAAGCTATTTTTTTCAAAATTGACGCTTGCAACAATTCTTTACCAAGAAATACGTTTATGGTAAAATTTTGGAAAATGGGCGTGGCATCGCCGACTTATGATTACATATATGTATATCGGTAACCGTTCTACCAATTTATACCAAACTCGGTATTTTTATTATACTTGCCACTTAAAAGCAAAACGTTGAAGATTATTGAAATCGGACTAATATTACGGCCGCTTTTCATGAAACGGTAAATTTCAGAAATGCTTGAAATTTCAATACTTCGAAATTTAAGGACGCTAATTTACTTAAAATTTATACACCCCGGCTTATCATGTAGCGGTAGCTTTCGGAAAGGTGGAAAACATATATTTAATACTTGCGCCGGGTATTTAATGTTCGGCTCCGCCCGAACTTAGACTTTCTTACTTGTTTTATTTTATTCTATGCGTCATTAATAGACTTATTCTAATTCTCCTCTATTCCGTAAATATTTTTATTCTGCCTTATGCCGACATATTCGGAGTGTCAGTAATATGGCCGTAAGTCTTCAATTAAAATTTCATTAACCACAGCAGCCGCCAGGTATAAGTACATATATAATGTATACTCATATACACATACTTCTAAGTACAATTCCCTGCGCTCTTTATTGCTAACCAACCTGAACATACCATTAAGTTATCGATTTTACCTGACACAATAAGGTAAGTATAAATTATAACTTCCGCAATAGCACAGCTCAAAATTTTATGCTTTTGAGGTATATAACCGAGTATATTGATAAATAGCAATATTTTATGTGGCGACCTTTAAAAGTGACACAATTCGAAATTTGGCATTTTTGAAATTATGCGATAAAAATGTGCACAGAGAGTTTATTTACCTTTCAGAAAAAGCTGGATAAAATGGTTGTTATAATTTATTGAAAACCTCTAAAGTAAGGCCTCCCTTGCCCATATGATCAGCATGTGCTAAGAAATAGTTTTTCGCATTTGCTGACAAACGTGTAATTTTGAGTTGTGTCACCTTTGAAGTCCGTGTCTCACATTTATCGTAAATATTGGCATAAGTCAAAAACTGTCGATACTGATGTCTTTACAGGAAATAACGACATTTTTCGTATTGTTCAGTTGCTCAGTAATATCAATGGACTTATTTGCCTTTATCTACTTATTTCAACTTTTTCTGTCTAATCCTTACTAAAAGCTTATAAATTAGTCTTCTTCATAGAATAACTTTAAATAATCCCAAATAATTATGTGCCGAAACATATTACTTCTAAATTATTAAACCCAAAATCTTTAATTGGCTCTATTGGAAAATATATGAAATTTTGAGTTGTGTCGTTATCGCAGGCTACCATGGATATGAACAAGCATATACATATGTAAGTAATACATGCGTGCCTTTTCTTTGAAACACCAATAAACTCATATGCATATTTCATACTTCTAACAATGGAATTTGTCTGCTATTGATAGCAGTTATTGTGTTATTTGGCCTTTGTCTAACATTCGTCTTGCAAATGTTTATTCTCGGTAGAATGTAAATTTATTTATAGATTTGAAATGTGCATATGCATAGACAGAATTTCGTCTTTTTTTTAATTTTATAACTTGTTTTCTATTTTGTAAAGCATTACTGAAGCCATTTTTCAGTTTGTTCATAAAGCTGTAAACACATAAAGGGCTGATAGAACTTTTTAGAAGAGTATCGATACTAGTACTCATATAGAATACTCTAAAAAAGTATCGAAGCCAGTACTCATTTTGCAAAAAAGTATCGATAATACTCGTACTTCCAAGTATTGTCAAAGCAAACGCAAAAAGCAAACAAAAATCAGATTGCTTTGTTTTTTTTTTCACCTCTTCTTATTTGTAAATTGATTAGTCACTGCTCTTAATAGTTTCAATCTGATCTAAAGGAGTTTTTGGAATAAACTCCCGATAAATTAGTTTTACATGCGTAAGTTAAATGTTTATAGCAAAAAGTTTATTTCCAAGTTTTTAAAAGCAAATATTTTATGTTTGTTTGGCGCGTACATGTATTTATAAATAACTTTACTTTGAAAATGAAATGCAAGTGTAGAAGACGAGACGTAAATGTGGTGAAGCCCATTCTCTATTGAAAGATAAGCTCTCTTTCATAAAAATGTTCTTCAAGAATGGGCTGGATTTCACAACGAAGGTAGAATACATGGGTTAACTACGGCTGCCTTATGCTGGAGAGTGGCCAAGTTGTCGAGTTGGAATACCATCCTCCTCTACCATTTAAACATTTTTACCCGAATCCAACTATTATTATTACGAACTATATTTATTATGTTTATAGTTAGTAATAATTGCTGGTATAAATGCGCTTATTTTTTAAGTTTTTGATGTTTAAAATAGTTAAGTCATTTCACATGTAAGTTTTATATATGTATTAATGTTCAAAAAATTTTCGCAGTCCAGCACATAAAATTTGTGTTTTCCATATTTGTAAGTGAAGTCAATCCTGTGTTCGTACCTATAAATGTAATTTATTCATTTTTTTATTATGTTCGCAACTAATGATCTGGTTGAGTGTATTCTTGTTGGTGTTTTTAATAAAGAAATCGCCCCTGAAGTTGCTGAGAAGGTCAGCGAAACGTCGGGCTGGAAAGTGAAGAAAAAGTATTTTTTCTTGCACAGGAACTTACTTCATTAAATAGCCTAAGATACCAAACACTAACTAATTTGATTTTATTATTGTGCAAATTATGAATAATTTAATCCATTTACGACTTTGACTTATCGCACTGATGACCATGTTTTAACCCATTAGTGGCCAATTTTTTTATAGAGTATTTCCCCAGCTAATTTTATTAAAAATAAGTAAGTTTAGGTTACAATATAATCAGGAAGAACGAGTCCTTCCGATTTGACGATAACTTTATCAATGAATTCGCAATACTTACAAATAAGTTAAATGCGATAAAATGTAATAACATTAACAAAGTGTGTATTTGTTTCAATCACTAGGAAAGAGCATGAAACAGGTGAAGTCATTTATCATCATAGAGATCAGTTAGATAGTAAAAGATAGGAAATACTAGATACATAAATTTACGTTTCAATTCAAAACATAATGGGACAAGTGCATGGTCAAAACAAAGTTGAAAGTAAAAATAATTTCAGCTCTCTGAAAAAGTCGAAATTATTTTTAGTTTCGTCTTTGATGCGACTATGAATATGGGGATATTAAAGAGACTTATAAATTAAGCATACAAAATATCGAAAAGCCTGTAATGTATCTAACAAGACGGCCTTGTCATATCATTGTAAGAATACGGGACATTATCCAAACTTTGACAACGTAGCAATTTTAGAAAAGGAAAAACACTACCATAAACGCTATACTTTGGAAATGCTACATATTATGAACACCCCTAACAATAAAAGGATGAACTTCAAATCGGACACCGACAATTGCGCGCATGTTTATCGCAACTTAATTGTAAGACAACAACAATTCATAGTATAGGTGTCATGTGTTCGTTCGCAGTCCACTGTCATTCCGTACCTTATATGTTTCGGACAACAACAAAAGAGAGCTGCAGTGATATGCATACATATTTATGTCTTACTGTTCGTTTTCCTATGTATTGTTGTTCGTGGATTTTTGTTTACAATTACTGTATTTTGAATTGTTTACATTCTCATGTTGATGTTTTCTACTGTCTCCAAATTTGCTTGTTTAATTATTGTTTTTTCGCTCATCTGTTTCAGTCGATCAAACATTGTCAAATGTGTAAGTTGTACTTGTTTAGGTTTATACGTACATATGTATCATTGTGTGTAATTATAATAATGTATTTTTCAGTCCTGATGATGACTTCAGACTGAAGTCGAAATCTCGGCAAATAAAAACAAATGTAAAATCAAAAATTTTATTTCGATTTTCATGTTGCCTTAAGCTCGAAAAATATACAATACTGTGTATCTAATTAAAAACATTAATTAAATAAAATATCAGCTATATTTTTATAAAAAAATAATTAAAATAAAATAAAAACAAGTAATTTTTAAGCAAAAATCACACCGTCTTCAATTCTTATAGAAAAATTTCAGATTATAGTTAATTTCTTCATGATCCAATTATCGGATCTAAACAAAATTAGTATGGGATAACCCTTGGGGAACCAATTTTCCGTTGAAGAAAGAATTATCGAAATCGGTTAACGTGGCATAAAGTTATGCGGTAACATAGAATAACATAGATTCCGACGAACTGAGGAAGTTATTTTGAAGTCTGTTAATAAAATAAATAGTCAAAACTTTTCAATATGTTGGTCTCTTATAGTTATGATACGCACTATTAAAAGAATTTTGAGTATGAAGTTTTGTAACCCATTTAATTGTAGTGCATTAAAATGCAAGTTTGAAATAGCTAGGACTTACCTATTTCCATACGAAGTATGTTCGACGGTTTTTTTATATTGAGAAAATGAGCAAAACTTACCAAAACTCAGCGGTATGTCCTAGCTACTTCAAACTTGCACTCAAAATCTTTTTTAAATATCTAATCAAAAGCATCGATATTTTTACGAAAATTGAAACTTAGCTTTATTCGATTTTTGTTAAGAAATAAACTATATTTTTATAAAAAAATAATTCAAATTAAATAATAATAAAAAATAGTCAAACCTTGTGACACTTTGTGGGTGTCTTATAGTTATGATAAGCACTATATAATGAAAACTGTGACACTTATTCCTCATAGTCGGAATCTAAATCCTATCCAAGCCCCGTTAAACTAATATAATTCGCTTAAAGATCGACTAACTCCATTGCTTCAGCAAAGAAAGATCTCCAGTTGGTGACCACTGGCAACAAGTACGAGCAAGTAATCAGATGGTCTAATGAAACTAGCAATCTATTAAAAACTTCTCCAAAATTGTCAGCGTGACCCGTTTTCCTACTACAGATCTCTCTAAAGTTTTAAAGTCCTGGTTCGAACTAAATCCGCTTCTCACTAAAGATTTCAAAGTCCTTGTTAGAACTAAATCCGTTTTTTATTCATTGAGCAACCTCAAAATAATAAACAGTATAAGTTCGAAATGAAACAGAATGAAACTTAACCAGAAGTATGTACATGTTTTTGTGTTTAATTAAAATCAAAGTGAAATTTTTAAAACTAATTTATTTAAAAATGCGCAAAAAGCTTTTGGTTTTGAACCCGGATTTTTAGTAAGGAAGGAACATACTTTATTGCACTACTGTCAAATTTAAAAGCGCTTTGCGCATTTAAAAAAAAAAATGATTTTTACACTTGCAAAAAACAGAGTTGGGTTTAATTTTTTTTTTTAATCATAATTTTTTCAAAACACATAATTTCAAACAAAATACACCAAAAGAATAAATAAACTTAGTTTTAAGTAAGGGAAAAAACAAAGTAACGAAATATATTACCGCATTCTTACAGTAACAATTTGAATTGCACATTTGAATATTTCACTTCTAAAAAAAAAGTTTTTTGTTCAAATTTGTCAAGTTTGGACACGTATATTTCCCAGCCGAAAAACGACAAAAAGGTGAAAACTTACCTCCAAATGTAGAATTTAATGGGAAATAAACCTGCGTTTTGATTTTTCCAAAAAACCAATTTTTTCCAAATCGAATTTTGAGCACGCTTGGCCCCAGTGTGCGTCGCCCGTATGCCATAAACATGAATGTGTAAAAATGAAAATTTTTTGAAAGTTTTTTTTGCGAGACTTAGCTCTACATTTATGCAATTGAAATTGTAAAATATTTACTTTCCGTGTACGTATTCTGGGTTTTAGTATAACATAGTAAATCCAAAGATCAGCCAAGTCAACCCAATACCTCAAAACTGATCAATTTGCACATTCATGCTTCTGGCATGAGGGTGACGATATGTGAATTAAAAACTTTAAAGGCGTGTTTCTCGAGTTTTCGGTTTTTTGAGTTATGCCAGCATTGAAGTAAATGAGCTTTATATTAATTTTCATAACATTCATATTGGATATTGAAGTTAATATTCGAACGTTCGCCACAATATTTATTGGGTAATCAAAAAAAAAAAATTACTTAAAAAGTTTTTAACTCGTCGAACAGTGCTTCCCTTCCATATAAAATATGGGATCCCGGGATTCCGGTGTTTTTGACGTCCCGGAAATTATGCAATAAATCCCGGGATCCCGAAAATTTTGAAATTTCAAATTGATAGTAAGAATTTGTTTGTGAATTTTGAAGTATGATTTTTGTAAAATGCCGTTTTGACTACAATTAACAAAAAGCTTGAAACTGTACTTTTAAATTGCAGTCTGAGCCTTTTTTGAAGAAGATTTCAATGAATTTACTTATAGCGTCGCTAATGTAAACGAAACAGAGAGTTTTAAGGAAAAGTTAGATAATTTTTTAGACCAATCTCAAAACTTCCTCAAATCAAAAACTTATAATTTGACCGACGTGCTGGTAAAAGAAGTTCAAATACTTTGTAATGGTGGAGATAGGGGTCATTATCTTCAAATGGATTATGTCTACCTTTTGACAGTTCAGCCTAAAAGTGTTGATGCCGAAATATGTTTTTCATCAGTAGGTTTTGTATGTAACAACTGCAGGTCAAGCTTAGAAGACTCCGCTTTGAATGCTTTGCTGCTCTTACGAAAAGATTTTAAGTGCAATAATTACAACACCGGCAAAAAAAGGGGTGTACGTTTTTAACCAGACCCAACTACCAACATGTATTTCGACCCGCTGAATCCGATTCTGAGATCCGTTTGACTCGTACACCCTCAAAATTTCTAGTACATTGCGAAAAAATGGCAAACAATTCTCCACTCGCCATTTCTTTATAGAGTAGAATAAACATGTTTCGATAAATTATTTTTGTAAAAGGAAAAAACTTCGTATAGCCATTTTCTTCAAGTATTTCGCAAAACTTTAAATACAACATTTTGCCTGTTTAAAGCAAAGCAAAACTCTATACGAATCGGAGGGATTCGATATTTATTAAAAGATTTCGAACTTTTTTGGCCTTATCGAATTTTCGGAGCTTTTTTTGGCCTTAGCAAATTTTCCTTTCATTGAATATAAACGAGGACCTTTACCCATTTCGAAACGATGCAATTTTAATTTATCTAGCCTCCTATATCAAAATATGATTTTTCATTAAAAGTGAAGTTAGCAACTTTTCACTCTAAGCTAGCGATATATGAGTTTTACAATCAGTTTATCGTAAATTTTAAATAGTTTTATTTAATGGTATGTTTAAATGCTTTCAGATATTGAATTTTTACTTATATTCATAAAATTTATGACTCAAGTTGAATCCCGGGATAAATCCGGGTATCCCGGGATTACCTAGAAAATATCCCGAAATCCCGGGATCCCAATTTTCCTGATATTTTGGCATGTCTAGTATGTACATATATGTATATAGATTGGCGCTTACACATATATTAGTGTTTGGCCTAGCTTCTCCTCCGCTTCGCGGCATGCGCCTTGATGATGTCACACAAAGAGAAGGGACCTACAGTTTTACGCCGGCTCCGAACGGCGATTGTATTTTTATGAGAAGCTGTTTTTCATGGCAGAAATACACTCGGAGGTTTGCCATTACCTGCCGAGGGGTGACCGCTGTTAAGAAAAAACATTGTTTCTAAATTTTTTGCGATGTTGGTTGACCAGGGAGCTGCGGAGTGGAAGCGCACACTGCTTATCACTACACCACAGCGGCCGTACATATAGTTCGTTCTATTTTCAAAAGTGAGGTATGAAATGACAGGGCTTGGCCTGTAGAGGTGCAATAAAGTCTTTTATTTTTGAAAAGGGTTGCCTCCTGTTACAAATTTTATTAAAATTATTTAGTAAGTCAAATTAATTAGATATTACAATATGGGTGTCAATTGAACTAGTTTTAAAAATACTTTACTTCTAAACAACACGAAGAAGGGTTGCCACGCGTTTAAAAAATCAAATTCACTTTAATTAAGGGAATAAGGTAACTGAAATATGTATATCATTATGAGTATCAGAAAAATAAAAAAATTTGACATATTTAGAAAGAAATAAGCCAATAGTAAAACATTCCTGGGTTAATTTCAGAGCCCAGTAATTTAAAAGGAGTGTAATCAGAACAAATCACTGATTGACAATGTATGTATTTGTAATAAAATAATAAATACGATGGCGTAATCCTATGGTTTGACGTAATTATTATTTTAGTTTAACTAAATTGGACTTTACAAACAGGTGGCAACCCTATTCGTAATATTTTAAGCTAAAACCTTCTTAAACCTCTTTCGTTTGACAACCTTGTGGAGATACCTATCTCTTTCAATTACCTAATTCCTTCAATTCAAGTGGAATTTGATTTTTTAAACAGGTGGCAACTCGCTGCATGTAGCTAATACATATTTCGATTGATCTTAATAATTCATTTAACTTATAAAAAATTTTGAATCTAATTTTCTAACAATCTAATTTTTTAACAGGTGGCAAAACTTAAAAAAAAAATAAACTCTCTATGGTCCACTTCATTTTTAAAAATGGAACGAATTGTGCAGATCTCAAGGCACTGACAAAAAATAAAAAATTGATTTTATGTATTAGTGCAAAAAATTAGCAGGTTTTTATTTCTTCTTTTGAAAGCTAAAAGCCCGTACTATTTAAAAAAATATAACCCATTTTTACATATATTTTTTAATCATTCCATTAAAATTTAGCATTTTTTGAAAATATCGTTTAAAAAAATTGTTTTTCTAGAATACCGCAGGGACACCCTGTGTTTAATTTTATTCCAAAATTTTAATTCCTGTAATTCTCTACTATCTATATGGAATCAAGAAACGTCAAACCAACATTTTATTTTAAAGAATCTGTTTTTGAAATTTTTTTCTGTGCATGGCTATGCTCTTAATAAAATTCTTAGTATAAAATTTGTCGATTTTAGTGGCTTGATGGCGGCATATAATTAATTTTTTAGGGAAATGTCTTTTTAATTCTTTTTAGTGGATAAATTGTCTTTACAAAAATACCAAACAAGTTCACATTGACTTTTGCCCACTTAGGCGACACTGTGCGTCGATACTTTTCGGCATTCGCGATTATTTACTCAGTTACGTGAAAAAGTATCGGGTTCTCGATACTACTCAGTACTCATGAAAAGTATCGATATTCTGTACTCGGTACTCGTATCGTTCTATCACTACGTTAAGCCTGCCTAAATAAAATACGTGTAAACTATATGAATTGAACACAAGCCCAGGCTGTCGTTTGATTGCATGCCAAGTTGTAGCCGAGCAATTTACATTTTCTAATTTAAGAGGTGTGCTTACGTTTCGCCTCAGTGTTGGAATTGGAATGGAATTGGTCCTTCAGTACGAAATCCACACAAAAACTGTATTTTTGACTGTAAATTGTAACGACTTTTTAATTTGCACATATATGTATTTTCTTAGTACATGCACATACATTCCCCTCAAGAGCAATGATTGATGGCACGAGATAGTTTACTTGTTCATGTACTTACATTTACACTTTTACAAATTGATTAAGATATATATTCGAGCACACATTTTCAGGTACACTTCCTAACCAAAAGCATTTTTAAGCCATTCTTAATGGAATAAAATTATAGTTTAAAAAACTAAAACCTCCCTATTATAATTGCCATTCGTACTGTCATCAGGTATATAACTTGAGAATAGGAATCGCTGCATCTTTTAGGCGCATCAATATTACATAGTTACATCCCGAGTTAATAAAAGGAAGGTAATAACAATAATAATAAAAAAAGAGGCATCTCCTTTGGATTCGGTACTAAAACTGGGCATAGCATTTCATTAGTAATATTAATATTATGGCAATATTCCTAGCTATAGTGCTGATCAAATATTTACGACACCCACATATCGACAATATTTGTATATAAAAGTACAGTTTATACTTTAACCAAAGCCGTATAAATCCAAGGTACAATTTTTGCGTATCATCAAACAAAAATCAACAAACTTTCGTAAAAGTTTCGATCTTTTTCTTAAATCTTTTTGAAATACTTTGAGTATTCAGTATTGAAGCCTATTCGATAGGCTTCATAGTTCTGAGAAATTAGTTAATTATTCCAAATTTTTTGTTTTCGTTGTAAAAATTAACAAATTCAAACTTTAACATAGAAAAAATGGCAAATAAGATTCTGTAAATTTTTTTCGTTTGTGATAAGGCCTCTTCTGCTGCAAAATAATCATGCTACCAATGGACAAAATCGATAGATAAATAAAAAATGTATGAGTGGTCAAATAAAAAAGGCACTCAGGTCTTTTGTATGAAAAATAAGCAGGAAATAATGCTACTCAAACGCCGTGTACACCTGAGTATCTCTCTTTTCTGCTAATTCATTTCACCACTTATTTATCCATCGATTTTCTTCATTGGTAAATTCATTTTTTTTGTAAGGAACAGGCTTTCATACAAAGTAAAAAAAAAAACAGAAAAATCGTTATTGTTTCTTATTCCCCTGTTAAAATGTAATTTTTTTTCATTTTTTCATCAAAAAACAAAAAATGTGGAATTAACTAGTTTCTCAGAAACCATCAGGCCTGTCGAAGAGTGATGTATTGCGGTTTGGAGAATTTGATTATCTTTACTTCGGATTACAATTGTTCAGTTGGTTCGAAAGATATACATACGTGATTAAGTGGAACCACTCTTTTTTAAGCTGAGTAACGGTAAATTGCAAATATCTCAGAAAGTTATCTATAGAGAAAAAAATTTACTTGATTTTCGGAAGCACTGAGCAATTCCACATAGGAATTGGATAGAGGCATCTGGTGAAAAAACTAAAGCTCATTTCGACATTTTGTTTTAAGAATTAGTATCGAAAACTGAATGGGAAGCTGATAGCACACTTTGTGGTATGTTATAATAGTTCGTTCAAGACATTTTTAGCACTTTTTCAAAACTTACAAATACAACTTTTAAAAAGTCAAAAAAAAAGAGAAAAAATAATTTCCCCCTGTGAATTTTCAGAGCTATATATTTTTATTATTCTTCATAAAATTGTACTAAAAAGATTTGCGGAATAGTAAAGTATATTGTGAAATAAATTGTATAAAAAAAATACAATTGCACAATTGTATTCAAAAATTACAAGCCGTGCACGGTATGGTTGTGGAACACAACTGCAAATATTGGCACACACCACAAGCCCTTTATGTGTTTACAGTATAAACGAACCCTGAAGGAAAGATTGGTCCAATTGCTCGAAAAATATAGTAACCCCCAAAAAATTGGTTACAATGTAATGCAGAAGCGGAGAATTGATCCGAGCCTAGGACATTCAATGTTAAATGTAAATAGAATTTTACATGCTGTTGGACCAAACTTTGGACTATTTACAATCACTTGCAGTCTAGTTTGTGGTGTGCGCTAAGTCTATTCCGAGATCCTACGGGGAAGTTATCTTATACACATATAAATAGGCAATCATATTTCTTTCACACCCCTATTACGGCTAAACTATACTTCTAAGGTATAAACAATTATATATCATTAGAAAGGTATTTTGATGCTGATGTGCAGGCAATTTTTAAAATTTCAAATTAGTTTAACATAAAGCGAAAAAAGCCAATTGAAAAGTGACACCAAAACCAATACCATGCATGTACATGGTTGGGCCGGAAATGCCTCCTAAATGTATGCTTTAATATTCAAATTGAATTACAGAAACGTGCTAAGTAGCAGTTTAGGGATAAGATGTATGTATGTACTTAGACTGGGGAGGGCATACAAAAAAATCGGTACTGTGTTTTCATTGGAATTATAAAATCTATATATGTATTATTCTGAAACAAGGCGCTTATTCCCAGCGATCTACAAGTCGTACAGGGACAAATTATACATCAAATAAAAGTGCTCGATCTGAAACTTTGCAATTTAGATTTAAGATTCATTAAACCATTTTCGAAATATTTGCGTCTAAAGATTTTAAAATTGTTACATTGAGCAAAGCATTGCTACGTTCATTTCGATAGGCAGCGTCTCAGCAGTAGAGGTGTCAAACTATCGATAGTCACACCATCGATAGTTTTGACAGTTTTCAGAAAAACTACCAATATTCACGATAGTCTCGAAAAAAACAAAACTATCGATAGCACTATCAATAGCGGTATCGATAGTGCTAAATCAGTTCGGTTGCTTTGTTTTTACAGGATCATAGTGAAATAAATATTATCTTATAAAAGTTATAATCATTCCAAATTAAGTATCTGCTTAGCCAAAATACTTCTCTTTTTAGAAAGTTCAAAAACAAACACAAGTTATACAAACAAAAAAGGATTTACGATTAAGATATGTATGTATAATTTCAAAAAACTTGGGAGAGATGATCGATAGTCCTACTAAATTATCGATATTTTTGATAGTATAAGAAAAAACTATCAATGAGTATTGATAGTCTAAAAAAATTGAAACTATCGATACTATCGATAGTGCCATCGATAGTTTTACAACTCTACTCAGCAGGAAGAATGAAAAATTGTTCCGTTTATTCGCTTTCGTTTGTGTTTCATATCGTTCGAAGCATTGCTACGTTCGTGTGCATGTTGGCAGCGATACAGCGGAAGATGTGCAAAGAAAATGTTCCCTTGGGCTCCGTACATATGTACATACACAATGTATCCATATATTCATACACAGTATTAACAACAACGTCGCTGCAGCGCAGTGCGCTTTATTTTGATTTGAGCATTGTTATGTTCCATTTATTCGTTTTCGTCCCTGTTGCTATGTTCGTGCGAATGTGATGCAGCGGAAGATCTGCAAAACAAAAATGTTGTTTTTGCCTCTGTACAGATACCCATATATAAATCTTACATGGTTTATTTCGATGTTTTTGTTCTGAGGCAAATACGGTTCTATTTGTATTATAAATCTATATATGTATCTATATATAATCGTACAGAGACGATTTACTTTCAAATTAAGGTTCTGGATCTAAATCTTTGCACTAACGTTTCAGATTTAAGAATAATTCGATGTACATATTTGCTCTGAAAGATTTTTAAAATTTTACATTGCATTCTCATTTTCACCAATTTTGAACAATTTCATTTCTTAATTTTCAATTTTGTGTGGTTTTAAAATGCTGCAAAACTTAAAAAAATCCTGGCGATCAAACTGAGGGAACGGTTAAGTATTTTAAACTCTCGATAAATATGCGTTTCAGAGAATCTGGTTATTTCAGTTTTCTCTTGCGGGTTACGGAAGGGCGATGACTCTCCCCAGACTCAAAAATTAAGATTAGTGCCATACGAGATTATTTTGCGAGATTTAGCCGATTGGGTATTTGAACCTCAGCCTGGTGTAAATAATCAAAACCACTTGAAGGATCGATCAATTTCGCGTCCACGAAATAATAAAGAAATGGTTAATATGTTGTCCGGAGTAGAAATGGCGTCGATATCTACTGTCGTTTCTGAATATCCACAGGAGTAGAAGTAGGGGAGTTTCATCTCATGACTTGATACTAAAAGTAAGAGCAGTTGTGATGCTAATCCACAACCTAAATATGTTTAGTTTAAGTTAATGGTCTCGCCTATTTTTTTAATAATTGTTTGGATGTATATATAAAGGGTTAGTTAATGGACTTTAAACATGTGATTCGATTTATACTATCCCATATAAATTAACAGCCCAGCGAATCAACACTTGCTTTTGTATTTAAGCGTCGCTAATTCAAAATTATTGTAGCGTTCGCGATAACAACAAGTAAGTCTCAAGGTCAGACTCTAGCAAAAGGATTGCTTAACGCATGGCGTATTAAGCAGAGTACGATCTTACCCAAATACCAAGTTACAGTTAACTACCAAAAGCAATGCATGTTGTTGAGCTGGACCCGTTTGAAAATACCTCCAAATATGGAATTCGTTATGAATAAAAATAGTTTCTTAAAGAATTTTTTGGGAAAAATCAAATGACAAAACGGTTTAAGCTTAAAAAATTTGGACAAAAGTACTTTTAAAAAAACTTAAAAAACTTGAATAACTGAACCATGTGAGGTATCATTGGAAAGGTATATTCTCACCCTTTTTATTCCTTTGCTGTGAAACTCATTCAAAGGATGAAAGAGAGAGAGGGAAAGGAAGGATGAATGAACTCCATTCAAAGTTGAATTAAGATGTGTTGGTATTTGAAACAAAAAAGATGAGAAACGAATGACTTTTTTTTACAGAAATAAAAATAGTGGGAAAATACCTTTCTACTGAAATCCCGTAAGTTTAAATCGGAATAGTTTTGACCCAGTTATTCAAGTTATTCGTAAATCAATCTTTGAAAAAAATTAAAAAATCGGCATCGTAAATCTTATTTTTACGATCTTTAAATAATCGAAACGATCTTTAAATATTTGTATGCAAATTTTTTAAGCTTAGTCTGTTATATTATCTGAGGTCTTTTTTTGAAAAAGTTCTTTAAGAAACTATTTTTATTCATAAATAATCAATTTTTGGAGGTATTTTCAAATCGGTCCAGCACACGTAAAACGTAATATTTTTCCGAGACATTTTGCTGGACGTCTTAAAATATGTAGAAAAAGACAGGGATAAATGCGGACATCAAAATAAAAGTAAAGGAACCTAAACATAAAGATAAAGAGGAAGGTAAATTGAAATGCTTAATATAATAGCAAAGGTGTGGACGAATATTCAAACAAAGAAAAGAATACATATAACTATAAAAATGAAAAGATAAAAAATCGGCAAAAACACAGACAGATATAAAGGTAGAGACAAAAAAGAGAAAGATAAAACTGAACAATGACATGTTATGTTGTAATGTGTTGTGTGGTGTTGTGCTATGTTATGTTACGTTAAGTTATGTTATGTTATTATAAGTTTTGTTATGTTATGTTAAGTTATTTTGAGTTGTTTTGTGTTGTGTTGTATTGTGTTGTGTTGTGTTGTGTTGTGCTGTGCTGTGCTGTGTTGTGTTGTGTTGTGTTGTGTTGTGTTGTGTTGTGTTGTGTTG
>NW_023458559.1:22840811-22844011 GCF_013731165.1 Rhagoletis pomonella | reverse complement strand
GTGTTGTGTTGTGTTGTGTTGTGTTGTGTTGTGTTGTGTTGTGTTGTTTTTTTTTTTTTTTTTTTTTCAACGGAGGGGGAATCTTCCAAAGATGTTATGCACGATTCGTCATCCTGTCCGCTAAGGGTGCACCTCATTCGGGACCACGCCCAGACTATGTTATCACATAATTCAGGACTTGCGAGACAGCGCGCCTACGTACTAAACCCTTAACTCCGACGTCTGAAGCCTTGTGTTTCGCCTTGCGGGACCGCCGTTAGGTATTACGTCGCAAGGCGTAGCTTTGCCAATTGGCTCTTCACACACGCCTTTCTGGCTTATCTCTCGTTCAGTCTTCTCTTTTCGCTACTGCGCTGTCGTTCTTTCGCTCTTAGCTCCTGGAGGACTATTGCGGACCACGCCTTAATTCTGCTCCACACCGCTTTTGAGTTTATCATGTGCCCCACGATATTGTCAGGCGTCATGCTCTCCTTTATCAGCTGCTCTATGTCTGTGCGATCTGCCTCGTATTTTCGGCAGTGGAAAAATACGTGTAGTACGTTTTCGTCGCCGCTACCGCAGAATGAGCACTATGTCCCGTCATCATGCCCATATTTGAACAGGTATTCTCGAAAGCAGCCGTGCCCCGTCAGCAACTGTGTCACGTAGAAGTCGGTCTCTCCGTGTTTCCTCTCCACCCACGCTTTTATGTTATTGATCAGCCTGTGCGTCCACCTCCCTTTTGTCGTCACATCCCAGTGTCTTTGCCATTCATTTAGACTTGCATCCCTCTCTTGTTTTCGCTCTTCGATTGTCAGGCACCTGCCTAAGTTTCGGGACTTATCGAAGACTCTTTTTAGCTCCATGGCCATTATTTCTGGGGGCATGATGCCCGCTAAGACTCCGACCGCCTCGTGTGACACAGTACGGAAGGCGCTAGTCACCCTGATGCTATTTAGTCGGTACACCGACTTTGCCGCCTTCGCGTAAGTCTTGCGCTGCAACGCGGGTCCCCAGATGGGTGCTGCATACATTAGTGTGGACTGGCTCACTTTTGCTAGAAGCGCTCGTTTGTTTTGGCTCGGTCCGCCGATGTTAGCCATTAGTCTTGTTAGAGCCGTGGTCACTCTTGCCGCTTTTTCACAAGCTTTATCAATGTGCACCTTGTAGCTTAATCTCGAGTCTATCATGACACCCAGGTATTTCAGCGACTGCTGTGTTTTGATGCTATGTCCATCGATGTTGAGCGTAACGCTCTCCATCTTTTTCCGGCTTGTGATCACCACCGCTTCGGTTTTTTGCCCTGCGAGTTGGAGATTCGTTGCAGCGAGCCAGTTCTTTATTTGCTGCGCCGTGCTGTTGCAGATGTTCTCAACTTGGTAGAGGTCTTTGGCCACTACTGTTATTGCTATATCATCGGCGTATCCGATAATTTGTACCTCCCTTGGCAGCGGCAGTCTCAGAATTCCATCATAGAGGACAATCCAAAGTAGTGGCCCAAGTACGGAGCCCTGTGGTACTCCACCCGTCACCAAGTACTTCCTGGGGCCTTCGTCGGTATCATACAGCAGAAGCCTGTCAGATAGGTAGTGGGATACCATCCTTAGCAAGTAGGGCGGCGTGTTCTTTCTTTCCAGAGCACTTAGTATGTGAGGCCAGGATGCCGAGTTGAAGGCGTTTTTTACATCGAATGTCACCACCGCGCAGTATTCCTTCGTGCCATATAGCCATCTTGTTCCTTCTATTGCCTTGCCTGCGACATCGGTGAGCTTTTTAATTGCATCAATGGTAGACCTCTGTCTTCGAAATCCATACTGGTTATCGGCGAGACCCGGCAGTTCCTCCTCTAGGTGCTGCTCCAACCGTACACAAATTAATCGCTCCAGTATCTTACCAAGCGTATCCAGCATACAGAGAGGTCGGTATGCGCTTGGTTCTCCTGCCGGCTTGTTTGGTTTCTGCAGTAGGACCAGCCGCTGTTTCTTCCAGATTTTTGGGAAGACGCCTTCTCGCAGACACCGCGTAAAGAGTTCGGTAAACGGACCCGTGTTGTGCTTGATGGCAACCTTCAGAGCCTTGTTTGGTATTCCGTCTAGGCCTGGCGCTTTGTCATTACCAAATCTTTCTGCTGCTTGGACCACCTCCTCGTCTGTAACCGTTGGTGCTTCCATTCCCTCCGGTTTCTCCGCTTGCGGTCGCCGACCTCCTGGCGTTTGCACAGGGAAGAGAGTTTGCACGACGTCTTTTAGGAGGGTGGGACAGGTTGGTGCCTGGCCTTTACCACCTTTTATTTTCTTCATGACCACCTTGTAGGCATCACCCCATGGGTTTTCGTCCACCTTTTCGCAGAGCTCCTTAAAGCAGCTGGTTTTGCTGCTTTTGATGGCTTTTTTAAGGTCACTTCGCTTCTTTTTGAAGGCTTCGCGCAGCACGGCATGTTCCATCGAGCCACGGTTCCTTTGACACAACCGCCTCGCCTTATGACACTCACCCCTTATGGCCTGGATTTTTTCGTTCCACCAGTACGCCGGCTGCCTGAGAGAGCCGTGTTTTCTCCTGCACATAGCACCGTCGCAGGCTTTACTGATGTGCCTCACCAGTGTTTCAGCCTGGAGCTCAGTGTTATCCTCAGTGGCCATTTCCTCATCCAGCACGAGTCTGAAGAGCTCTTCATCCAGAGTCTCTACCTTCCAGCCCCTCGTTTGCACCTTCCTGGTGATCGCCCTTTGTCGGCTCTGTGCACGATTCCCTAGCTCCATCATGATTGCCAGATGGTCACTGTGCGTATAGAGGTCCGACACCTTCCAGCTCGTTGAGCGCACCAAGGAACTACTAGCGAAAGTAATGTCAATCACCGAGCCTCGACCATTCTTCTCAAAGGTATTTTTGTTCCCCGAATTCAGAAGCACCGCATCAAGTACCGAAAACGCCTTTAGTAGTGCATCTCCCCGCCTGTTTGTGTGGACGCTACCCCATTCCACTGCCCATGCATTGAAGTCCCCTGCTATAACGTTCATTGTGGTGGTCCGGACTTCTTGAACCAAACTGTCTAGGATGTTCTCGTATTCATTTTGTGGGATACTTGGTGGTATGTAGCAGCTATAAAAGTTAAAACCGTCTACCTTCGCTCGTGTGTAGTAGCTTTTACCAAGCAGCGGCTTTTCTTGGAAAGCTTGTGTTGTGTTGTGTTGTGTTGTGTTGTGTTGTGTTGTGTTGTGTTG
>NW_023458559.1:22768623-22840801 GCF_013731165.1 Rhagoletis pomonella | reverse complement strand
GTTGTGTTGTGTTGTGTTGTGATGTGTTGTGTTGTGTTGTGTTGCGTTGTACCATTTTGTATTGTATTGGGCTGTGATGTGTTGTATTGTGCTGTGTTTTGTTATGTTATGTTATATTCTGTTATGTTCTTCAAGGCATTTCAGCTCAATTCATTTCAATCAACTCTACTAAACTCAACTCGGTTCAGCTCAGCCCATATCAGCTCCCCTTGATTTAAAAGGTTGAATTTCAACCGCTGGGCGTTTTTTTAATTTGAGAAAAAGAACTAAAAGTTTATTGAAAAACAATTTAAAAATTAAAAAAGTAACAAATCTCTTATAATTTGTTTCATTTGTGTTACAATCTGTTTTTTTTTGCATAGAAAAAAAAAACCTACTAACGATACAAATATGTATATGGATAAATAAACATATTGTGAATGGTCAAATGATAATTTTTTTTATGAATTATGAACGTACTTAATATTACTCATACGCCATATTGTACATGACCGTAATCGGAGATACTACCCATGGCGTATGAGTACTATTTTAAATGTTAGAGCTGGAATTTTTTTCATTCGCAATGCAAACTTGAAAAGCAAATATCTTGGGAAAATTACCTTATCTAGAACAAGTAAGAAAGTCTAAGTTCGGGCGGAGCCGAACATTAAATACCCGGCGCAAGTATTAAATATATGTTTTTTCACCTTTCCGAAACCTTCCGCTAGATGGTAAGCCGGGGCGTATCAATTTTGAGTAAATTAGCGTCCTTCAATTTCGAAATATTGAAGTTTCAAGCATTTCTGAAATTTACCGTTATATGAGAAGCGGCCGTTATTTTAGTCCGATTTCAATAATTTTCAACGTTTTGCTTACACGTGGCAAGTACAATAACCATACCGAGTTTGGTACAAATTGGTAGAACGGTTACCGATATACTTATATGTGATCATAAGTGGGCGGTGCCACGCCCATTTTCCAAAATTTTACTATAAACGTATTTCTTGGTAAAGAATTGTTGCAAGCATCAATTTTGAATAAATTAGCTTCAATATTTACTGATTTATCGAAGATTATGTATTTCTCTAAATTACCGTTATATGGGAGGTGGGCGTGGTTATTGAGCGATTTTAAAAATTTTCGGCCATTTGGTATGTTGTGCGAAGACCAACAACTGTGCCAAGTTTGGAAGAAATTGGTGCAGCGGTTACCAAGATATACACATGTAACCATAAGTGGGCGTGGCTACGCCCATTTTCCAAAAATTTATAATATTCTTATTTTTCGTCTAAAAATTATTGTAAATATCAATTTTGAGTGAATTATCTTCAGTAGTTACTAAAATATCGCATTTTTCGTGTTTCTGGAAATTACCGTTATATGGGAAGTGGGCGTGGTTATTGTCCGATTTCGCCCATTTTCAATACCAACCTACCTTGGATTAACAGAAGCCTACATACCAAATTTCGTTGAGATATCTCAATTTTTGCTCGAGTTATCGTGTACACGGACAGACGGACGGACAGACAGACATGGCTTAATCGATTTCTTTTTTCATTCTGATCATTTATGTATACATTTGTCTATATCTATCTCGATTCGTTTTGGCTGTTACAAACAACCGTTATGTGAACAAAATTAATATACCCTTGTGCACAAGTGCGCTCGGGTATAAAAATGGTATACATATCAGTAATCTACGACCTAAAATTAAGTTTGCGTGTAGTTTTTTTGTGTCATTTTAGCGTCCCTACAGTGTAATTTAATGAAAAATCGATCCTGCAATGCTTTTACATATATACATAGATACACTTGGTATATTTTGCCCCTATAGTATGCATATAGCGGCGGCTGTGGTGTAGTGGTAAGCAGTTCGCGCTCCCACTCCAGCACCTGGGTTCAAACAATGGCCAAAGCAACATCGCAAAAAATATAGAAAAAAAAGGTTTTTTCTTAACAGCGGTCGTCCCTCGGCAGGCAATGGTAAACCTCCGAGTGTATTTCTGCCATGAAAAACAGCTTCTCATAAAAATACAATCGCCGTTCGAAGTCGGCGTAAAACTGTAGGTCCCTCCGCTTTGTGTGACAACATCAAGGCGCACGCCACAAATCAGAGGAGACGCTCGGCCAAACACCAACATATGTGTAAGCGCCGATCTATTATTATTATTACTATTATTATAGTATGCATATCAGCGACCTATATGACGATTCATCGAAATAAAATGTGTTAGAGTAGTCCCACTTTAGTGAATTTCAAAGCTCGATAAAACTTTGTGAGTGTGTACCTTAGCTTAGTTGGAAGGAAAGCTAATGTTAACCAGCTCTGTAGCAGAAATAATTCTTGGGAATTTTCAGATATATAGCGATGTCGTACTGCTTTTTCAAGGTTATTCTGTTCAAATTATTCTAATTTTGGTATTTTGTTAGCTCACCAAAAATACCGCACTGCATTTAATTTAATCATAATATTTACAAAACGCATTAAAACTGTCGTTCGTTTGTCCCCAACCGTAAGTGCATTCACTCAATAAAGCTAATAATAAACATATACATTCTTATTTGCCTGTGCTTTCGAATTGAAGCATACGGGTTGTGTTCTTCTATGTGGTGCCTTATTTAATATCTTACTGTGAATCGCCGCAGGAACAACACGGGATCCACCGCCAACGCAACAAGAGGACATGCTGAAAAACGAAAAATGAAAGCAAAAACATACATACGTACGTACACATGTAGCCAGCTTGCTTAAATATACATTCATTCATCTTAAATAAGAATGAGATTAATTGCATTTGGCGAGACAATTAAAAACAGATCCGCTCATTTGAACTCGTGTCATCTGCTGTGTTGTGGCCAAACGGGCGGAGTTGGTTCTGAGTTGATGGAGTTGTAGTAGAGAGAATACTGTACATTTATTGTTTGTTTACTTTTTGTTGTTCTTTTTTTCGGTGTATAATTGTGGCTAACGGTATTGTGCTTTCTCTATTTCTCCTCTGTTGCGCTTGATTCTTGTGTGGTTGCCTGTAGCTCATTTCTTTTTTGGTTTCAGTTTTCTGGTTTCGTTTAGCTATTAAAAGCTGTTCCCCTTAGATTGTGTATCTAATGATATGTACATACTTACATTTTTATGTATATACAGCAGTTTGCCGTTTTTGTTCCCTCTGGCTTTACCATTTGTCAGCTGTATAGATGAGATTCATTTTAACAAAAACACAAACATTTAAATCCTTAAACCAGTACAAAAGAAGTGTACACGGGTTGCACAATAGTCATTATATGTACCCAGGATCCTTGAGTTACACATGCTACGCTCTTCTGCTAAATGTACAGATTTGTCATTATTCTAGCAAGGCGGGCCACTGCTAATGCATACGTGGTAAGATGAATGTCCTTTAAAGTAATCGTTTTAAATCCTCATTCACTGGAGGCATATTCTATTTGCTCGCTTTTATTTTTAGCCATTTTCTTTGTTGGTTTATCGCTCATTGATTTTATTTGCAATCACATTTCTCTTTCTTTCTTTACAGTGTTTGCTGAATCTGTGATCGGTTTTAATAAATTCGAGCTGGCCCGCCGCCTGTTTGTGGCATGGAGATACATGCCATTCTTTTTGACTTTATTGGTAATTTCATAGCGGCCTACCTACGATTCATTGAATTACATCTTGTTTTCCATTTTATCATTACTTTCAATTAAGTAAATTTCAATAGCACGTACACCAAGCTGTATACATACATACTTAATTTTCCGCATTATTGAAGCAATGTTAATGTGGTATTGAGTGAAGCTGTTTATAGCAGCTGTTTTATTTCTGACGTACATCGCCAAAGTCACTTTTAACATCAACAACAATACAGCAACAAAGATTAAACCCCACTTGTTTGCGAGGAAAATCAGTTCTGTGCGTAATTTTTATTAAATCTTTTTGTATATGTATGTGTGTCGAAATTCAGCGTGAACGTTTGTTAATTAACATTAAATTAATAAATATGTGAATACAAATTAAAGGCGATGTAATTAATTTATTCACTTTAAGCGCTACCAGATGAAGCAAAAACAAAACGCATGCATGCTTTTACATATGGGCAATTCCATCGTTCATATGGAAAAATACTGAGTTGTTTCTTCTGTGACGTGTTGAACAAAAAAGACACTGCTTCTGCTTGGAGCAACATAAAGGTTCCTCTCGGAGAGATATACAAATACATTATATGTATATGCGCGCATATTTTGGTTGCCAACTGAGATTTATATTTACTTTCAAGGAATAAATCTCCTTCACAGAGATTTACCTAGGAGAAATATTTGTAATGGTTGCTTGTTTTCGGTTACTAAGTGAAAGGACCAATATTATGACGCATATAAATTGAACTACCAATTGCTATTTTAAAAAAATAATTTTTTTATTTGCAGCATTAACCCTTTCCCTGCATTTGTACAATATACTGTACATTTAATTTTTTGTAACATTGGAAGCGTGCTACTAAAAATCGTATCAATATTTTTGAAAACAAATTAAACTTTATGAAGTTGTGGAATGTCCCGAATAGTTTACGTAAATTTCAAAATCGAAAACGTTTCAAAAATATTTTTAGCATTTAATTTAAAAATAGACCTTTTTATGAAATTCCAGTGACACGCAAGTTGTGGTAATTTACTGTACAAAAAATACGTGAAAGTCAAGTAAAATCGCTAATAAAAGCACATAGTATGGAAATATAAGAAGCATTTCATCATATAAAAATGCTAAAATTAAACTATCATGATTTAAAATATTTTTTTCCGAGTGGTGAAAAAAATGTACAATATATTGTACATTTACACTGAAAGGTTGTAAGTGTTTTGTTCAATATATTGTACAAACGTCCGCAAAGGTTGCGGATGAACAGGCAATTAGGGGGGTTTTTGCCGTGGTTTTTGAAGAGCTTGTGCGCTTTTGTTGCAGTAAAGGGTAGGATTTTGATTTTTGATCTACTGAAGGCAGAAAACCCGGGATGGTTTATTACAACGGGTCATTTGTCTTTTATATTGTAATTGTATCTGAAAATTTTCAAAATTTCTTTATATAATTCTCTTCTCATGGAGAAAATTTAAAATATTTTAATGCAGATCTTAACTAAAGATACTTAAAAAGATATGAAATATTCATTCCAACATATCTGCAGTGAAATCAATTATTTTGTACATACATAAGTTCATTCTCAATGAAATAAAAGTTTTATTCTGTAAAACTTAGTGAAATATTTATTGAGTTTTCTTGAGTACTTATCGGACTTTTGTACGATATAATGCACAAATTTCAGGTAGCCCTAAGAGCTACCCAAAACAACTTTTAATATTTATTTTTTTACTTTTGGTATTATGAGGCTCTATGAACCTTGTAATTAAGAGGAACATTTTTATATTCATCAGGGACGGATTTGACCGGAAAGGGTTAAAGAGAATTAAAGTAGAAAAGTTAAACTAATACATTGTGCCGTATGAATAAAAATAAGCAATTGCTTTTGCTTAAAATTTCAGCCCTTTTACTTGATTTAAATAAATGGTAAGAAATTTGAAGAGAAAGCAATTGCTTAGCTTTTCTTCATACCGCCCAATTATATCTTGACAAAAAGTAAATTTATTTGTATTTTTAAATTTCGTTGTAAATGGCTACAAGTTGGTTAGTTATTCTGTCTGGTTCATCATAGAATTTTGGACATACTCCATGTACTAGGGGTAATGAATTACCTCGGAACCGGGAATATATATCCGGGACCCGGGTGGTGTTATCTGTATCCGAGTACCTGGGTAGTCTATTAGCTTTATTCGAGTACCTGGATACACAGTTATCTTTATCCGGGTACCCGGATATCGGACAACCAATAAAGCATTGTTAAAAAGGTGTCGGTTAATCTCCGAATTTCTCCTTCGATAGGCGGCACGGAAAGTGAACCCTGATTCTTATAAGATCTTTCCATAAAATCAGAATCTGAAATTATAAATATTAGACTAGCTCTAGTTTTTGGCTTTTTTAGACATATTTATATAACGGAATTACAGGGGGTCTGGTAGAATATTTTGAATAAGATCTGATAAGATTTCAGTATACTACCTGCCTCTTCTAAAATTAGCGAGTCTTTGTTATCTGAAGAAATCTCTTCACACATCAGTAAATTCAACCTTATATCCCCATTTCAATCCGTATTCAGACCCCACCACAGCTGCTCTACTGCATTGGTAAAGATACTCGATGATGCTTGCTTACTGGATTTGTCTAAAGCGTTTGATTCAGTTACCATAAACTACTGTGCTTTAATTTAAAAAAACTACTTTGGGTTTGGAGAGTCAGCAGTGAAAGAAAGCTCTCAGCGTGTCAAGGTTGGATCTCAAATATCTGAACTACGGCCATTGTTTACCGATGTCCCAAAAGGGTCAATCTTAGGACCACTTTTATTCAGTTTGTTTGTTAATGACATATGCGGACAATGTCCAGCTCTATATATCAGGCCCTCTTGAGGACTCAGCTAATTTGTGTGCAAGCTTCAACAGACAACTGATGTCTATTAGGTGCTGGGCACTACTAAATGGTCTTCGTCTTAATTGTGACAAGTGTTTTGTTTTACCTATTTGTAAGAAACGTCTTAACCTAGCCGCTATTCCATCACTACACATTGATGGATAACCTACTAAATTCATACCAGAAGTAACTAACCTTGGGTTTACTATCAACACCGGCCTTACCTGAATTGATCATCTGAGTTCAACAGTAAGCAAACTCTATAATACTTTAAGGAATTTGCGAATGTCTGCTCTATTCACACCGATAGTGGTCAGACGTAAACTCGCAATCCAACTCATACTGCAAATTATCTGTTACTAGCTGTACCCTGCCACGCTTTGCTGTGGCATATTCCTGTTACATGGATTATAAAGGATTAACGAAATAAAACATACTTTTCAGATAAGTTTGATTTTGCAATACTTGTGTGTACACAATATTTTTCATTTTCCCATTCTCTACGTAGATATCTAAGCTATCTGGTTTGCCGACATGCAACATAGATTTGTTCGTGTGAGAAGCAATCAGCATCCAAATCTAAACCACAAGTTTCCATAGATTGAAATTGAGCTTTATTTATTGTGATTGCAAACGCCTATCGAACTGGGAATTGAAATCTTTTAAATTGAAATGGTGTATCGGTCAGAATCATGGGAATTCGGGGGATGAGGACATATTCACCTTTCAAAGGCCTCGTTAAAATCTTTGCTTCCACTATGTTCTTCATCAATTTCTTAACTACGAGTCGCGTGCCGTTGCAGAGTTTTGGCCGATTAATATTCCGCAATATGATAATAGCAACACCTGTTTTCAATTTCAGTAAGTGCGGTAATCCCTGGAAGATCAATCGAGTTCAAAAATCCTGTTGGATAATCAACTGCTTCATTTGTTTCCACAACGGTGTTCATCGACGTACATATATGCTATTTAATCACTTCGAATGCTGGATTTAAAAACATTATTGAGTTGAAAGACATTATTATCTTTCGCGGCAAGAATAGCTCGTTCACTGCGCCAAACGCGATTCCTTTAATTAATTTAAATATCCGGAAACATTCTTTCGATCAGTTCTCCTTTCGATGTTTCTAAGTTACAAAAATTATCAGGCAATAAAATTCGTCGTAATCTCTCACTGACTGACTCTTTCCGTTCGCTAATGTTCAGTAATTGTCGTGAGAATACCTAGACTGATTAATCGCTCTGTAGTTGGGCACGCATATTCGTAGTCCACTGCAATGTATGTATGTTCGTCTTGCCAAAATGCTGAATACTTCAGGCAAGCATTTATCGCGCCCGCTGGTGTCAATCGAAAAATTACTGGCAGTGTTTGCGTAAAATCTCCTGCGAGCAATATCAATGCATTCCCGAATGGTTGAACATTTCTACGCAAATCTCGCACCGATCGATCAACAGCCTCAAGAGATTTTTTATGTGCCATTATGCACTCATCCCAAACAATGAGTTTACATTTGAGTAATAAATACTTTTCCCATACCGGATGTTCTGGATATAGTGCACGTTGGAGTTTCGATGATTTGTATGTTCAATGGCAGCATAAGAGCTAAATGAGAAGTGTTTCCACCTGGTAACAATGTCGCAGATGTTCCAGGCGAAGCGAGAGCTACGGCTAAGTAATTTTTTCATCGAACCGTTGCCACAATCTTATAAGGAATGTTCTCTTAGTTCCTCCTGACACATCCACGAAGAAGGTCATTTATCATTTGCATCTTCTTATTTGGCGCTGTAACCGCATAAGCGATTTTAGCCGAGTTCGACAAAGCACGCCAGTCGCTTCTTTCTGTGCCAACTTACGCCAATTGCAAATGCTACTTGAAGCCAAGTCCTTATCCACTTGGCCTTTCCATTGCGGATTGCGGAGTCGAATACTTTTAGACCTGGAACGTGGTTCCCATTCGAACGACATGGCGAAGCCGGCGTCTGCGGTACTCATCGTCGGCAACGCGTAAGGGCCTGTAAATCTTCTGTAAGATCTTTCTCTCTAATACTCCAAGAGCCGCCTCATCGGATGATGTCATTGTCTATTCTTCTGCGCCCTATACCAGCATGGGCATGATGGGTGACTTATAGAGTGCGGTTTTTGTACGTCGAGAGAGAACTTTACTCCCGAATTGCCTACTCAGTCCAAAGTAGCACTTGGGCGGTACAGTAATTCGGCTTTGGATTTCGATGGCGACATTATTATCAGTATTATGCTGGTTCCTAGCTTAACGAAATTGTCTACTTGCAAGAAATTACACTGGTAACAGTGACGTTGGTGCCAAGGCGCGAATGCTCTAACTCTTTGTTTGATGACAGGAAATACTTCGTCTTGTCCGCGTAGATCACCGAACCCAATCGCTTTGCTTCGTTATCCAACTTGGAAAAGGCAGGACAGACTTCGAGGTTTTTGTTACCGATGATGTCGATGTCATTGGCAAACGCCAGAAATTACACGTGAGTGGTTCACTTCTTTATAAGGCATTCATTATGGGCCATTTTGGAGTTTAAGCCTTAACTCTACTCTTAAACTCGGAGTTTACCATACAAAAAATTTCATTAAACTCTCCTTAAACACAACTTTTATTTGGAGTTTATGCGAATGCAACCCTTTTTTTCGACCCGATTTGGTTTGTGTCTTTGATAAGCCAAACTTGCAACCAACTTGCCGACAGTTAGTCTGTTCCCGTACTGCAGGATTTAATCAGAATTAGTCCGAAGTCGTTCTGTGCACGTAAGTCTAGAATTTCAACAATCTAGCGATGCAAAAACAAAAAATGTGGCTCGACAGAACTTTTTGTGCTGATTTCAACCCTACCAAAATTACCTGGCGAAATTAAAATATAAAAAAGATATCAATGGTTAAAGTTAAATTTTCTGATTTTTTTAATATTAATATCTTCTGAAAAACATAACCTTTTAAAAAACTAATGACGCCAAAATAAAGATAATTAATTTTTCTTTCATGTATGTATATAATTTATATGCCTTTTTATAGTTTTAGTCCAGAAATACTAAAAAACAAAATAAATAAAAATATATATTTTTAAATGTAGTTTATATAAAATTAGTTCTAAAACTGGTTATAGTATATACCTTGCATAAAAGGCATTTAAATTATGTTGAAATTAGCATCAATAATTTTTTAATCGGTTAACTAGTTTCCGAGATATTAAACACATAAGAAATAGTTATGTTGAACTTAAACCTCTTTTATTGGCTTTGGTTTTTATTTGCACCAAATAATTTTGGTATGGTTGAAATTAGCGTAAAAAGTTCTATCGATCCTTATTTCTTGTTTTTATTTATAGCTAAACGGTTGGTATTCTAGACTTATGTGTGTGTGTGTTAACTCCTGTAGTACGTGAACAGACTAAATGAGAATAAGAAAAAGTAAACAAAAAAATGTCAAATTAAACTCTGAGTTTCTTAAACACCCCAATGTGAACGCTTGACAGTTGTTCATAAACTCAAAATGTTAAACTCGAGTTAATGGGCCTCATGCATAAAAAGTGAGCTTAAACTCCGACTCGATTTTCAGTACAAATTCTTGAGCTTGAGCTCACCCCTTCAGTGCAAAAATTAAGTCTGAGCTTAAGCTCACTTTTTATGCATAAGGCCCAATGGCTCAATGAGAACATAATATAACATTTGCAATATGCGATCATAAATGCCCTTCTGCTCACGATTTAATTTGTGAATGTTTGATTGGGCATATAATACGAGATCAGAATAATAATATTAATCATAATCTCCATTCACTATCCAACGTTATTCAAATTGCTCTCGCTGATTTTTGGAAAAATTTTGCTTAAAACCCGAAGCAGCCCATCTAATTTAGCAAAGCAGTTTCTGGAGAATGTAGGTATTGTTAGGTAGATGTGTGTTTTACTAAGGTAGATTTTTAGATATATGAAAGTCGGAAAAACTCAACGCTGAAGCAGTCACATTCTCTTTACTCGCAATATAGTACGTAGTAGGCTATGGTGACCCCAAGTGAAATTGTTTATGATTAAAAATTAACTACTTTATAATGTTAGGGAATGGTCACAACAATTTTAAGTTTTCATTAAGGATTTTTTAAACAGCTTTCATGGGATATTTTTATGTTTTCGTTAGGTATGGTTTTTATTATTTTTTCACTTGTATCGGTAGTTTTTTAGTACTTTTTTTTCATAGCGAAATTTGTGTACCAACTCTTATATATATGAGAATTGAAGTCGGTTTTTATTCCTTAAAAATTACTTGAGGCAGATTCTATGGCACGAATGGTTTTAATACCCTTTGCCTGCTGCGATCTACCAGCAAAAGTACGCCAACAGAGAATTCAATCGTTTTTCAGCGAATCTACACTCATAATGGATTGTTGAAATCTTTCTCCTACCTCGTGAGTTTATATTGAAAAGATCAAAATGACTGTGTAGCATGGAATTACCACAAACCAAACATATGTTGTTTAATTTGTTGCAAAGCTTCTTAAATTTTTTCATCAGAAGACAATGATATAATGAAAAAAAGTTTTTGCAAATTTTTCCATGGTTTTTTATCAATTAATACGCCAACAATCGCGCGTGTAGGGTTTCAGTTTGTGTTCTTTGTTCTGCCAACTTATGTCAAATATGACGCGGTATGGACCGCCACCTATTGGAAAACATTACCCAGTCACTTTGACTTTAACGAATAACAGTTTTCACAGCACAAAAAGGGGTGCAATAGAAACTGTCTAAATATGCAAAAATGTGCCCGAATGGAATTGAAAAGAACCCAAGATTAGGTCCAATTAGTGTACAAGCTAATAAAATTACAAAATATAACGAAATAAAATATGAATTATAACGTAAAACTACGTATCTGACCAATCAGTTGTATGGGGGCTATATATAACATATAGTGAACCGATTTCGATGATTTTCGGAAATGTTAAGGTAAAATTTTAGTAAAATAACTTTAAAGCTGAAGGATTTATTAACAAAAAAGTTTAAATTTAAGCAAATTTTCGGGTACCGTTATCTCAAAAACTGGAGCTAATCTGGCAAAACGCGGGTCACCATTAAATTAAGAAGATCCCGATTAAGTAAGATCAGCTATCAAAACTTGTTCCCAAAAGAAAAGTTAAAAACCTGAGCACGGTGTTATAAGCGACAAAAATTACACCGCCAAGGCTCTAAAACTTCCCTCATAAATTCCCAAAATTTTGACGTGATACGGATATTCTGAAAAGGGCATCGTAATCTAGAGGCCAAAATTAAGTTTATGTGTTCTGTCGTTTAGCTGTGGTATTTTTGCCTCCCTACTGTGCAATAAAACAAAGAACCAGGAACACAAAGAAAGCAAAAACTACAAAAAAATATGGTTTTTTTATACAAAAAATCCGAAATTCCTCTGTCACGGGTGGGACAACGTTTGTCACGGGTAGGACACGTACGAATTTTCATATGAAAAGGAGCTTTTAGTGGGGTTCGTATATATGTAAAGATTAGTTATTAAAAAATATAAGAAGCCAAGTAGGGGTTCAATTCATTCACGTTTGATGATTAAAAATGAACGCGATTTCCTAGCGTCTGGAAAGTTTCATTTTTAAATTTGATGGACTACAAAACTGCTTACATGAAAATTCTGAACAAAAAATTTAAAAATTACACCCCAGTAATTGTTAAAGTTTAGTTTTAATTAATTTTTAGTTTTAGTTTTAATTGGCAAGGCAATTTGCTAGACTTTTATAAAAAAAAACTATAAACATTAAATAAACAAAAGAAAACCCCAAACCTGGTCAAAATGTCTCTTAACTTAATCAGCTGACCACAAGGGTATATAGATAATGGACGAGTCCCCCTCCTCTCCTGCTTTCACCTCAACAAACAAATAAAGCTTATCAGCCCTGAAAACCTACCTCTGACAGCTGTCCCACGCATAGCTGTCACGGGTGGGACATACTTCTCTGTTGAATTATTCTTGTCCAACTACGTGGAAACGACAATGCAATTGTGGTAAATATTGCAATGAATTTCTAACATTATGTAACTAACACGAAACACAGCCTCAACATTTGTAAGTAAATATACCAACTTTTAGCTTTTTTTGTCACGGGTGGGACAAGACCGATACTGCTTAATAATAACTAATAATATAGATAAAGCAGTCACACAATTTAGTATATAACATAATTTTATTAAAAGCAGATGCGTTCTACTATAGATTTTTCTTACTAAACACTTGAATTACGAATCGCAAATTATTTGACAAGTTATCAATACAATTTTCTAGATCAATAAAATTATAGTTTAAAAAACTAAAACCTCGCTATTATAATTCGCATTCGTACTGTCATCAGGTATGAGAATAGAAATCGCTGCATCTTTTAGGCGCATCAATATTACATAGTTACATCCCGAGCTAATAAAATCGCTCTTAAGAAGAAAACAGCGATAATTTGCTGTACTGTAACAAACCTAATATTTACATTTTTACGCAGGATTTGGCATTTACTGTATGTGTCAAAATTTACTATCTTTGAAATTTCGTTCCCAGTAGCCTTGCAAGTAGTTCGCAAGCTCGAAAATATAAGTTTGTTAGTAAATAAATATGAATGTGTTTAGTTTTTCAGCAAGCCAGTTATAAGGAATTATTAGCTGAAAATTTTAGGGAATTTTGTGGGGAAAAATTTGAATAAGCGTAGGGAAAGGTAGGGATTTTTTTTTGGTGAGTCGGGATTTTCAAAAAAATTATGTACCATTATTCTCTGGAACTCTATTCCATCTCATAATCGCAGTAGTTTAAACAAAAGCAACTCTAAAAATGTTCTGTATGCGCATTTCTGTTAGTTTGACTTCAGTCCCTAAGATGTTCTCTCTTTGTGCATGTTTAATTAAGTTTTATTTTTTGTGTATGTCCCGGAATTGGACAACACAATTCAAAATACTACTTTCTTTGTTACTTATCTGATGCTACTTTTATTTAGTTTTAAGCAATTTTTGTTGTTTTGGTTACAAATACTTATGTAAGTATGCAGGGTCGTAGCCAGGATTTTTTATCGGAGGGGGCGGGGGGTCGGTTCTGTCAAAATTTTTTTTAGTTTCACTTTTATTTCAACATATTTTGATTAAAAGAAAAATACTGATAAAAATAAAATTTTTCATAAAAACAGGGTTGAAATCTTGAAATTCCTGCCCGTAGTTTGTTTGTAAGTCAAATATGAGTGGTATTGTGCTACTATGATAGCACGGTCGAGTAATCATAGCCAACTTATGTACAGTAGTCGAAAAAATTATATCAGCACCAAATTTTGACAAGTTTTAAAATATAATTTTTGTTGTTATTTAATTTCGGTTAGTTTTTTATAGTTCGTTCTTTACCAACATCCGTATAAATACAAGTTTAAAGGCAGAGTCACACGATTGGGTATTTGCTAAAATTTGGTGTAAACGTATCCCAATTGTTTGAACACCCAAAATATTTTTCATTATCCCAATCACGAAAATTTATTTATTGAAATCTTTCAATAGAACATCGCTGTATTCTATTTAACAATTTTTTTCTTTTTAACAATAGCCCCATATAAAAGTTTACAAATCTGTACAAATGTACCAATCGAGTGACACTGCTTTAAAAATTTATGCAATTAAAAACAGAAATATCTACAAATTTTCGTAAAAATTTTTTAATTAAATTCTGAGTATGCAGTTTTGTAGCCCATTGAATTCTAGTAGAATAAAGAACACGTTTCAAATGGCTAAAAATGTGGATTGATTTTTCAGAATTTTTAAAAGTTCGAAATTTGTACGAAAGTTTATTGAATTTTTTTTACACAAATGAGTAGTCCACTTGCAAACAGCGTTATGTGATTTTATAATAGTGATCCATAAATAAATAAAAAACGTCTACAACAACAAGTAACATCCAAATTGTATATTTCTCTTTATTATCTGAAAATTTGGATAAACAAGAGCCTAATAACATTAAAAAACAATATGGCAATGTGGTAGTTTTTGCAAATTTTATGTATAAAAATTGAACATAGCGAGTTTTGAAACAGTAACTTTTACATAGCTATCTTTTTTTTGCTTTTCGCTTTCGCTCTTCCATGAAGATTGGTCTGCTTCCTTTTTACGACGCCTTCCACTAGGCACCGAAACTACCACGTTTTCTTGCAGTTTTCTAAGTTCATGAGAAGATGGAGACTTTTGAAAGTGTATAAATAAGTATTATAGCGGCTTTTGCAATAGTAGTTAACATTTGATGCTAGTTTTTCAGAAAATAGAAAGATTTTTCACCGTATTGTTAGTGGACATGAAACTACTTTAAATACTGGTACGTTACTCGCCAAAAACTAAAAATCTAAAAACATTTACATAGCGCCTTTGCAAGTGGACTGCTCAAATTGGAAAACATGAATTTCCATCCCCCACATCCCCCACCCCCCCAAATTCGGCCTTGTAAGTATGTACTGTTATGAATATTTTATTTTATAGCGCAACATCTATCTTTTGATTTGGTAATGATTTGATTAGTAAGCGAAATGAAATGTAAAAGAAAGCTAAACATTGCCCTTCTAGCTCAAAAGTTTAAAATTTGACTTTCATAAACAAAAGTTACAAAAACAAGCAAAGAACTACAAGTTCGGGCGAAACCGAACTTTATATACCCGGCGCAGGTATTTAATATCATCGTTTCAACTTTCTCTAAACTACATTTGCATGATAAGCAGGGGGTTTTTTCCCGATTTCAAACTTTTTCGATAATATGCTGACTTATTTGTACTTAATGAAATAATTGAACTAAGTTTGGTTGAAATCTATAAAGTGGTTACCGAGATACACCTTTTAGTTTTAAAGTGGGGGTGCCACGCCCAAGTCTATACCACTCTTATTTATTATTAAGAGATTGTTGTAACAATTAACTTGGAGTAAATTAGCGACCTCGGTTATTGAAATATCGGAGTTTTCGGAAGTCGGAAATTTACAGTTATAGAGGAAGTAAGTGTAATTTTAGTCCGATTTGAATAATTTTCAGCGAATTTCTTTCTTGTACTGAGGTTATTGCGTGCCACCGAGTTTGGTTGAAATTGATGAATCGGTTACCGAGATACACATTTGTGGTCATAAGGGGGCGGCGCCACGCCCATTATCCAAAAATTTATAAAAATCTAATTTTCTGTAATTATCGATTTTGAGTCAATTAGCTTCATTAGTTACATATTTATTTATTGCAGTTTACTGAGATACAGCATTTCATCATAAGTGGGCGGGGCACGCCCATTTTCCAAAAATTTTATAATAATACTATTTTTACCAAATTTCTGCTTCACATACTAATTTTCAACAATTTTAATCCAATATTTACTGAAATATGGTAGTTTTTGCATTTTTCAAAAATACCGTTATATGAGAATGGGGCGCACCATGTAACGAAATGCTGATTTCATGCGATAAATTCAGTTTTGAAAATTTTATATTTTCCTTGATATTTTAATTAAATCTATAAACTGGTATTGTTTTTAGCTTAATTATCAAATTTTATTATTTATTCTCCAAGTAACCTGCCCTCAAAGTTTGCCGAAGTTACTCAAATCAGATATTAATTTTCCTATCATAAAAAACCATCGACTTAATTCCTTTTTTCTATTGATATATGCCAGTTATGTTATTTTTGTTAAAAGTGTTTGCCAATACTATTATGAATCTCTTTAACAATTCATTATTAGGGCTCTTTTTCGTTTTGCAGTCGTAATTTTTATAGAATTATCTTTGCAAGAATGTAGTCCTCAAAAAGGCAAAGGGAAAATCCTTTTAGTTAGTGATAACATTTGTATCTGTGTCAAATTTTATAACGTTAGCATAAGCGGTTCCAGATTAAAGCGATATGAGAATTTCAGTTTGTGTGGGAGGTACCTCGCCCTCTTTTCCAATACTTGCCACTTTTCGCCGTAAGTACGGTATTAACAACAAATATTGCTGTGTCAAATTTCAGAACTTTAGCGTAAGTGTTTTCATATTAAAGAGTTATGAGAATTTAAGTTTGTATGGGCGGTGCCACGCCCCCTTTTCCAAAATCTACTGCTCTTCACCGTAGGTACGATATTGACAACGTATGTTGCCGGGTAAAATGTCAGGACGTTAGCGTAAGCGGTTCCAGAGATAAGCGATATGAGAATTTCAGCTTTTATATGGGGTGCCACGCCCCCTTTGCTAAAATCTACCACTTTTCGCTGTAAGTAAAGTACTGACAACGTATGTTGCTGTGTCAAATTCAGGACCTTAGCCTAGCGGTTCGAGAGCACGGTTGCCGTTTTGGTCGAAATGGTCCTCTTTCTTCTAGAATTCTTCCTGACGCAGAAAAAACGCTTTCACTAGTTGCTGAGCTAGCTGGTATGTTAAAAATTGGCCTTGAAAGGCTTCTGAGAAGTGGCAAATTTTTAGCTTTCTCCCAAAATCTTAAAGCATCACAATTTTGGTTTCCCGTATTTAAATTTGTATTTATAATGTAAATACATATGTCCCAAAACGCGGACTGTTACATTACATTTTGGCTCACACTGATTTTTAAATACCGCCGAAACTCGCGAGAATACAATTTTCGGATAATTTTTCTTTTTGCATCTGAAAGAATAAGTATGCGGCATTATTTAATACATACAAACATATATTGTAACTCCTGTGGTTTAGGAGTTATGAATTTTTCAACAGTGGACTGTTGCATTACAATTTTTGGAAGTACTTTTTAAAGTTGCTTTATATTATTGAAAAAGTCTGCTCTCCTAATATAATGTTTTCAAAAGTTGGTACACAGTTTCCTAGCTTCAGGATGGAATTCAAGAACTACGTATTAATTGAACTGATAAAATTAATTTTGAGGCCAATATTTGTAAAAAATAGTCGGACTGGTACGTTACAGAAAAAGACTGTTACGTTACCTGTGCGATATACGTGTAGCGATAGGATTATAATTAGGTATTTAAATCGCTTTTAGTGTGTTTTATGCAATAAGTAGCATGAATTCAGTAGTCTTGCGATGTGACAAGTAATTCAAAGAAATTAAGAACATGATAATTATGAATACAGATTGCAAAGTTTTTGATGCTGTGCAGCCGTAGGTCGTTTCCAAAGTAATTTTCTGCGTAGAACTCGAACCCGATCTTAGAATTGCGCTAAGTTGTTGAGTTTTTCGCGTTTAATTTCACGAAAAACGGCTTTAATGGCTTATTTTGTTTGCTCTATGCTATTTAGTACTATTCTTACCCTTCAAATGTTAGATTCGAGGACTCGGCATTTTGTAGAATAATAGTAGTACTAGAAAAATAGCCGAAATAATTCCAATAGATTTTTTATTATTTAATCGGAAAATCTTCTTCTTTGCGCTTCTTATTTCACTTCTCTTGACTTTATTCCTTTTTGAAATAATATAATTCTCGCGTTTTTTATTTTTCTACGTAATTCTTATCTTCTCAGTTTATATAAGTTAGAAAAAATAACAGTTTTAACTATGGGACAATAACACGTTGAATAGCTTCCAATGTTGCTTGTAAAATGAGCCCTATCTTTAACTAAATAGGAAAAAAGGTTACCTAAAAATTAAATTAGTTGAAAAGACAGACAAATAGCTTTCCACCGAAAACATATTGGTAATGAAGAGTATATGGAACTATTTTATTTTCCTGTGAAATAAGGCCGAAAATGCTCGAAGAAAACTAAATTTTTCCTTTTTTTAATTCGGTGGATTCCGCGCCAAAAAACTTTTTAATATTTTGGACTGTTACATTACATTAAAAATTACTGCCGACTTGATTTTCATATAGAAAACTAATCGCTGATTTTTTTGTCGAATACCTTTTTTTATTAACTTTAAAATAACACAAGGCAAGCGAAGAGAGGCAAGTATAATGCAAAAAAGTGGTGGACCTTAAATATAAACTACCATTTAGTTTCATGTTGTGCTTTTTTAATTTTCGTTTATTTAAAGGTGTCTCAAGAATAGATGAATTTTCATGTTTTAGAGAAGGAGATTCGCGTTAATATTGATGTTGTCCGATACCTTAGAACATGTATGACCCAGATATAATCCAAAATCTGCGAAACCTGAGAAAAAAAAATTTTCCCCTTGGTTTCGTTTTCGGCGATTTGGGCCATATATGTAGATATGTGAAAATTACATGACTGACGGGGAATCTAACTTACGCACGCTCACGTCAGCAAAATCACGGAAATAACGTAATTTTTCTCTCAAAAACGCTCACGCCCATGCATGAAAAAGCGTGACACACCGTGTCACGTAAAAAATAACGAGTTTTGCCCATATCTGGTTGAAAGCATTGATTTTGGATAGATGAGGAACCAGTACCGTCCTTTTTCGAGCTAGTTCCGCGGGAGTTCTGAACCAGTTTGTTTTGCTGCAGGGCATGTACTATGTATCTATGTGTGTGTTGTCATCGCTCCCCTGCATTACGGGGGAGTGACTACAGAACTGCTGAATCGATAGATAGCTGATAAACACCGTCAATTACCGACCGACTACTTGCAGTGTATTACATCGATTGACAATGTCCTAGGCGGTAGTCACCATCGGCTCTCTCTGCACTACCGGGAGTTACTAAAGTAGTCACTTGCGTGATTTATGGGCGCCCTCTGTCGTAGTTTTTCGCTATCTGGTTCAACTCTGCACTACCATGTGAACTACCACGGGTTAATAGAGTAGCTGCTTACCTAAGAGTCGGTGCAGTAGCGGTTCAAAAGTAGCGATTGACTCCAGAAGTACTGGAGGGTCTGCATGCTTGGTATGCGTATGTACACTTACATATACATACATACTCGGATGTGAAAATTCAAATACTTGCGTGCTAAATTTTTGTATGAAAATATTATTTTTTAATAAGAATATTTTTAAACGATAATCATATATGTACATATAAAGTATTCATTTTTACTATGCATTATTTCCCTCAGTGTACTGTGTGTACTTGACTTCTACGAAGCATTGAACTCTATTGATCATACATTGCTCTGCACCATGCTCACACATTTGTTCAGCTTTGGCCAAAATTCACAATACCGCATGCAAATTTATTTATCATAGCGAAAATCTCCGATTTGTGGCGTTCCCCAAGGATCGATTTTAGGTCCCTTGCTATTTAGCGCTTTCGTCACTGATATATTCTTGACTTTCCGATATCCAGATATACTGATCTGGTCCATTCCATATATATCCTATAGACAGTAGTACTGCGAACTTTAATCAAGACTTGTCTTCTGTGTCGCGATGGGCTACTCAAAGCGGCCTCTGTCTTGACCCGGTGAAAATTCGTATTTCTTACCCGTCTACAAGAAGAAAATCAGCTTTAGCAGCATTACACCTGTTTGCCTTGGTAACAGTTCTCTAGTATGTATTAGTCAAAAAAATACCTAATCATGGATTTGTTATTAATTCTAACCTAACCAGTGTGGATCACATTAACTCCATCGTATATAGCACCTTAAGAAGTTTAAGTCAGTCCGCACTATTTAGTCATATCAAACAAAAGCTTGCGCTTTAATTATTTTGCCTATAATTACGTATTCTTGGAGGTCTAGTTTATTAGGATGTAACATATCTGACTACTTAAAAGTCAGAAACACTTTCTTCCTTTTTAAGCTGTTGAGTTTAAAAGAACCACATTACCTTTGTGAAAACCTGATTTTTCCAAAATCTGAGCGTTCTTATTATCTAATTTTACAGGGGTTTAAACTTCGGGACACCACAAGACTGTTCTTCATTAATGCTATTCGAATCTGGAACTCTATGCCTGCAACAATTCTGAGCAAAATCAATCAGAAGCAACTTCAAAAATACTCTTTTTAATTACTTTTCAAAAATTTGATGAACCATCTACATATATATTTGCAATAAAATTAAATAAATAAGTTATTGTGAACCTTGTTAATATAGCATAGTATGTGTATGTGTTACATTTTTTATATACGTGTATTATTTCTGTTTAATTTACTGTCTTCTATACATGTAGTATATATATTTTAAGAATATTAATTTTCAATTTATAGGTATTGTCTTTAGTTTTATCCTTGTTGTACTATAAAATATTTATTCTTATTTTACTAATACCTGAACTGAAATGAAATTAAATACTTGAATATTTACCAATATGTATGCAAAGTTCAGACGAAACCAGCATAAATATAACTTTGGCATACAAAAATTCATCTGGAGCCATGTTCATATCAAACTTTGTCAAAGAGATAAGAAGAAGCAGACTTCTAGACAAAACTTATGTGTTGAGTTTATATGGGCGATTCCACCGTCACGGGTGGGACATTTGTACAGAAAAAATATTCTTTCTTGTTTAAAGTATAAGTATAAATTACTCAACAATTCTACATTTTGATAAAGCTACACCTAATTGACTACGGGCCACAGCTTCCAATTTGCTATCTTCATTATCTAAACGCTTTGTCGATGACGACATGATTTTTTTGAACGCGGCAGCGACTTCATGACTTTGTATGAGTTTGACATAAAAGAAGAGGAAGAACCTTATCTGTCGCTGGAAAAATAGAAATAGACCTAATCTGGCCACATCCACAGTCGTCGCGTAGCCCAGTCGTCGCCAAAATAATTATCTACATAAGAGTACGTGTTAAAATATTTTGACAGCTGTGGTCCGTAGCTCGTCGTTTTCATTGTGTTCAGGCTATAGCTGTTGAATTATTCTTATCTAACTATGTGGAAAAGAAAATGACATTTTGGTAAAAATTTTCAATGAATTTCTAACACAACCTACTTTAAACTCACTCAAAAAATTTACTTAGAACTTGATTTCATAACGTAAAAAGGTAATAAAATGCATTTAAAGCTTTGATTTGTTATTTTTGGCTGATTCTAGATTTTTAAAAATGTCTTATCCACACTTCTGTTAGTTTTATAAAGAAAATAATTATTGCACTGAGGTTCAGTTTCCCATGGAACATCCCATATGTAAGTATGTAGTATTAATTTGTGAATGAATATACATTTGCACACATGCATACGTGCATAGAAATACACGTTTCATCTCTCAATGCCCAATTAAGCTTTCATTTTCCTCGCTTGTTCGCAAAAGTCCGACTTTGAAATAAATCGCGTTCAGCTCATCATTACAAACAAACCGCAATCTACAAGACGTGATGAAGATTTTCAAGTGAATGGAATGCGCATACACTATACAAGTATATATCCCCAGTAATTTCTTGAGTATTGGTATAACAAATGCAGGACTGAAAGAAGGCTTCACAACGCATTAATTTGTAATGCCTGAGTATAAGGTTTGCAAATCGTATGAAGATGTATTTACAAGTATTTTGTGCTCTGCAAAATCCCATTGTATTTAATCCAGACCGCAACTTAGACCTTACCTAGTATGCGAAGTGTTCATATCTACGATGATTTTTGATGGTACTTTGCTTAACGAAAGGTTGTTGGTCACGCCATACTTCACGATAAGTTCTGGAGTGTGCAGTGCCTGGGAATTTCATGGCGTACATACATAATACCTCAAAATAGAGGTGTCAAACTGTCGATGGTACTATCGATAGTTTTATTTGTTGCCCCTATCGATGAGTAGTGATAGTTTTTCTCAAAAAACTTAAACTATCGATAGTACTAGTTGACTATCAATAGCTCAAATCCTCTAGCGTTTGCATTTTTTTTATTATAAGTGATCCTTTCACTGTGATTCTTTTTTTAATGGCCGTTTTCTCAAGCAACCTTTAATTGAAAAGCTCCCTTTATACTTAAACGTTGCTTCATAACTTAATACTTTCTATTATCGATTTTTGCCGTTTGTATTTTTCTTGAGAGTAAACAAATCAAAAAAGCTTTCTTTACTAGGCTGATAATTTTATTTTTAATTGTAAGCTTCAGTAAGTAGTAGTAGTAGATATGTAAATAAATAAATAAAATTCGATAGCGAAACGATTTACTTAGACAGAACTCATGGAGAAATTATACCAGGCATAGTAATAAGATGCTTTCAACTATCATTTTTGCTGTTTGACAGGCATTTTCTCATTTCGTAGAATTCTAGAGAGAGTAGCAACATCGTTTATTTTGGTGGAAAATACAAATTTAGCCTGCAAAGCTCGAGCTTTCTTTTTTGGCGAGGTTTTACAAACGAAAAAGTATGCTGTCAAATGCCCAGTCAAAAAATTCTATCTCGCTTGCGAGAGAAACTAGCAGAACGCAAGCGAGATTTTCAAGCATGTGAAGACGACCGGTAAGATAGCCGAATGTGATTAAAATACAGAAAATATAGCCAGCAAGCTGGAAAGCAATCTTTAAACAAAAATTTAATCTTAAAGTTAAGGCCGTTTTCTCAAGTAACCTGTAACTTTAAAGCTCACTTTATATTTAAAGGTTACATTAAAATTTATGATTCTTTCTAAACTAAAGCATTTTATTATCGGCTTTAAATCGGTTTACAACCAAGAAACATATATACGTCAAAAACATATAATAGAAATGCTTAACTTTAGACATAACTTTATTTTTAATCCAAACTTTAAATATAAAGTGAGCTTTAAAGTTAAAGGTTACTTTAGAAAACGACCCTAAGTGTGTTTATACTCTCAATGTTTTGTTTTCTTTTGTTTTTCTATGCCGTCCTGGTTAATTACGAAGAGTTGTTAACATTACATTGACTATCGATAGTATTAAGGTTGGTAGCGCTTGACATCACCTATAGTATTGCTGCAAACTATCAACGAATAATGATAGTTTTTTCTGAAACATCAAAACTATCGATGATGGCACTACCCTGCAGCGCGGTCGGTGACAAATGTCGCTTTCGTAATAGTTACATTACTAGTTCCAATAGCATATTATACTTCCGGTAGTAAGAAATCGAGCTATTGGTTACTTATTGCATCTTCTAAAGGTTATTGGTCGTGTTAATACGATTGTGCTCCCTTATTACATAAAGGAATTTTTTATTTGTCATTTAAATACAAATAATAAATTTTGAATACTTATCTATATTCTGTTACCCTCGTGTGACCACTACGCAAATATCGGACTGAAAACTACCAAAATAAAGCAAAACATAGTACTCCCTTTCTACATATTTATTACTTTTAAAATTTCTTTGGTTTTTTTTTTCAAATATGTTTATATATATGGGCCAATTCACGTCAAATGTCCCAAGCGCCCTGAGCGGTGCAAAACAACCTACTTTTCGACTAGCTGGGAAGCAGACAGAAAATGGGCGAAATAATTCGAAAACTATTACTTCTATAGATATTTGTACGGGCTATACGATGGTACTATGCGTTTTCCGAAATTTTCCCATTTTCACGGAGAAAATTCTGAACGACAAATTATTTGTAACATTTCGCAATTATGGTAATTTTTAAAATTGTTTTAAGTTATCTCAATCGAAATATCAAGTACTTTTACATAGAAATCATTAATAAAAAAGGGACTTTTTTACTTTTCCGAGTTATAAAGCCTTTTAGAGCGCAGCGCGCTAATCTCCTAACCGTGCGAGTCATAATAATATGTATTGTTATAACTTTGCTACTACTTGATGTTTAAATCTGAAACTTTCGCAAAAACTTCCTCAGATAGTCATCTACAAAACTGTTTTAAAACAAAACAATTTTTTCGAACTTCATAACAGAACTTTTGCATTTGAAAACAAACACCCTCTTAATTCCCATAAACAACTTATAAACCTTTAGTTTTAATTATACTGAATATTAAGAAGTGATGTTAAACTTAAATTCTTTGGAATAGTTTGTCGTTTATTGTGTGCAAATCGATCGATACACAAACGACTGAGATATAGCGAGCTTAAATGACAATTTTGTTAAAATTATGATCAAGAATTAGTTCAGCCCAATAATAAAATTTCAAACAACGCCACTCTTTAGCTTGTGAAAAGTTTGTACGACCGATCACAGGATGGCGTTGTCTAGAAATTTTTATAGAGAATGAGTGCAATACAAAATTTCCAAATAACGCCACTCTGTACATAGCAAAGACAAATTTGAACAAATGTACCAGTCGCGAGTAATTTGGCTTGATTTAAAACGAACATTTGAAAGCACTTACATGCTACATGTGTCCAGATTCAAATCTCATTAGGCAGAACATATAATTTTAAATTTTTATTTTCGTTTTTTAATTATGAAAAAGTATCTGTGAAGTGCACAACGAAAACAAAAGTGGTTTGTTTACAGGCTACAAGTTACGCAGCGGGAGTAAATTGTCACCTCCTAGGACAACTCAATGTTAAATGCGACAGTAGAAAATATGGGTGGTAGATTTGCGAGGTACCGGTATTCGACTCCCGAAAACTGGTGAATTCACTAGTTCTGTACTAGTACTTTCCACTGCAGGGTATCGATAGTTTTACAACTCTACCTTAAACCTCACGCCATACATCAGTATGAAATTTCTTAAGCCAAAGGAAATGAGTTGGTATGAACATTAGGTCAAATGATTACTTTTTCTGTGCGAAATTAATAGCAGCTAAAATATTGCATTATTTTAATGTAAAAAGATGGCAAACGTTAAAAATGTGTAAAGGCAGTAAATAAAATTTAAAAACTGGCTTGACTTTCGTAAAACAGACCATTCGGCTTTGTTGTATGTTCAAATGATGAGTATATGTGTTACGTAGCACTCAAAAACATTATCCGATTAGCTTGGTTTTAACACAAGTTATTTTCTTATCATACTCAACCCCCTCCCCCATAAAATTAGCTACATAATAAAATAAGTTTGGTCACATGTACATAAATGGTTTCTTCTAGCGATTAATTATGGCATTATCGAAATTCTTAAATTAAAAATAGAAAAATATTTACTACACGTCTGGCAGATATGTCCTGACGAGAGATTCCTAAAGCAGTTACTCTTCATAAAACACTTCATTTTCACTTGAGGTTCCAGTATTCCCAAATTCTCCACCGATATTATTTATATTCAGAATACAAATGCTGCTTTGTGGCACATTTACCAAAAATGGCTGGCAACTTCCTGATAATAATACGAATGTTTTCGAAACTAATTTGTGAAAATAATGTTCAACGCTCTATTCACTTTGAGCAAAATATTTTGAAATTTCAATCCCTAAATTCTCTCAAGGATTTGCCTTTTTGCGAAGGCTGCTCATCAATGGTCTTTGCGAATCAGTGCAAGTGTATTTGTAACATAGCCATGGCTACGCTACAGGAGATGAAATGTAATCCAAATTGAGGCTGCTATTTTTTTCACATACTTCCATTCTCGCTATTTATCACCATTAAGATGGATTATTTATCACCAAAAAATTTAAGAGGTATTTTTGGAAATAGCCAAAAATTCGGAAAAATGTTAGCTTTCCTATTTTAGCATTTTAGCGATAGCGAAAGTTAAAATCCGGCTGATGGTCGACTTTTTGATTTCGAAAATAACTTTCTCAGCAAGAAACGCTTTGTTTTCAGATCTAAATATTTTAGCATCTTTTCCAAATTGGTTTTCATAATTTTCATCTTTCTTAGATAAATAATTGCAAAAAGACGGGTTTTTTCTTCTAAGACTTTCATGGGACTTTCGCAAATATCAGTAGCACCACATTTTTTTTCAACATGGTTGACAACCAAATAAGGCTTCTCTATTTTCGAACATCCAACCAGCCAAACTTCAAACAACTCGCCTTTTGTGATAGCATGATAGCCCAGAAAAAAACGTTTTTCTTGAAAACAGCTAAAAACAGCGGGTTAAGTAAAATAAAATCAACTCATTACATTTTAGTTTATCCATTTCCATTTCCATTTCCATTTTGTGTCCCAAAAGTTAACAAAATTGTAAAAGCTTACATAAAATCATAAATGGAAATAAATCAGAAAATTGTTGGGGTTATGAAAATAAGTCAGTTTGTTTTAAAAACAAATGATAAAAAGTCACTTTTTTAAATTGGGACATGTTTCTCACTTATGGTATGGTTTTCCATTTAAAATTTTTCATTAATTATTCGAACTTTACAAAAAATGCGAGTTTAAGAGAAACAAGTACAAGACATCAAATGCACTGCAATTATAAATAAATTTGTTACTAAACAAAGTTTTGAAATACATATGTATGCACACGAAACGAATAGAGCACAGCAGGCAAGGGACAGTCGCTTAGCCGCGTAGAACATATTCATATGTACGAGGTATGAGAAAGCTGGGTTTTATACTAAACGAAAGAAACAGCTACCATTCCAAAACGGCAGCGAGAGTAAACCAAGTTCATGAATAATACCGTGGGATGAGGTCGCAATCTATGTTTGGTAAGAAAGTTTCAAATCAATTTCACTGGATGATATAAGTTTTCAACAATTGAAAGTGCATTTCCATTACTACAAAAAGGAATAGGAAATATATGTTGATACCTATGCGTGTGTGTGTATGTATTAGCAACTATATACCGGGACAATAGCAGGCAAACGTCTGCACATCTTACCTATGTATGTATGTAATTTAAGGTGGTCGAAAATAAGTAAAATTGGAATTTTAATGCTGTCGCCCCCAAGGATTGTTCTATATCGAAAAAATATACTGCTATTTTTATACCCAAGCGCACTTGTGCAAAAGGGTATATTAACTTTGTTCACATAACGGTCGTTTGTAACAGCCAAAACGAATCGAGATATATATAGACAAATGTATACTTAATTGCTCAGAATAAATAGAGAAGTCGATTAAGCCTTGTCTGTCTGTCCGTCTGTCCGTCCGTCAGTGTACACCAGTGATGCCCAAAGTAGTCCACGTGGATCCCCGGGGCTCCAAGCAAGACTAGACGGGGGTCTACGTTGGCGTGAAAAAAATATGGGGGTCCATGAGTTGTAAGTGGGGGTCCACGAAACTTCATTTGGTTCCGATAATAAAGAACCAAAATGGTTTTAAGTGGTGTATAGTGCTCTTGACGCACTGGTGAACTTACTTTGTGTCATCATACGTGGAGAAGCCTTAAAGGCCATCTGCAGAATAAAAGGAAACGGAAGTTGGTATAACACTGAGTGAGGCGATGCGGAAATTGCTGGCGGCAGATATTTCAGCACTTATGTCTTCTCAATGCTACAGGATAGTACGCCACCATTACCTTTGTTGGAGAGATTCTAGAGAGAGAGTTCCCTGAGGGGGAACCCTGTTTTAATTCTAGCACTGAGCCCACACTCTTACATTGTCGATTCTTCACTGATGGCTCCAAAACTGACTCAGGTTCAGGATCTGGAGTATTTTTCGAAGTTAATGGGGATAAGTTTCAGTTTTTCTTTTGGGGAAGATGCTTTCCAAGCTGAGGTATTTGCAATCCCCAAAGCCATAGACTACGTGGTGGAAAATAGATGGAGTTAAAGGAGTTTACGTATCTATTGGTACAGCCAAGCTGCACCTAGTGCATTGGCCAGCCCCTTTTATAAGTGCTTCCAAACTAGTTGCTAAGCATAACGAGGTTGCTTTACCCTGGGTCACTCTGGAGTGCCTGGAAATGAGACATTTGACCCTCTGGCCAGTATTGGATTAAACCAGGCATTCCTCGATCCGCAACCAGTTGTAGCACTCCCCACTTCGACCATGGAAGCAACCATCAGAAACTAGATGGCTACTTCGCTCAGCAATGACTGGGAGCCATCGAGTGGATGCAGGTGAGCAAACCTCATGTTGCCTTCAATCTCAGAAGGTCTCTCTAGTTTTTTCCTCTCACTGAGAAGATGGGACTGCTGACTGGTCCCTTCACATGGCACAAACACCTGACTGTGATAGGCGTAAATTACAACTCCATTTGCCCATCCTGCTGTGAATAGGATGAGACGGTGGAACACTTCTAGAGCTTCTTGCTTGCTTATTTGTTTACCATCGATTTATCTAGATGCGGTCTATTTTTTAATAATAATAATCCCAACGGTTTTTACCCTCCATTCCCGCCCATCCGCACGAGGGGCGCAGTCCGCATGACGTACGGAACCAATATTTTAAATTTTTGTGCCGAGTCATGATAGGCAGGAGTTTGTTAAGTGTCGAGATCTAAAACTGTTCAGCTACAGAACTAAATTCATCAGCTGATTTTATGTATTTATGTCAATAATTCACTTATTGAGAGAGGAGAGTATCGCTTTCTTAATGCTGAAAAGCGGATCTGATATATCAAACGTGCTGGAATGAGAGTTAAAATCCTGGCATAAGCAACGGAGTGGGTCGTGCAATTCAAAATTGGTTTTACAAGCTTTCAGAAATATGGGACAAAAGTGTCTTGATACGCGTGACGGATCATTAAAGCTTACATCAGCCAGAAGAGACGGACTTGAAATTGAGCCTGTCAGTAATTTAACCATAAAAATTATACCAAGCATTTCCCTGCGACTGGCAAGTGTAGGAATTTTAATAAGTTTTAAGCGACTCGTATAAGGTGGAAGACTATATTGAGAATCCCATCGGAAATTTCTTAAAGCAAAAAGTAGGAATTGTTTTTGAATTGATTCTATCTTGTCTGAGTAAATTTGATACCTTTGATTCCAAACCACCGAGCCGTATTCCAGAATCGGCCTAACTAATGTTGTAAACAGGGTTTTAGTGATATACGGGTCACTAAATTCTTTTGACCATCGTTTCACAAATGCAAGTACACCTTTAGCCTTGTTGACTGTCACATTAATGTGAAGATTAAAATTAAGCTTAGGATCCATTGTGATACCAAGGTCCACAAAATTGTATACCTGTTCCAGGTTATGGTTACCTATTATATAAGAAACTGGCAGAACAGCTCTTCGCGAGAAGCACATTACTTTACATTTCTTAAGATTTAGAGGCATAAGATTTACTTTACACCAGTAAGCCATGCTGTTTAAGTCTGATTGTAGCAAAGACCTTTCTTCAATTGAAACGTACGATTTATAAAGTTTTACATCATCTGCATACATTAAAATTTTGGAGAATTTTATATCTGTAGAAATATCGTTTATAAAAAGCAAGAACAGAATCGGGCCTAGGTGGCTACCCTGAGGGACTCCTGAAGTAACATCAATGACGTCAGAGATAGTATTTTTAAACAATACCCTTTGTGATCTATCATAGAGGTATGAAGAGATCCAACGTAGAAAATTAGGTGGAAGACCAAGAAGATCAAGTTTATAGATGAGCAACGAGTGGCACACTTTGTCAAATGCTTTACTGAAATTAGTATATATAACATCAACAGTTTTGCTCTCACTAAATGCTTTTGAGATATAGGATGTTAATTCAAGTAAATTTGTAGAAGTTGATTTGCCCTTGAAAAATCCATGTTGACTGTATGAAATGCTTGAAGTGATAGAATGCGTCAACCGATTTGTTATAATTGCTTCAAATAATTTAGGAATTGCAGAAAGCTTAGCTATGCCCCGGTAGTTCTCCACTGAAGACCTGCTACCGCTTTTATGTAAGGGGGTTATGAACGATTTTGGGTTTCTGAATTTGAAGTATGGCGTAAAAAGCTTTGCAGTTTTGTTGTTTAAAGTTTTATGTTTTAAATATGCGAGTGACGAATATTTTTCGCATCACTTTAAAATTCGGAGCGATAAAATTAAATATGCCATCAACACAAACGAACTATTTGACAAATACATCACATGCAAATTCATGAGTGAGTCGACCATGTGAGGAGTTTATTTAGTGCTCTTAAAAAATATAACTCCTCAGGGCGAGATAGTTTTTTTATGACTTTACGTGCTCTATTTTTTAAAACTTGCAAGTGTGTGATCACATTATTTTTAATAATTAGAACACAAGAAACTATTTTACTTTTATTTTTGCCACTCCGAATTTAGTCTCTGAATCTTCACATTTTTTGATGAGCTTTGAGAATATGTTAGAAATGAGCATCAGGGGGTCCACGGAAACCAGTAAAGTTTGGAAAAAGGTCTACGAGAAAAATAAGTTTGGGAACCTCTAGTGTACACGATAACTCGAGCAAATGGGCGAAATCGGACTGTAACCACGCCCACTTCCCATATAATGGCAATTTTCAGAAATACCAAAACTGCGATATTTTAGTAACTACTGTAGACTATTCGCTCCAAATTTATATTTACAATAACTTTTTCAACAAAAATTAAGAATATTATAAATTTTTGGAAAATGGACGTAGCCACGCCCACTTATGGTTACTTGTGTATATCTTGGCAACCGCTGCACCAATTTCTTCCAAATGGCATACCAAATGGCCGAAAATTTTTAAAATCGGGCAATAACAACGCCCACATCCCATATAACGGTAATTTGGAGAAATACGAAATCTTCGATAAATCAGTAAATATAAAGCTAATTTATTCAAAATTGATGCTCGCAACAATTCTTCACCAAGAAATACGTTTATGATAAAATTTTGGAAAATGGGCGTGGCACCGCCCACTTATGATCACATATGTGTATCATGTATGTACCAAACTCGGTATGGTTATTGTGCTTGCCAAATAAAAGCAGAACGTTGAAAATTATTGAAATCGAACTAAAATTACGGCCGCTTTTCATATAACGGTAAATTTTAGAAATGCTTGAAACTTCAATATTTCGAAATTTAAGGACGCTAATTTACTCGAAATTGATACACCCCGGCTTACCATGTAGCGGTAGCTTTCGGAAAGGTGAAAAACATGCATTTAATACTTGCGCCGGGTATTTAGTGTTCGGCTCCGCCCGAACTCAGACTTTCTTACTTGTTTATTTTAAAGTTGTTCATGTATTTTATATGGCGAAAAATACTTTTCGTATAAATGTATACAATTCTTTAAAATAAATATTTTCTGATCGGAAAACTCTGGTTCTCTACAGGGGACTTCCAATAAACATATTAATTTTTTAATATTAAAGATTTTTTTATCCCCCATTGTATTTTCTGGGGGTTTTGGCAGACCTATAAAATATAATTATTATAAAAAAAAAAATTCAAAGAAATAATTGGGTATTATTACTGGGAATCTCCTGAAGTGAAACAAAGCATTCGTATGAAAAAATATTGATTTTCTAAAATTCTATACCATTTTTATATAAGGTTGTTTTTCTTCATATAAAATACATGGAAAACTTTGAGCGCTTTGAGCGACCTTTAAATATTTTTTGATTTCAAAATAAAAATACTTTGGGTATATGATTTTTCAGCACAGAACACTCCTACGTATGGGGTGAGAGCATAAAAGCTCCGACTTTACTTTTTCATGGGGGTGAAATAACACAAACGGCAATATCGCAAATTTGATTTATTTAATTTCTCGTTGAGCAATAAAGCAAAATATTGCACATACATATGTAGGTAGCCACCCAGTTACATTTGACAAAAAGTAGTACATGAACAAGTTAAATAGACCTATTTGTAAGTATAGAATTTTGAAGTCTCCAAGGTTTTTTCTTAATAGCGGTCGCCCCTCTGCAGGCAATAGCAAACTTCCGAGTGTATTTCTGCCATGAAAAACAGCTTCTCATAAAAATACAATCGCCGTTCGGGTCGGCGTAAAGCTGTAGGTCCCTCCCCTTTGTGTGGCAACGTCATGGCGCACGCCACAATTCGGAGGAGACGCTCGGCCAAACATATGTGTAGCCCAATTTTCCGTAAAGGACTAGTTCTTCACTGGTTAAAATTAGACTGGTCAGAATTAGACATTTGCTTGCATCGAAAATGTCAGCCTTCGACCAGTCCCCAAGGAATCGGTCTAGAGATAGACGAAAAGCACAGTTTGGCAGTGACAGGGTGGTGTTGTCTTGCAATTCAATAAAAAAAATTTAAAGAACACCACCCTGTAAATGCCCCAATTGCTTCGGCTGTCATTGATTCAAAGTGAACATTTACATGTGTGCAGAAATACTTGCCACTATTTGTTAGCTTTCAGGAGGGTCCGGGTTCAAATTTCGTAGAAGCAACATGGTTGTAAAATGATAAAATATTATTTTTTTTTTCCGAAGTATGAAACACAATCTGTGAAGTGCAGAACGTAATCGTGTTCCAACGAAACAAAAATCTCCAATATTGGACTAGTCCAGGACTATCTTACGGTCACTGTTGAGTGGACCGGTGCTTTTCTAAAAATGGTAGTTGAAACCATTGGCAGGGGAATTTTGAGGGACTAGTGCTGGTAACAATAAGGACTATCTGAGGGCTAACCTAGGGTGAGTCTGAATTGCTGCAGGGTTATTATTAATTGGCCAATGTTAGTGAAGCAAGTGATAATAATGCAGAAATTTCAGCTGAAGATAAAACTCAAAACAAAATATTCTCTGTGTTATATGCTACGAACAGGAACGGCAACTTTTGGTTGATCCACGCAAACATTTTAAGGTTTGCCAGCAGTGCTTTCAACATACATATTAAAGAGCATGCAGACAAAATTCATATAAAAGCGCTATGTCGAATTTGCCGAGCAGTTATTAAAGACTCTTTTCCTATATTTTGTTTGACTTTTCAAAAGTAAAAATATTTTCTGAATATTACTTTCTTCATAGGAATACCCAGCAAACATTTGGAGTCATAAATGAGTCTTTAAGGAGTCCCATTTCGGAGCCTTTGTGCTCATTATGAGCTCATTTAAGAGTCCGAAATGAGGGTGTTTCCCTTTCTGCGAAGGTCGTCCTATATGAGCTTAAATTCATACATCAAATGAGCCTCAATATGAGTCATATTGGACTCTTATTGGCCTCATATACGGCTCATTTTGGACTCTTTTTGAAGCTCTTAAATGACTCTTATTGGCCTCATAAATGCCTACTTTCGGAGCTCCTTGTATGCCGTTCTGTGACTCTTATTGGCTTTATTCTTCAACTCTCTTAATGAACTTACTTTAGAGCCATGTTAGCAAGGAATTCATTTCAAATACTGTTGCATATTTATATACAAACCTCTGCGCATACATATATACATATGTTCATATATTGCAGCATTCATGTAATAGCAGTTGCTGCAGCTAAATTTTGTTTATTTTTCCTTCCTAATTATTTTTCATATCTGTATAAACAAGTTTAGATATAAATTTCTAGTCGTTATTGTTTTTATACTGGCACAAAGTGCTGGCTCATAACTTGGATCATATATGACTCCTAAAAGATTCAAATAAGAGTAAAAAAATGCTTGTTTTTGAAACTCATATTTCTTACTTACCTAGGACTCCTTTCCGACTCATATATTCTGAGCGCTCAGAATATGTTTGCGGGGTAATATCAAAATTTTTGTTTAATGGTATTTTGTATAAACAAAGTTCTTTTTTCTTCTGCCAGTAAACTGTTTTTGTTACAAATAGTATGAATAAGCAATGGGAAATAAGGCACAATTTGTTTTATTTCCAACCAATGCTGGAAATTAAGCAAAACTCAGATGTTGGCATTATTCCCCAATAAAAGTGAAATAAAGAAAATTTTGCGTAATTGCCATTTGTTACACGCATTTTTGGATCACCCTAATGTACATATATACATACGTACTGGTATTTACAAACTGCAACCCACTTGAATTACTTTCAATGCCACTTGATCAAAACCAAGCAATTTTGTACTAGCAATGTATGTGCATGTGTGTGTAGATGTACATGTATTTATTCACTGTAAAGGGGCATGTGAGCCGTTGTTAAAAGTTATTGCAGCACTTTAAGTCCGAAAGTAGCAACTTACAGCTGCATCTGCAGAATTACAGAGAACACCATTACCGACAGCACGCATTTTGAGCGAAATAAATATTGCATTGATATTGTAATGATCATATATAATTACGGTGACCATCCGTTCTGTTTTTTGCAGGACCGTACTGTTATTTAAAGGTCTGTCCTGCGTAGTTTTTCAAAACAGAAAACCCCCAAAATGTACTGATTTTTTCCAAGTGTCCTGCCTTTGTCCCGCATTTTCTTCGATATTTTAAAATTAACTTTTCCTAATCGAAATAAAAGCAGTGTCGATAACTAATTGATAACTTCATAAGGGTAAGCTGGTTTTGAAGGTTCAACTAGTCAATGCGTTCTAAATATTGTACGGTTATGGACAATGGATGACGAGAAATTGAAGACCAGCATCAAATATATCGATAACACTGTTCTACAAGTTTTGTGGTAATTGCTTAAGAAAAAAAATATTTTCCAAGCCAATTTTCTTTTCAAACAAGCGTTTTCGAAATTTTTTCGAAAAACGTGTTTTGGTGCATTTCGGACCTATTCGTCAATATCTCATGAAAAAATTATCCAATCAACATAAGCGACCTACAGTCCTCTTACAAAAATATATTACTTTGCCGATTTCGATGAAAATTATTAGTGTTACAAGCGACCAAAATCGAAAAATTGAAATTTCAATCATTTTCTTTTTACAGTAAATGAAAATCTGATGAGAAATGTAGATGTTACGGAACACAATCTGCACAAAAAATATATATTTTTGCAAAGAGCCCATCAATACTTTCGAACTGTTGGTCGTTTCATGAGATATTGAGGAATAACTGAAAAAGTACTAAAAATACGTTTTTCGAACAAATCTCGAAAACACTTCTTTGAAACCATGGCTATTTTTTTCGTGTTCAACGACCCAAAGTTTGCCTAAACAATTTGCTTTACAGAGGTTCATATTTCGTGTAAAGTAATATGTAATATGCCTTATTATAATTTTGTAAATATTCATTACTAAAAGATTAATACCAATGAAGCAAATGTGATTTATATTTAATGCTTAAAATTGGAATTGGAATTTGAATAGCGCATCCTTTTAATACTTAGTAGGTACAGTTTTCCCTTTGTTTGTTTAATATTCATTAACTTTTTATAAAAATATAGCACATTCTACGTCTACATCCCATTTTAAAATTTTTTGAAAATTAAAAAAAAAATAAACATAGGGGCGACAATTTTTTTTGTTGACGGTGCTGCGCATTTTCTTCCATATACAAATTTTGACAAGCATACTTTGTATGGTAGAAAAACAAAAAAGGGGTGCGCTATTCAAATGTCGAGGAATGTATATATGTAGTATATTTTTGTTATTTTTATACTACGCAATTATATGTAGGTAAATTTTTTGAAAAATTGTCCTGCATTTTCAAAATATATTTATGGTCACCGTATATATAATACATATGTACATAAATAGGAGATTCACAAGATATCGTAGGCTTCATGAGGCATTAAAGCCGTAATGTTCATACCTCAGCGCACTTGCGCACCAGAATATAATAAGGCAGTCGCTCTTTGATGCGAAAATGCGAAAGGCAAAAATTAGCGTTTGTTTTGTTGCTTTGCTGTGCGTTTGTGCGAAATGACGCCATAACGGTGCCATATGTTTGTTGGTTTAAAAAACTGCCGATTTTTGCAATTTCGCTCAACCGCACACAGTTTCGCATCAAAGATTGAACTCTAGTAATAACTTTCGTCACGACTGTTTGTAACATCCAAAAGGGCTCGTGATAGATGAAGATTTAAGTATACCAAAATGTTCAGGATAAAAAGATATATCGATTGAGCCGGGTCTGTTGGTCTGTCCGCCCGCCCGAGCTTACAACAGCTTTAATTAACTTGATAAATCTCTACAAAACTTGGCGCTTAGGTTTCTTTGATTTTATCAGTACAGTGCTGAGTTTTCAACTCTCGTACTGATTTTTTTTATTTCTTCAATCAGTACGCTTATGTTTTGATTTTTCCATATTTGTACTGATTTCTACTGAGTTTTCAATTCTGAGCATATATACATATTTTTAAACTAATGTCTTATTTTACACAAATAAAATACTTTGGGATTTTTAAGGTTTTTACATAACGTAGGAACTTCCTTAAACTGTACTGTAAAAAGAAGGAACAAAATAATTTAATTATAGTTGACATGTTTCAAATAATTTTTGATATGTTCAAAAAATTAAAACAGCAAAAAGGGCGATCGTTTTATGGGCATATCGCCACAAATCGAAAGAGAAGCTCAGCCAAACACTAACGTATGTGTAAACGTCAATCTATTATTTATTTATTATTATACTAGTCGGCATCGTTTACGCGAGGCTTCGCCACGTGCTGAATGTATACATGCTAAATAAGGTGTGATTGACAACTCAGTGCGGCTCTCTTTTCAGGGCTATAATGTCAAAAAGTATAAACAAACGAACGAACCATTTTTTTTTTTAATTTTGACATTAGAGTACATATCTTATGAGAGAAATTCAACGACATTTTGGGCACAGCTAATTTATACATTATCTCTCTCTGAAGTGCCAACAAATGTAGCGCAGAGAGGATAATATAATTACATACATACATACTAACATATGCAAACAAAAATATTTTCTCGCTACAGCAAGTCATTTTCATTCTCATTGCCTTTACTACTAAAGAATCCGCAAATTAATATTAAATTATCTGTCGTGAATTCTTATGTTTTTAAACACATTTGACGGTGTTTACCAGTTTGTCTGAGAAAGGAATATATATTAATTTTTAATTTGAATCCCTTATTGCACACCTAATGGCCAAGTCCTCTCATTTTACATCTCATGTTTTGAATGCAACGAAAGGTGCAGATGTTATATTTGTTTAGACAGGCGGCAGCTCGATAAAATAAATAAAACTATATTGCACATTTCTAGGCCAAGTCCTTTCACTTGAAACCGCAATTTTTAGTCCAACGAACACACATCTTATAATGTTTGACACAGGTAGCAACCCTCTTCTAAAAAATATACCTTATTGCGCATCTGAAGGCCAAGCCCTTTCATTTGACACCCCATTTTTTTTAATTGAAAGAACTGTGCAAATCTGATGTTATTAGCAAAAAATGCCTTCGCGTATTAAATATAAGGTACTAATATTTAAATAGGTAGCAATCCTACTCAAAAAAATAAAGCCGTATTGCGCATCCGGACGCCATACCCTTTCATTTGGTAGCTTATTTTTATTCTGCAAACTGGGCGGATCTTATAATTTTTAAACGAGGGGCAACCCTACCCACAAAATAATACATTATTTCACATTGGCAGGCCAAGCCCTTTTTAGGCACCACCTGAAAACTTGATGTTATTAACAAAAATAATAATATAATAATAATTTTTAAATAGTTGGCGACCCCACTAAAAAATAAAGCGTATTACATATCCGGAGGCTATATCCTTTCACTTAATACCTCACTTTTAGCCCAATGAGCATTGAATTAATTTTTTAAAGGGTGGCGAAGAATAATACATTATTTAACTCCTATAAGCCAACCCTTTTTACTTGACACCTAACCTTTTGTTATCCAACTAACGCCACGGATCTTATAATTTTTTAGACGGGTGGCAACCCAATAGAAATTCTAAATACCAAAGGTCACTCTTCTCCTACTCAAAAATCTGAAAGCTTTTGTAATCCAACAAATGGTTAAAATCTTAAAATTGTTTAACAGGTAGCAACTCTACTCATAAAAATAATACATTATTGCACATCTAGAGGCTAAGTCTTTTCTTTTTAGCAATGACGGTGCAGAACTGATGCCTACGCTTATTTTGATTAAACATAGTCATTTCATTAGCAGGTGGCGACCCTATTAAAAATAAATAAAAATTTGTGCTTTTCTAAAGGCGTATCCCTTTCATTTGACAACTCAATTTTTGTAATCCAGTGAATGGTTTGGATCTTATAGTTTTTTAGACAAGTGGCAATCCTATAAAAACTCTAAATACCAATGGTCACCCTCCTATCGATACAAGGTATATTAATTAAAAACTCGTCCAAATCGGTTGAGTAGTTTTCGAGACTAGCGCGTACAAAGAATCTCGACTTTCCTTTATACTATCTCGCTAAGATAATTTCAGTAGTTAAAAGCCCTTCAGAAAGGCCTTCCTTAGAGTCAAAAGGGCTTCCACTCTACATTCCTTTCTCCATTATTTTTTGTATGGAGTGGCACAATTTGAAGGGCTTCTTCTTTCGCTACCAATAGAAGGCCTTCCAGAAGGCCTTTTGGAGGAGTTCTTTTAAAGTTGCTTCTTTAATTTATAAAAATCATACATCTTTGAAGTATTTGCTTAAGTTTTACATCAAATATGTGTTATTGCAACTGAAAATGTTTATTGTTATTTATTTGTAATGCTGAATTATATAAATTTATGCATTCGCGTAAATTGTAAATGGAAAAGCCCTTCTAGAAGGCATGCAAGAAAGCACTGTTTTCAGAGCTTTTTGGGTAGGCCTTTTAAAATGGCTTCACTTAAGAAGGCCTACCTAAATTATCTTCTGGGATGTATAGATACCCTGCAGAAAAGAAATATCAATTGATTAAAATAATCACCTTATAGTTAGCTTTTTTGCGGGAATGCGGTAAGTAACTAACTTCTAATCAGCTATGATAAAACTAACTTTAAACAATATAAAAAGTACAAAAATATAAAAAATATAAAAGCTAATTTTTTTTGATAGTTTATGTCCAAAAGTAGTTAGCTACAAAGTAGTTGACATCTAATGCAGAGGAAACCAGGGATCACTATTTTGCTGCCACCGCCCTTCAAAGTAGTTAGTTACGGCCAATGGAAATAGTTATGTATGCTTTGCAGCACATTTCTACAAATTCCATTCGACTTAACGTATGGTTCATAAAAGGATGTTATTAAGCTATTATTATTATTATTATTTTATTATTATTATTATTATTATTATTATTATTATTATTATTATTGTTATTATTATTATTATGAACAGGGACGTGAACCGGTTTTGAACCGGAAAACCCCTTTTTTCTATTAATTAACTGATCCATTAACCGAACCGAAATTTCCCACTAATGTTTGATCCGAACCGAAAACCGAACCACTTTCCATAAAGGTTTAAAGGTTCGTTTCAACTAAGTTTTAATAGATAAATGTACCCACTTTTTTTCTTTTTGTTAAAGATGGTAATACCTACCATGTTTGTTTACCATGTGACCTTGCGCGTTATTTTTTATACCCGAGCGCACTTGTGCACAAGGGTATTATAACTTTGGTCACATAACGGTTGTTTGTAACAGGTAAAACGAATCGAGATAGATATAGACTAATGTATACATAAGTGATCAGAATAAAAAGAGAAATCGATTAAGCGGTGGCACTTCTTTCGGGCGTAGGACGGATGGTATTGAAAATGGACAAAATCGGACAATAACCACGCCTATCTCCCATATAACGGTAATTTAGATAAATACAAAATCTTCGATAAATCAGTAAATATTAAAGCTAATTTATTCAAAATTTATGCTTGCAACAATTATTAATCAGAAAATACGTTTATGATAAAATTTTGGAAAAGAGGCGTGGCACCGCCCACTTATGATCACATATATGTATCTCGGTAACCGGTCTAAATAAACTTTTAAAAACCCTGCCTGGCGCTGAGTCACACTTAATTTTTTTTAATGAAAGCCTATTTCCTGTAGATTAAAATAAGGTATATATTAGCCGCACGTTTTTGCACGGTTATTTGATACACGCTCACTTCCAGCTGAACCTATAGCTAAATATATTTATTTTACATGCTTTTATTTACTTTCACCTGTATAATCAAATCTTGAAATCCATTTTAACCAACTTACCAAAGAGGTAGAGACTTGAAACTGAAAGTTGCTCAGAACCCGAAGACAATGCATAATGAAAGATGAATTAATCCGCTAGGTGGAGCAGGTGTCGTGATATTTGAAAGCCCGTATTTATGGTCCGATTTGGTTAATATTGATAACGTGTATTACTTAGATGGAAAGAAATAACTGCACACAAAATTTTACCTTAAATTTAACTTTTCTGTTTTTTAGCCATTAATAAAAGATTGTTAAAAAAAATGAATTGCTTTTTTTACTAACTAGCATTTCATACATCTGTTCTGAAGTGTTTCAGTTCTGGTATCTCCTGAGTGGTACAGAAGTGGAAAAAAAGACAAAATTTTGGGACATCTGTTAGAGGCATTGTCAGATTTAGAACATGTGAGTACTCGTGATACTGATTTGCGCGTCAAAAATATATGTAAAAGGCTTCGACGGTTTTGAAAAGAGGTTCATAGGGTAAAATAAATCTGAAAAGCGAGCATTCGAATTAGTTGGATGTGACACAAGTTGTATTTTTACTAACACATGCTACAAAATTGCTGTCTGCATCACTAAAGCCATATGAATTAAAGTCTCAAACTTTGTATAAAATTCAGGAAAATTCAACAAATTTTCATCAACATTTCTATATTCTTAATCTGAGTTTTTAGAAAATTAGCAGTTTTATAGGTTATGAAATTTTAGTATGATAAAGGACAAGCTTCAAGGTTGAAAATTCACGTTGATTTTTTAAATTTTATATCTGAACGATCTTTCGTGACACGACATGAATTTCTTAAAAAGTGAGAAATTTTGATGAAAATTTGTTGAATCTTTTTAGATTTTTTATAAATTTCGACATTTTAATTTATGTGGTTTTGGTGACAGCATGAACAATACTTTTATGGAAAATTAGAAAATTAGAAATTTAACTTCAAAAACATTGTGAATATATAAAGATAATCAACATGTGAACGCTTGTTTGAGTTACTGTGTAAGTTCTTGTACTACAAATATTAATTTTGCTTGCACACCCCATCAATTCAGTGCAAATACAAATTACCATGTTTATATCAATTAATTTTCTTTTTTTTAGCTGAAATATAGCTTAAATTCAGTCGTACCTTAGCTACAGCCTTTTAATAAAAATCTATTTATTTTATATAAAACAAATTTTCGGCTCGTAAATTTTTCAAAATACAAACCTGAGAAATTTAGCGTTTTTATCTAGTAAAATACCCTAGAATTTGTATCCTTCGAAAATCAGCGTGGTTATTGTCCAATGTCAAAAAGTTGCAAAGAATCTTTGAATGGGGCTAACAGTAATGAGTGTACTAACTTAGGATGAAATCGGTGGGCTTGACCACACCCTTTTAAAAAAAATTATTAGATAATAAATTTTTTGCTTAAAGTTCGTTCTATATAATTTGGCTGCAGTAGTTACTTAAATATCGCAGTTTAAGTTTTTTCCCAAAATCCGTTATATGGAAGGCAATCCAGGTTTGATCCGATTGCACCTATTTTCATTATCAACCTAGCCTGGATAAAGAATAAAAAGTGTACTAAATTTTATTGTGAAATATTCCGAGAAAACGAGTTTTAACCGTTACTCCATACAAGCTGAACCACTGTGCGTTGTGGCAAAAATGAGATCTGGTATCCCTGAAGTTCAGGCATCGAGTTTTATGCATAAACATCCTAAAATCGTTATTAAAACAACAGATTTGTGAAATAATAGCTATAGAAAATACCGCCTGCCAAGGCAATGCCTTCAAAGAAAACCCGATTTTTAGCTCTCCTGTAAAATTTGAGTGCCGTAAGATAGGTGGTTTTACAATTGGTCGATGGGCGGTTTTGCAAAAACATCGACGAAATGTATTTAAAATCGTTTCATATCTCAATTATCCTCCCCATAATTATTTTCCTTGTCTATCTGCTTTGCTGAAAGTTGCACGTTGTCTTAATATTTTTCTACTAATTTTTGACATCATTTCGGCTTTATTCCAGCTTGTGGCTATTAATAGCACAGCGAGAAAGTTTAAAGGAGCCCTGCTTCGATTTTCAAGGGAAAGAGCCAATCTGGAGTGTAAGAAAGTTAAAGTGAATGCGTGTACTCGAAGGGACATGGGAAGCACAATGCCATCATCTAGCAATAACTACTTCGAAATAAACCAACACAAACAAAAATCCTGCAACACAATGCTGTGAAAGCACAAAACTTTGTCTGTTTACGGAGGCGACCAATAGCAGTACCAGCATTAACGATGCCAACAGCATGCACATAAGAAAGAGTTTTAATTACAGCAGTGAAATAACAACAAATACTTATGTTGTTTTTGATATAAGCAACAATATGACAAGAATATAACCATAAGAAGTACTTTGCTATGGCAGCAACAGCGTCAGCAATTAATCATAATGGCTTTTTAATCCTTCATTTGTCGACACTAACGCTCCCGAAGAGCTAACCAAAACCGCTCCCAAAATGCAATAAAACTAAAAAGCAACAGTAACTGGAGTTGAGGTTGCAGAGATGATCAAGTTTTGCTAGCCCTAAGTCGACATAATCGCGTCATTATTTTGAATTGCTTTCTCGCCTTTGAAACAAACTTACTAGAAAGCTAAATTTGAAAACAATTGAGCAGCGTTAAGAAAGCATGAAGAACCGTTAAATAGATTAAATAGTATCGCCCAGTTGCGAAATTCGACCACTTCACTTTTTTTACTTTTACTTTTATTTTTTATTTTGCTTGTATTATATAGAAGCAATAATGCTTCACGTCAATGATGATTTCGAAGTCTATTAGCACTCCAAAATATATGTAATAATCTCTGGCCCTCCTACCTGACAAACGGTGTTAGATTGATATACATATGCACGTCAAAATAATAATGTAATGTATGTAATAAATAATTCGAAGTCAATGTATACATTTTTTTTATCCAAACTACAGAGCAATACATGCATGTGAATTCGTTGAAAAATAAAATCATTTCCAGAAAGGCCCGGTTGAATAATGGCGAATTTCCACTAGGCATTGAAATGTCGACAAATGTGTGCCATTTAAAAAATGCTATGTGGAAACGAATTTAATGACAAATTTTCTTAACGTAATGGCACAGGTATTTTTTAATGCCCAAATTTGTCATTACAATTTGTGTAATTTAATGCCTAGTGGAATTCCGGCATTAGAATTGACAGCATCATATATGCATAAGATAGCATATTGCATGGACGTGAATTTAAATTAACTCGAATATGTTATCCTGTTTTGGCAGGTTTATTTCTCTTAATGTTACTAATTTATATCCATCTATACTAATTATATAAAGAGAAATCCCTTTTTTTGTAAGAGGTAATCTCGCGAACGGCTGGTCCGATTTTCATGAAATTATATAAATTATAAATAGCTTTCAGCAACCACCATGTTTTAGGCAAAAAAAAAATACCTTTTTCCGGTAGGTGGACCATGGACCGATCTATTCGAAAAAATCGTATTTATGTTTCGACTTGCTTAAAATTCGCTACGTAGCACAGTGCCGCCTAAGTGGGCAAAAATCGAAAAATTCGTTATCTGCAATGTGAACTTGTTTGATATTTTTGTAAAGACAATTTATCCACTAAAAAGAATTAAACAGACATTTCCCTTAAAAATTAATTATATGCCGCCAGGAAGCCACTAAAATTGACAAATTTTATACTAAGAATTTTAATAAAAGCATAGCCATGCGTAAGCTCTTCACAGAAAAAAAATGTCAAAAATATATTCTTTAAAATAACATGGTGGTTTGACATTTTTTGTTTCCATATAGATAGTAGAGAATTACAGGAATTAAAATTTTGGAATAAAATTTAAAACAGGGTGTCCCTGCGGTATTCCAGAAAAACAATTTTTTTAAACAAAATTTCAAAAAATGCTAAATTTTATTGGAATGAATAAAAAATATATTTATCTATATACATATTTTATTAAATAGTACGGGCTTTTAGCTTTCAAAAGAAGAAATAAATACTTGCTATTTTGTTTACTTTCTGAAGTAATGCATTTTTCGCTAGTGCATAAAATTATTTTTTCACTTTTTGTCAGTGCCTTGAGATCAGAGTTGGGCAAAATTTATTCGAATGACGAAAAACAAATGAATAAATTGCTTTTCTTGTTATTCGTAAATAATAAATAATTTTGTTTATTCAAAAAAAAATTATTCGAATAACGAATAAATTATTTTCGAATAACGAAATAATTATTATAACGAATAAAATAATAATAAAACAAGTAATTTATGCATATAGATATGTACATATATTTATGTATAAAATGATAACCGTTTTCGTTGTTGCGATTTAGCTCAAACCCCTGGATAGATTTAAGTCAAATTTTCGGAGGTTATTCCCTGCGCATAAAGTCCTATTAAAGGCTACTAGAAAACTCCTTGGTGGTGATGGAGCCGAGTTATTTATAAAAGCAGTATTTATGAACCAATTTCGTTCAAATTCAAAATGTGTTATTCCTGCATAATGAAAAATACTTGTGCGAAAAATGGACCCGCTAGGTGGCGCTGCAGTTGAGTTATTTAGAAAGTCCCTATTTATTGTACAATCAGGTTGCAATTCATAATGTTGCTGCAGTCGAAATCATTAGAAACCCCATATGTCTGGACTACTTTGTTGTTTATGTTTATATCATCATACACCCTAAATGTGACCCTGCATCAACCTCCGCTTGATGAAATTGCTCGGGCGGCCGCTCGGGCGGGCAGTAAGACTCAAGGAAACCAGCTCTTGGATATTTTAAAAGTGGCGAGTCAGCAAGGAAAGTTTCGACCACATCCTTCCAAGAAAGACCACTGTTGGTATATCAATGGCCAAATTTTACATCGAGGATTTTTGCCTCTCCTATAATAGAAAACGCACATCTGTGCTCTTCAGCTTCCTTATAAGGACTTTTGTTGGCCTGCATGACATAAGACTAGAGGTTGACGCATCGGACCAATGTTGCAGTTGCAAGATCATAGAAGAAGATTACGCACGCTTAGGAAAGATCTCACAAGTGGAAATAAGACCATCGGTAAAGCTCATGATATTGAAAGGGATTTTTTCTTGCATATAGCATCAGAGCGCTATTTTTTGGGAGAAATATGTGTGAGAAGGATTCTGCTCTTTAGTTGTTCAACCTAAATTAAGAATTTTTACTTTACCCATATTTGGTTTTCAACGCTATTCTTGCATTGGCAAACGCAAAAAATCTTATCAGGGGCCGCGAAACCAGAGGGAATGGTATTATTCTTGATAAAATAGTAAACAGAATTCAGCTAACTCACAATCCTTGACAATAGAAATAAAAGTAAAAGGTGGCTCAATGTGTTAAAAATGAGTTTTTATTCATCATTTAAAATAACGAATAAAATAACGAATAAATTATTCGCAAGCAATTTATTCACGAATAATTTATTCGTGAATGAGTTATCTGCGAATAATTATATTACGGATAAACTTTTATTCGAATAATTATCTAAATAACAATTTATTCGAATAATGCCCAACTCTGGTTTTAAAGCGTTGCCATCTGTTAAAAAATTAGATTGTTAAAAAATTAGATTCAAATTTTTTTATAAGTTAAATGAATTATTAAGATCAATCGAAATGTGTATTAACTACATGCAGCGAGTTGCCACCTGTTTAAAAAATCAAATTCCACTTGAATTAAAGGAATTAGGTAATTGAAAGAGATGGGTATCACCATAAGGGAGCCAGCCGAAAGAGGTTTAAGAAGGTTTTAGATTAAAAATATTACGAATAGGGTTTCCACCTGTTTGTAAAGTCGAATTTAGTTAAACTAAAATGATAATTACGTGATACAGGATTACACCATCATATTTGTTATTTTATTACAAATACATACATTGTCAATCAGTGATTTGTTCTGATTACATTCCTTTTAAATTACTGGACTCATAAATTGACTCAGGAATGTTTTTACTCTTCTCTTATTTCTTGTAAATATGTCAAGTTTTTTCATTTGTCTATTACTCATAATGCTATACATATTTCAGTTACCTTATTCCCTTAGTTTAAGTGAATTTGATTTCTTAAACATGTGGCAACCCTTCTATGTGTTGTTTAGAAGTAAAGTATTTTCAAAACTAGTTCAATTGATACCCATATAGTAATATTTAATTCATTTAACTTATTAAATAATTTTAATTTAATTTGTAACAGGTGGCAACCCTTTTCAAAAATAAGAAACTTTATTGCAGATTTAAAGGCCAAGCCCTGTCATTTGACATCTCACTTTTGAAAATAGAGCGAACTATATGTACGTACCTATGTAAAAGCCACAAGAACCGAAATTTTCAACTTCAAACTGCGTTTACAGTGAAAGTATGAAAGTTACCCAAAAACCAATTGCATTTTTGAATTTTACTAAGAAGGGAATTTTCATTTAAATCCGTCCATAATTCTATTTTTGCCCACATTTTATATGGAAGAGAAGCACTGTGCGTAGGTAGCTTTTTGCCTGGATTAGCATATAGGATACTTTTTTTCCCAAAAGTGGACCAGGGACCGATCTATTCGAAATAAACAAGTAAGTGCGCCTGGACCACACTGTAGAAGTGAAACTTACGTTACATATCTATTTTGTCTCATAGCCAATATACATACATTCATATGTATGTTCAAACATAGTACATACATCTTGTATTTTTATAATGTATTAATCATTTCTCGGAACCGGAAGAATCGGACCACTATAACATATAGCTCCCATACAACTGATTGTTCAGATATGAGATTTTTCGTTATAACTTCTCCATTTATGCAGCCAGAAGCATGAAATTTTGCAGTACTTGCACCCATTATCAACAGAATACTTATAGTGAAAATTACAAAGATCGGGTCACTATAACCTATAGCTCCCATACAACTGATTGTTCAGATATAAAATTTTTCGTTATAACTCCTCCATTTATCTAGCCAGGAACATGAAATTCCGCACTGTTTCCAATAATTATCAACAGAAAACTTACAGTGAAAATTAAAAAGATGGGGCAACTATAACCTATAGCTCCCATACAACTGATTGTTCAGATATGAGATTTTTCGTTATAACTCCGCCATTTATGTAGCTAGGACCATGAAATTTCGCGCTGTTTTCACTCATTATCAACAGAAGACTTACAGTGAAAATAACAAAGATCGGGTCACTATAACCTGCAGCCCCCATACAACTGATTGTTCAGATATGAGGTCTTTTATCATAACTCCTCCATTTATGCAGCTAGGAACATGAAATTTCGCACCATTTTCACTCAATATTAACAGAATACTTACAGTGAAAATAACAAGGATCGGGTGACTATAACATATATGTATCTTCCATACATCTGATTGTTCAGATATGGGATTTTACGGTAAAACTCCTTTATTTGAACAGCTAAAACCGATAAATTTCGTAAGATATTTTATAAATAATAATACAAAGTCTACTGAGAAAATCGTCAAGATCTATGCTGTATAAGCTTTATCTCCTATACCACTGATTGTTGAGATACCAGTTTTTGCGATATATCTCCTTTATGTAGGAAACTAAACCCAATAAATTGTGTTACCGGTTTACATACCGATCACATAGCAGTGAAAATCACTTATATTGGTGCTAATATAAGGTATATCTACCATGCCTCTGATTGTTCAGATCCGATTTTTTATATAAGTATGTAACTCCTCTATCGATGTATGCAGATGTATTCAAAAGCAGTAATCTGTCAAAGTAAAATTTGCAGATGTTCATGAAAGGTATGAAGCCTTCGGCACAGCCGAAGACAGCGCTGCTCTTACTTGTTTTATCTAAATCCCCACATCTACCCCTGTTCGTTCTAATTACAGTTATGTTATTCTGTATTCGATAGTAACATCCAATAAAATATCTATAACAAAATCGATACAAATAGCGATAGCAAATTTCATAATAATATTGTTAACAAAACCGATTAGAAAATCGATAAAAATATCAACAACAAAATCGATAAATATATCAATTAAAAAATCGGTAAAAATATCGATAACAATATCGATAAATAATCGATAAGAAAATCTACAAGTAGCCGATAACAAAATCGATAAAATATGGATAACGAAATCGATAACAATATAGATAAATAATCTATATCCAAAATCGATAAATAACCGATAATAATATCGATAACAAAGCCCATAAAAATATCGGTAATTCCCTAGAATCCCGAAAATCACTAAAATCCCAAAATAGTTCCCAGAATGAGTCTCTGTGCTTCTATTTATATCCTTGTTTCTATAATTACCTTTATTTTAAACTTTCTTTCTCTATCTTCGTCTTTACTTTTATCGGTGTCCTCATCTTCATCTTTTTCTTTATATTTATCTTTGTTTTTACTTTTATGTTTATCATTTTATTCCCCTTCACCTTTGGCCTTCGATATTTATATAAGTAAAGTGTTTAAACTTACCTTGGCCTTCATTTTTGCCTTTATCTTTACGCATTTTGTTTCTGTTTTTATTTTTACCTTACCTTTATCATTTTCGTTATATATGTACGTACTCACCTTTGCTTTCATTCCTGTATTGGTCTTTTTCCAAGTGTTATTCTTCAACCTTTTATTAGCAAGTTTTTGTTAAATTAACAACATATGCACATTCAAGAAGCTCTTGCTTCTGTCCCAACCATTTCCGTTGCACCATTTCCGTGTGGTATTTCCGTTGAATTTGCTAATTTACTCCCAACCAACCAACCGCCGCTAAAGAAGTTTCACTTCAAAAATTGTGTTTATGGTCCGATTTGCTTAAAATTTGGTACGTAGGTAGCTAGATTAGCATATAGGATCCTTTTTTCCGGCAAGTGAACCAGGGACCCATCTATTAGAAAAAATCGTATTTATGGTCAGGTTTGCTTAAAATCTTGTACGTAGGTAGCTTTTTGCCTGGATAAGCTTGTAGGATCCTGTTTTTAAATTTTCATGCAATTTCGAATATAAATAGCTTTGAGCAACCACAATATCAAGGGGCGAATTCGTCACTAGGCAATTTTTTTTCGCGGCAATCAGAAACAACGGATACAAATTATAGTAATAATATATAATATATCTATACTAATATATATTCTGAAAGCTGTTTTTCAATGTTCGCAAACCTCGAGAACGGCTGAACTTTGAAACTTCAGTAACCTGCCGCACTTGTCCCAAGGATGGTTTTAGGCTAAAAAATGCTTTATGTAAGTGTATGTAGGTGCCACGCCCCCGCACCTCCAATACAAACCGAATTTTTTCATACTCTATATCGTGTTCATATTCATGGTAGAGTTGTGGAACTGTGGAAATCAATTGCATACTCTTGAAAAAAATTGGAGCTTGTGGAAAAGGGGGCGTTGCACCTCCCATACAAACCGAATTTTTCATACTGCATATCTCTGGAAGTGTTCATGGTAGAGTTCTGGAACTTGGTATGGAGATAAACGAAATCAATCGCATACTCTTGAAGAAAAATTGGAGCTATTGTAAAAGGGGGGCGTGGCACCTCCCATAAAAACAGAATTTTTCATATCTCTGGAAGTGTTCATGGTACAGTACTGGAACTTCGTATGGAGATATGTATGTATATGAAATCAAGCTCATACTCATGGAAAAATTTGGGACTATTTGAAAAGGGTGCGTGAGGCCTACAAACGTACCGACTTTTACCTATCTTTGAATGTATTTATAATTCTTCTGTGGGTGTGTTTGTGAATGAAATCATTTAGGGTGTTGTACGGATTTAAAGACATTTTTTGTGGGTGTTTGAGTGGGTCTCCGATGGTTTAGTTTCACAATTTAATCCGCCAGTTGGCGCTGTAGTTGAGTTATTACTAAAAATCTTATTTATGATCCGATTTGGCTAATATTTTAAATATGTATTGGTAATGGTAAGAGCAATACTATTGCAAAAACGTGCTGCCAAATGGCGCTGGATCGAGTTATTACTAAAAAATAGCCAAATGAGAAAAGGGGCCGTGAAGGTCAGATTAAATCGACCTGTTACACCATTGAGTATATCGAACTCTCCTGTGTTACGATTGGCCCAATGGATGTGATTTTCCAATATTATTATGCGTTCAAGCTTTTAAAGTATTTCGTCTGAAATAAGTACATGTATTTAGCATTTCTGTAGAACAATGATTCGCACCCATTTTGAAATTGCCACCAATTATACTGTAAAGCTTCTAGGACAGATTCACTATAGAACCGGATCATTGTTGCCGCCAAGGAGTGAAGAGGAAAAAATTCTTCAAATTTCTTTAGTTTTGCGGTTAACCATGCTATGAAATGCTGCACAGTTTCAAATACTTCTTCACGGATATAAAACTTTCCTTAGGTTGTTTAAAACGGCAAAAGACCACCAAACCATAATCTTAGCAGATGAATGTGCCAATGAAAATCGTAAAAGTGAATTGTTGGTGAAAATGTTGGACCAAAAAGTTTCAATAAAAAAAAGGCGTGAGTACTAGGTACTTATAAAATTTGACGTGTAAACATATGCGAACGGCAAAGCATAAAAGTATGTTTACATATAAATATAATCTCAATCAATTCTCGTTAGCGGCCAATTTGGTTGTGCTTGTTATTCACACTCGAGGAAAAGTTAAACTTCTTCTCTGTGCTACCGTGGTCACTCTTTTCTGCAACACATTTAAATATATTTTAACTGAATATTTTATTAAAAATACCTTTACAAACCCATTTTCCTTACTAGCGTCAATTTTTGTTTACTTTAACATTTGACATTCCTCCTCTTCTTCGCAAGTATAACCGATAAAACTAGGTTGGACACCAAAAAGTTATCGGTTTAATCTGAGATATTTTTATTCTTAATTATAATTTTGCATGGCTAATCTCTTTTTCTAATAACAGATTAGGGAGTTAAGCTCGAAAATTAGGATAATCTTTTTATATGGAAAGCTATTATTAGGCGATTCAGTTTACATACATACAAATGTAGGTTAGGTTAGAAATTAAACATTAATTTCACTTAATTTTACCCGATGTTTTTTTGTTCCGTACGTTTTGCCTGTTACTCACTTTTTACTCTCACTTCAGAGAGTGATTTTGCTGTTTGACCTTTTCCAGGATTTTACACGAAAAGTATTGGATCAGAGCTATTATATCATCCATACATATGCATATTATACATACATATATTCATGTATGTTCATCAGTTATCAACGGTCCCAGTTAAAATGATTTCAGTATTTTTTTAAATTTTCGCCTTGCTTTTTTATGAAAATAAACTACTAAACCTATGCCTAACACCATCTACGAATATCAAAATGCATGTGCGGGGTTTAAATAATCGGAAGTAATAATCATTTGTAGCGCATTTCCTCTTACTATGCATACGCCTAAATGTATGCAACCATTTGGCAAACAAACACAGGGTGCTTCTAATGAAAATAAAAATTTTATGCTGAAATACACATGCTAAGCCCTTCGAAATTTTGTGCGGGGATATGCGTTACAGCTTCGCAAATTTTACCCCTACCGAAACCAAAGATGTATACACATCAATAAAAATTTTGGGCGGGACGAAGTTCGCCGGGTCTGCAAGTTACTACATGCATACAGAAAGACCCGTGTTACAAGTGCCACGAATGTCGCCATTGGCAATGGTGATATTGGCGGCATTTTCAATAATGGCGGCGCGGGAGTTATGGGCTGTTTTTGCCTACGCGTTAAAGCACATTTAGCGCATTTAGCTCTAAATGTACATTTATCCATACCAAACTCGTCACCTAAATACAACTAAATGTAACGACATTTCTGCATTAAGAGTCTAAATCCTAAAAGCAACCCTGGATTTTCAAAAATTTCCACGATTCAAACATGGTTTATTGAGAAAAAGTGGCAACATTGCTTTTTCGCGTATATAGTTGGTAGCTGCATTTCAGTGATCGTCGATCGAGATTTCATTTATTATTTTACATTATTTGGAAAAAGAAAAGTTGCGCGAATTCAACATCGATGTGATGCTGATAGAAATCTGGCCCAATTTATGATCAACTCTGTTTGTTTTTTTATTATTTGGTTGAGGAAATTTCAATTGACAGCACCGACAAATGAATATATTCACAAAAAAATTTCGGTTATGGATAAAATAATTCAAGTTTTTGTATTGAATTTTTTGTTTAAAATTTCGTATTCACATTATCTTCGCTGTGTGAATTGATCGTGATATATACGGATCTGAATAAGCGACTGGAACACGGCTGTTTGTCAAAAGCATACGATTTCGAACTCGCGTAAATGCTTATTTGCTAGATGCGATAGCATGAACGCTCTTCAAAAAAATATGTTTGAAAGTGCTAAATGTTGCATTTGAAATGCAGCAAAAACGCTGCATTACCTATTCACTTCAACCACATCTCCCTCAAGATACCATAAATGATATTGTAAACAAATATGTGTGTCAGAAACAAGGGCGTAGCCAGGAAAAATTTCAAAAATCAATAAATAAAAAATAGTTAATTGTATGCGTAATCGAATTCGTAATTATACTCTCAATTTCCGCATAAGGCCTGCGTTTTTCATCGTTGATACAATGAAGTAAGCACAGCGTTAAGCATTGAATTGGTACAGAATTGAATGAAACACCCATTTGAGTTTCTCTTACCATTCTGTGATAAACAGGATGGAAAAACCCAACGAGAAAAACACTTCCTCTTCCGTTAAATCTTGTTGTGAATGACTTAAACGAGGCTCCAGAAATAAGAAGTACTGTTTCTACCCTAAAAAATGTGATACAATTTTCGCGAATCAATGACACGCAATAATTATGCTCCTGATATATCACGTTTGTGTGAAAAAAGATGTAAGGAAATATATAAGGCAATCAGGAAATGTCCAGAAAATTTTCCTGAAGTTGTGGAAGCTTTAGAAAAGTTGTCAATTCAGGCAGACTTTTCCACAAGAACGACTGCGTATCAATTGTGTGCTGCTATAACAAGGCCGATGCTCATCATTGCTTTAATGACAATTGCTAAATATTCAATGTTTCTGGAACCTACAGCAAACATTTTGCAAATGAAGGAAATATACCTCATCGCCGTTGATCAGCGTATTGAAAATATTTTGGAGGTGGTTAGTAATGATCGAAAGAACGCAGAAGGAGTTACTACGGAGTTAATTAAAATATCTCGTATGATTACAGCCGATCTAAAAAGCAGGTAAACAAAACAAAAACAATGAAAATTAGTACTGGCGACGGTCTATAATAATACCATATCTGGATTCACTAACGATCTCTTTACAACTACGCTTTTACAATGAAAATACTCCAGCTTTTTCGCTGTCTAGATTGCATCAATTGTATTCGATTAAATGTTCCAGTTAAAAGATACAAAAGAACTCGAAGCATTTTCAACAGATCTATGATCTAGGTATGGGAAGTGAACTCATTCTTTGGTACAATTTATGGAAGGAAAAGAACTTGACCGAAGAAGATTTGAAATATGTTGAAGTTGTAGATCTGTAATAGGGGTATTTCCCTTTTGAGTGCTTTTCCATGCACTACAGTGACTGTGGAGCGATCGGTGAGTACACTTCGTAGAGTAGAAACCTGGCTCAGAAGCACAACAAGAGAAGGCTTTCTGGACTATGCCTCATGAGCGTCCATAGAAAACTTGTTACCGAAAACCGCGAGTTGATTCAGGAGGAAATAATCGGAAAGTTTGCTGAAAATCGTTATTAGCGTAAAAATGATTATATAAAAAAAATATCAAAAAAATTAGCAAGTACATATCGTTTTGCCCCCCTTGGTCAGAAGTAAGATCAGTAATTGAAATTGAATTTGAAATTTAAATCTATGTAGAATAAACATTGGTATTTCATTTATGAATGCAATACCAGTGAAATAACAAAGCTTTGCTTTAAGCATAAACAATAGCTAGTTGAAAGTGTTGCCGCTGCACTATGTCCATGTCGTTGCAAAGCTCATACAGCTCATCGTTCCATCGTCTAAGGTACTCGCCGTCGTCAACGCGTAAAGGCCCGTAAATCTTACGCAAATCCTTCTCTCAAACACTCCAAGAGCCGCCTAAACGGATGTTGTCATTGTACATGCTTCTGCGCCATATACCAGCACGGGCATGATGAGTGACTTATAGAGCGTGGTTTTCGTACGTCGAGAGAGGACTTTACTCCTGAATTGCCTACTCAGTCCAAACTAGCACTTGTTGGCAAGAGTGATTCTGCGTTGGATTTCAATGCTGACATTATTATCGGTGTTAATGCTGGTTCCCAAGTAAACGAAATTCTCTACTTTTTCGAAATTGTAACTGTCAACAGTGACGTGAGTGCCAAGGCGCGAACGTGCTGACTGTTTGATGACAGGAGATACTTCGTCTTGTCCTCGTTTACCACCAGACCCATTCTCTCTGCTTCCCTATCCAACTTGAAAAAGGCAGAACAGACTTCGCGGTTTTTGTTGCCGATGATGTCGATATCGTCGGCATAAGCCAGCAATTGCACGCTCTTGTAGTAAATTGTTCCTGAGCGGTTCAGTTCTGCAGCTCTTATTATCTTCTCCAACATCAGATTAAAGAAGTCACATGAAAGGGAGTCGCCCTGTCTGAAACCCCGTTTTGTGACGAACGGCTCGGAGAGGTCTTTCCTAATTCTGACGGAGCTCGTGGTATTGCTCAACGTCATTTTACACAGCCGTATGAGTTTTGAGGGGAGGTCAAATTCAGACATAGCGGCGTGTAGGCAACTCCTTTTAGTGCTGTCGAAAGCGCCTTTAAAGTCGACAAATAGGTGGTGAGTGTCGATCCTTTTCTCGCGAGTCTTTTCCAAGATTTTGCGTATTGTGAATACCTGGTCTATGGTGGATTTGCCAGGTCTAAAGTCACACTGATAAGGCCCAATCAGTTCATTGACGGTGGGTTTCAGTCTTTCACACAATACGCTCAATAAGACCTTGTAACCTATGCTTAGAAGGCTGATCCCGCGGTAGTTGGCGCGAATGGCGGGGTTACCTTTCTTGTGGATTGGGCAGAGCACACTTAAAATCCAGTCATCGGGCATTCGTTCATCTGACCATATTCTGCACAAGAGTTGATGCATGCACCTTATCAACTCCTCGCCGCCGTACTTGAATAGCTCAGCTGCCAGGCTGTCAGCTCCAGCGGCTTTGTTGGTTTTCAGCCGCGTTATTGCTATACGTACCTCGTCATAGTCAGGCAGTAGAACATCGACTCCGTCATCATCGGCTGCGACCTCGAGTTCTTCTTCTCCACACCTTTCCGTGCTGCTACCATTTGAAAGGGCAGAAAAGTGTTCCCTCCATAACTTAAGTACGCTCTGGACATCAGTTACTAGGTCGCCATTATTGTTCTTATAGTAGTACGCCCCGGTCTTGAAACCTTCCGTAAGTCGCCTTACTCTCTGATAAAAGTTTCGGGCATTCTTCCTGTCGGCCAGCATTTCAAGCTCTTCGCACTCAGGTATTTCGGCCTCTCTCTTCTTATTGCGGAAAATGCGTCTCGCTTCCCTCTTCAGATCCCTACAGCGGTCCCACATAGCGCGTTGCGCCCGATCGCAGCGTGGCCCTGTAGGCGGTATCTTTTTTCTCTGCAGCTTCCTGACACTCCTCATCGTACCAGTCGTTCTTTCGGGCTCACTGAAATCCGACTACTTTTTCGGCTCCGGTACTTAATGAGCGGGAAATGTGGTTCCACTGCTCGCATATGTCGGTTTCGAGTCGAGTAGCGAAAGCGCTGGCTGTCTGGTGTGATTGCAGCTTTTCGACGTTAAGCTTTCCTTGCATATTTCGGCGCACAATTTTTGCTGCACACAGGCGGGTGCGTATCTTAGCTGCAACAAGATAGTGGTCCGAGTCGATGTTTGGGCCTCGGAGTGTGCGTACGCCTAAAACACTGGAAGCGTGCCTTCCATCTATCACAACATGATCGATTTGCAAAACAAAATGCACTACAGAAGAATTATTTTTAACCAGATAAGCTGATAACCAGGCAAGCGGGAACAACCACAATATTTCATATGGGCGTATATCAGAGCGTAATTGAATGGAATTGTGCAGTTTGATGGCAATAGCGTTTAGCTTTTACATTTTTACAAACACATCATTGATTATTTTCTTTTCTTGGTAAAGTTTTTTACTTCGAAATCACAAAAAAATTTGTATTCAAATAGGAATATAAGAGAAAATGAAAATACCCAAATACAATAGAGCTTTTCGGAATGTGTAATTGCCTATATAAGTACAATGGACTGTTGATTCAGATTGGCTTGAATGGTCAAAGTGTTTTCAATGCCTTTTATATTCTTTGTAATTTGTTGTTATTACGAACGCTTAGTTCTACGTTATTCTCAATTGTGCGAACGGCAAGTTGTATTAAAACGAAAAAGGATAAGTAATGCAAAGAAGTCTGCTAAATAGAAACAATAATAACCGCAAATGCGCTTTGTGAAAGATTAAGTGGTTGTGAAAAATTACCCAACTGAAACTTTCGGTGAAATTCAAAATTAGACTACGTTGTGAGCTTTCTTAGAAACCTGATGGGTGGAATTTCTTGTTCTATTTCTGAAATTTTCCTGCATATGTACATACATATATAATTATTTATGAACTGGCTTAAAAAAGGAAGGAAGACTAGATATCCATTCATCGGAATATTTTATTGTTGTATGTACATACATTAGGGCGGGTCAATTTGTATGAAAGATTTTTTCTACGTACGTGTAATTCTAAGAAAATTTGCTGAAGAAACCATGGATCTAAAATCAATTTGGAGTTTTCCAAATTGTGAAAATAGGTTTCTTAGCGTTTTTCCAGCCATAATGTACATATATTACCGGTAATTTTGGACCACGGGAACCATTTTCGATAAATCTTTTTTTATCGAAAGGTGGTACCACAAGTGTTCGGTTAGGTCAGAGTAGCAACGCAGAGCACGGTGGCACAAACAGGCAGAAAAGGCCCATTGTGATACCACTGGCGGGAGCAAATTTGTTTCTTTTTCTCCCTTAGTAATTGAAACACCGAGTGCGTTTTATATAGCAGAGAAAATTAAAAATGTTCGTCGAGTTCAGATCGACTAAGCAGTCTAAAGAGTACTTATTGAAGAAGTGGTTACGCGTTTTAGCTTGTACAGGACAGTGGCAGAAATAATGTTCGATGCTCTCCACCAGGGAACGGATTTTTAGGACCCAAAAACCTATAAAAAAGGCAAAATAAAGTAACGAAATAGGCTGGAAAAGGCAAAATAAAATAGCGAAAAAGGCACTAGGTATTGCAAAAAAGGCAAAAAAAGGCAAAACAAAATAGCGAAAAAGGCAGGAAATGGCAAAAAAAAGGTATTGACAAAAAAGCAAAATAAGGCACTAAAAAAAGACAGAAAATACGAAGAACAATCAAAAAATATATTTATTTTAGAAATTTGTATATTACAAGTAAAAACAGAAAAACTATGAACTAGTTTCATTATATGAAAAATTTGTACTTTGACTCTTTGACTATTTTATCCTTTCGAGTTTCTAACTCATAAAACTTTAATCTGTACAGTTGTAGTAACATTGAACCACAAGATGTATTTTGAAGTTTTCTGGCAGCATTTTCATTCGATTTTCGCGAAGAAAAGCCTTGAATGTACTAAATGTGCGCTCGACGTAAGTTGATACAAGTGGAGCCCAATTTAAATATGGAACGTTTGAAACGTTCATATTATCAGGAATAAGGGCATTTTCCTCGCCCTTTACAATTTTATACACACCGTTTATTGTCTTCAAGCCTACGTTAGCTGAGAGAACGGCTTTGAATTTTTCCAACACCAATTTGGCAAGAGGTCCCTGCGCTTCTATAAGCCGCATGGGCATGTGTATATTGCCAAAAAACGACGACTCTCAGACAAAAACCCAAAGTTCGCTAATGCAAACCACAAGCACTTAAAAATCTGTTTTCATAATGTCTCTGGTCTTAGGACAAAATCTAAATCTCTTCATCTCATGAGTTCGCAGTTAGATTACGATATCTTCGTTATCATAGAAACGTGGCTAAACGATAACTTCTTCAGTCATGAGTTCTTCGATCCAAACTTGTTTGAAGTATTCCGCAAATACAGAGATGCAGTCAAAACTGGATGTGCTAGAGGTGGTGGTGTCCTTATTGCGATCCAGAGGAAACATAAGGCGTTTTTCTACGAGCTAAGCAACAATAATTCGCTGCTGGACCAACTCTGCGTGTGTGTACAAAGCCCTCGGGAATCGCTCTTCATCTGCGCTTCATACATTCCGCCGAATAGCTCAGATGAGCTGTATAAGGCGCATGTAGATAATATTTTGTCTCTAAATGCAAATTGTGCACCAGATAACCATCTTGCTGTCTTAGGGGACTTTAACTTAAACAACGTTATGTGGTCTAATATAGTTAAGACCTCTGGCCTTTTACCAAGCTGCGTGAATAGTAGTAGCGAGATATATTTAATTGATAATTTTTTAAGCATTGATATTAGGCAAATAAATTACTTTCACAATAAGCTTCAGAGGTTTTTGGACCTAATATTTATTAGCACTAATGTTAACTTTCAGTTGTCCGAGTGTAATTTTCCTTTCAAGGAGCCTGATATGTATCATGTTCCCTTGGTATTAGATATTTATTTTTACTCATACCTCAGCTTAGACGATAAAAACACAAAAGCATCTTTTAACTATAATGTATGTAATTTTTCTAATCTAAATAGTATATTTCTCAATATAGACTGGGACAGGTTATTATGTAATCTTAGTGTGGCATCATGTTTTAATATCTTTAAATCTAAAGTAGTTGAAGTTTGTCAAAATAACATTCCAATCTTTGGTAAAAAGCTATACAAAGTTCCATGGCATACTCGAAATCTTAAAAGAATAAAAAATTTAAGAAACAAATACCACCGCAAATTCAAAAAGACGAGCAATTATTCGTTTTTTTTTTTGAGTATAAAAAGTATGCTAAACATTTTAACTGCCTTGATAAATTTTTATATAGAAACTACGTTTTAAACTATGACGCCAATATCAAGTCGAATCCTAAAGCTTTCTGGCGATTTATAACTTCGAAGAAATCTTGCTCTAGTATTCCCTCTCAACTATTTCTGGACGGGAAATCTGCTACCTCCCCCATTGAGGCTGCGAATCTGTTTGCCGATTTTTTTCGCTCAAACTTCATTTTAGATAACGACTCTAGTGGAAGCCTTTCCAATACTAAGGAATGGCCCTTTAGCTTTGGATCCCTAACCTTGACCACAACCGACATTCTTAATGGCATTGCGCAGCTTAAACCCTCGAGCCAAACTGACATTGACGGGCTATCCGCAGTTCTATTAAAAAATGCGATTCTCTTATTTATCCATTAAAATTAATTTTCAATAACTCGCTATCCGCAGGGGTATTTGTCGAAGATTGGAAAATAGCTTTTATCACCCCTATCTTCAAAAGTGGTAATAAAAATGATGTTCATAATTATATACCCATTTCCAAACTTTCAACTATTTCGAAACTATTCGAATGCATAGTGAATGAAAAGGTGTCTTTTGCAGTTAGAAGCCTTATTTGTCAGAACCAGCATGGGTTTATGCCTAACCGCTCGACGGGCTCTAATCTCGCTGTCTTAGATGCGGTTTATACCGACTTTTCAAAGGCGTTTGACAGGGTTTCACACTCTATCTTAGTCAATAAACTTGCTGCTTTAGGTTTTCACTCCATTTTTTTTAAATTGGATTAAATCTTACCTTAGTAATCGTCGCTGTGTTGTCAATGTCGATAATACATTATCGTATCCCTTTATCGCTTCCTCCGGGGTACCCCAAGGAAGCGTTTTGGGCCCCTTATTTTTCATTTTGTTTATAAATGATATAAGTAGTGGCTTTTCCCGTTCTAAATTTCTCCTATATGCGGACGATTTAAAAGTTTACTCCGTAATAAAGAGTCCGCTCGATTCACAGATACTTCAAGCAGAGCTTAATAATCTTAAATCGTGGTGTGACACCAATCGCTTGTCGTTGAACATTAATAAATGCTATCACGTCACCTACAGTAAACGTACCACAGTCTTTCACACTTCCTATGATTTTTCCAATTATTATTTAAAGTCCGTCCCGGAGATTAAGGACTTGGGAGTAATTTTTGACAGAAAATTTACATTCAGCAATCATATTAACTACATTGTCTCAAAGTCCTATGCAATGTTGGCATTTGTGCGACGGAATAGTTCCGAATTCTCTGACCCGTATACAATTAAATTGCTTTTCACTACCCTTGTTAGATCTAGGTTAGAGTACGCCTCATTTATCTGGAGGCCATATCATGCATGCTACGTTAACCGCATTGAAAAAGTTCAAAAGGTGTTTATCAGATTTGCTCTTCGAACCTTGCATTTTAATGAACCTATTCCTTCGTATCTTGCTAGATGTAAGCTCATTAATTTAAAATCGCTGGAAAGTAGGAGATCGATTCTGTCACTATCTTTTGTATTTGATATTATTTCTGGACGGGTGGACTGTGCCCCCCTCCTTGAACGTATTCGTTTTAATGTCCCACTTAGAAATTTACGTCATTTTGAGTCATTTCATATAGGCCCGGTAAAAACTGTTTATGCATTAAACGCTCCTATCACAAGAGCTCTATGCGATCTTAATCGCATCGAAAATTGTATTCATATTGATTTTACAGCTTGTAAAAACGACTTTTTGAATTTGTTATCTTCTATTTTGGATAAATTTTGTAAATTTACTTTACTTTTCTTTTTAATAGTCTGTAAGAATATTTGAAGTATTCATTGGCTAAATTAAACAAATATTTTTTAATCTTAAAAAAAAAAAATTGTAAATGCTATAATCACTTTTTTTAAGGTAGAAAAGGCAAAAAAAGGCAAATATCTTAAAAAAGGCAAAAAAAGGCAACATCTAAGTGTATACATGGTATCAGGGAAGGCTAAATCGTGGACATTTTTAATCGAATATACTCTATCTCTTCAGCAGAAAAAAGGTAATTTCCATAAAATCCGTTCCCTGCTCTCCACCTTTTCGTCGTCGTTGAAGCTAAGCTATTAAAGTACGACGGCGAGATGATAGGGTACATGCAACAACTCTTATGCAGAATATGGTCAGACGAACGTATGCCCGACGACTGGAATTTAAGTGTGCTCAGTCCAATCTACCAAAAAAATGAGGGTTTCTGGCAAAATTTTTCTTAAAAAATTCTTAATTATAATTTTGCATGGCTAATCTCTTTTTTTAATAACAGATTAGGGAGTTATGCTCGAAAATTAGGATAATCTTTTTATATGGAAAGCTATTATTAGGCGATTCAGTTTACATACATACAAATGTAGGTTAGGTTAGAAATTAAACATTAATTTCACTTAATTTTATTCATTCTGCTGATTTAATTTTTGTATTCATTTTCATTTTTAATTCTTTTAATACATGAAACTATCGGTATGATTGATAAAATATGATACTTGTATATACTTGCGACTCAAGGGCGTTAAAATATCTTGGAAACACCGCATCAGTTATTGTTTTTGAGCTTATAGTTTGAGCATTTCTATTTGTATATATTTCTAAATTTAGCTTTTCTGTTCGGAATATAATCTGTGGTTCATGTAAATGCAGTTCATGTTGCAGGATTTTACCCGATGCTTTTTTGTTCCGTACGTTTTGCCTGTTACTCACTTTTTACTCTCACTTCAGAGAGTGATTTTGCTGTTTGACCTATTTCCAGGATTTTACACGAAAAGTATTGGATCAGAGCTATTATATCATCCATACATATGCATATTATACATACATATATTCATGTATGTTCATCAGTTATCAACGATCCCAGTTGAAATGATTTCAGTATTTTTTTTTAATTTTCGCCTTGCTTTTTTATCAAAATACTACTAAACCTATGCATAACACCATCTACGATTATCAAAATGAATGTGCGGAGTTTAAATAGTCGGAAGTAATAATCAATTGTAGCGCATTTCCCTCTACTATGTATATGCCTAAAAGTATGCAACCATTTGCCAAGCAAACACAGGGTGCTTCTAATGAAAATAAAAATTTTATGCTGAAATACACATGCTAAGCCCTTCGAAATTTTGTGCTGGGATATGCGTTACAGCTTCGCAAATTTTACCCCTACCGAAACCAAAGATAAATACACATCAAAAACACGTACATATATAAACAAATAAATAACATCAAAACTTAAACTAATTGGTCCGCATCGATACTAACGTCGTGTGGTACACTTGTCATACTGCTTAATGTTAGCTATAAACAAAGTAGATATGCAGTCGCGATGTCATCCGTGTCTTACTTTTTGTTAATTGTCTTGTCCCTATTCTGTAATATCCGTAAGCTCTCCAACGTGGATCTTGTTCTCTCCCTTTTTCCTTTGTCTATTATTTTTGTTTGTTTGCTTTTCAGACCGCTGTGGTGTAATGGTAAGCAGTGCGCGCTTTCACTCATCAGCACCTGGGTTCAAGCCCTGGTCAAAGCAACATCACAAAAAATGTAGAAACAGGTTTTTTCTTAACAGCGGTCGTCCCTCGGCAGGCAATGGCAAACCTCCGAGTGTATTTCTGCCATGAAAAACAGCTTCTCATAAAAATACAATCGCCGTTCGGAGTCGGCGTAAAACTGTAGGTCCGTCCGCTGTGTGTGACAACATCAAGGCGCACGCGACAAATTGGAGGAGAAGCTCGGCCAAACACTAACCTATGTGTAAGCGCCAATCTATTATTATTATTATTATTATTTTTGTTTTGGTTAGATCAGCTGTAGGTCCGCTTGCTGATATGTGTTGTGATCATGATTCAATAATACAAGGTTAGATAATTATTGACAGTCGCGGTTTGACACTCCCTTACAAAAGATTGCATTTACAAAGGACGGAAAAAGGGGAAGAATGAAATCCCTGGATGCGAAAATAGTAGTAGAATAGTAAGCAAACTAGGCACTTAGTAGGGAATTTACTTGTGAATTCTAATGTATTTGCAGGAAATCTGGCATTTTAAACGAAATATTGAACGTAATAGTGATATATCTACGTAATTTATGTGCTATTTAGCTGCAAAAAACGGCAAAATGACTAAAAATTAAAGTAAGACTACTATGAGATTGATGTAAACATCCAATTTAAAAACAGGTATGTTTTCACCAGTTAAATATGCTTCATATGCATATACAAATAAATATTTTGCACAAAAGCTTATACTTCTATTTCACAACAAAGCTACACTCTTTCCATGTAAATTTGCAAAGAAGCAACACGGTGCCACTGCTAAGGGAGCGGTGCGAGAGAGACAACTGTCAGTTTACGAACCTTGTATTATTGAATCATGTGCTGTGATAGCGCCGTGTTGCTCCTCCTCCTCCTGATGTCCGCTTCATGCTCCGATAAGCGAACTGCAAGCGGCCTTTTCGTTGTCCTAATGTAAATTTTATTACACTTTTCGTTTTCACTTCCTTCGCATGTTATTTCGTACACTACGTTATTTTGTTGGTGCGGCTCTATAGGAGTTCTAGTTTTGGTAAAAATTGAAGACAACATGTGATTTGATCGGTATGCTAGTATTGTGTTTTGGTTGTAAGTGTGTTTCTTATGATCAAATTTTTCGCTCAGCCTAGGTACATATGTGACACTGTAGTAGCGTTTTGTCTCATTGGTTGTTGTTGTGATCATAGGGTTATTGCGTTTGTCATTAATTTCTGTTCTTATTTGTTTAACTAGGCTATGTATTATGTGCTCCGGGTAGTTGTTACTTTTAAAAATTTTAAATATTTTCTTTATATTTGCGTCACAAAATTGTTTATGGCTTATTTTTAGTAACTTATTGATTAAGTTCTTGGCAGTATTAATTTTATACTTTGAGGGTTGTAACGACAAATAATTAATTAAACGTGCCGAGGATGTAGGTTTCGAATACCAGTCAAAAATCAAAGAGTCATTTCTTCTATGGATCATAACATTTAAAAATGGAATCCAGAGATTGGTTTCTGTTTCTATTGTAAACTGCAATTTTTTATGATATTTGTTAAGTGTTTTCAATATGGTGTCCACGTCGTTTCGTTTAACTATGGCACAAATGTCATCCACATATTTTACTATTAATTTTATATCAATTTCAAAGTTTTCCTTAAGTTCTAATATAGTTGCTTTCAGTAAATCATCCATTATAATGTCAGCAATAGTAGGTGAGAGTGGGTTTCCCATTTGCATTCCAAAGGTTTGTACATAGAATTTTCCGTTGTGCGCGAAATAATTGTTATCCTTTAGGCAGAAATTAAGGATATTTAAAAAAATATTTTTGGATATGTTCGTCGACTGCTTAATTGTGCTCCATTTTGACATGATGATATTAATGGCTAAAGGTAGTGATGGGAAGTATCGAGTACTTTCAAGAATCGAGTACTTCGGTATCGATTCTTTTAAGAATCGGGTATTTTCGAAAGAAGCGAGTACTTTTTTGTACCAAAATTTATTTTAGTCGGAATTTTACTTCTGGCAACACTATTTTATTTCATCTTATTCGCTTATGAATTTGGCAGCACTTTTTCACGTTTGAACGAAAACAGCTCTTTTTGTTTTCGAGTTTTTGTAAAGTTGCTGCGCCTGAATAAATGTCGCTGAGATCAGACGTTTGGACATTTTTAATAAATCAAAGGACATAGCACATTGCATAATCTGCAAAAAAAGTTTAAAACATAATGGAAATACTACAAACTTATGAAGCGATTACACCCAGTGCAATTTTTGCAGTCACGCAGACAAGATCAAGCCAAGGAACAGACGGATGGTGTACAAATTTCTGGTAAAGTTAATTTTTGATTTGCAAGTACATATGTAGAATGAATTATAATTTAGAAGTATTTTCAGAAAGCATTCAGGCTGAGGCGGCAGGTGATGAAGTCAGTGTTGTGATTGAATTTCATAAAACAGGTAACTTAAGTCAATTATAAAGCTGCAACTAATTTCAATGACCCACAATTGGCAGATCAAATTAATTTATTGGAAAGCGACGGTGTTCGACCATTATCCACAAGAACTCAGCGTCAATTAAAGCTATGCAGTAAAACCATTCCTCTCACACAGCAACGAAAAGACGGCATCAACCAAAAGCTTTTAAAATTGGTTGTTTCAGATTTTCAACCATTATCAATCGTTGAAAATGTCGGGTTTAAAGAGTACACAAATTCATTGAATGCCGAATATTCCATCCCATCTAGGAAACAATTGTCAAAACAACTATTGCCTAGCCTATATAATAGATCGGTGTTGGACTTAAAAAACATGTTGCGGGATGTAAAATATGTTGCCGTGACTACGGATATGTGGACATCAGATTCTACGATGTCATACATAACACTAACATCTCATTTTATTTACTCTGGTGAATTGCGCTCTGATGCATTAGAAACAAACGAGGTTTTAGGTTCGCACTCCGGCGAAAATATTGCTAATGTATTAAAAACTATTTTGCACAAGTGGAACATTTTTGAGAAAGTTTTTGTTTTTGTTACGGACAACGGACCTAATATAAAAAATGCCATTAAAATTCATTTTCGGAAGGAACATCTACCCTGTGTGGCGCACACTCTCAACTTAGTCATCAATGACGCAATGAAATCCTGTGTAGATTTTCAAAAAGTCCTAAAAAAATGTAAATTGTTGGTTGGCCACTTTAAACATAGTACGCAAGCTGCCCAAAAATTGAGAGACATTCAGCAGCAAATGCGGTTTCCAATATTAAAAGTGAAGCAAGATGTCCCCACAAGGTGGAACAGCTCTTTGATTATGATCGAGAGATTAGTTCAAATTCAGGACGCTTTATCAATCGCGATTTCAAGCTTGTCTTCTGCACCAGAATTTCTGGACGGAGCTGAATGGAAGATTTTGAAAGATGCGGTGCCCCTTCTTAAGTTGTTTGAGTCATTAACAGTATCTCTATCGGGTATGAAAAAGTACGCACAATGTTTTTTATATTATCAACTAATCTTTCACGTCTGCAGGTGAAAAATATCCAACGGTATCCCAAGTTATTCCCTTAATAAATGGTTTAAAACATGCCCTGAAAAACATAAGTCCGGAAACAATATGCGCAAAATCTCTCAAAGAGGCACTTACTGAAGCAACCGAACGACGTCTTTGGAAATTTGTATTTATACAATATTGTGTCGAAAGCTTGTTATCTTGATCCGCGTTTTAAAGCCGTCGGTTTTAATAGCTAGTCTAAAGCACGTGCCGTACAAAATAATTTATCTGCTGAAGTTGAAGCCATTCTCATTAGAAGGCAAAGCGTGGTTTCGTCAACATCGGCAATAGAGAACACAATCGACGAAGATGCAAACATAGTGTGTAATATATGGTCATATTTTGACACACAGGTTTCTAGATCTTTTACAATCACTAATCCAAAAACTTCTAGTGAGCTATCTTCTTCTTCTTCTTCTTTTTTGGCGCTGTAACCGCCTAAGCGATTTTGGCCGAGTTCAGCAAAGCACGCCAGTCGTTTCTCCTTTGTGCCAACTGACGCCAATTGGAAACGCCAAGTGAAGCCAAGTCCTTCTCCACCTGATCTTTCCATCGCAGTGGGGGCCTCCCTCTTCCTCTGCTACCACCAGCGGGTTCCGAGTTGAATACTTTCAGAGCTGGATCGTCGGTGTCCATTCGAACGACATGACCAAGCCAGCGGAGCCGCTGTATTTTAATTCGCTACACTATGTCCATATCATTGTAAAGCTCATACAGGTCATCGTTCCATCGTCTGCGGTACTCGCCGTCGCCAACGCGTAAAGGACCGTAAATCTTCCTCAAAATCTTTCTCTTAAACACCCCAAGAGCCGCCTCATCGGATGTTGTCATTGTCCATGCTTCTGCGCCATATACCAGCACGGGCATGATGAGTGACTTATAGAGCGTGGTTTTCGTACGTCGAGAGAGGACTTTATTCCTGAATTGCCTACTCAGTCCAAAGTAGCACTTGTTGGCAAGAGCGATTCTACGTTGGATTTCAATGCTGACATTATTATCGGTGTAAATGCTGGTTCCCAAGTAAACGAAATTCTCTACTTTCTCGAAATTGTAACTGTCAATAGTGACGTGAGTGCCAAGGCGCGAATGTGCTGACTGTTTGTTTGATGACAGGAGATACTTCGTCTTGTCCTCGTTTACCACCAGACCCATGCGCTTTGCTTCCCTATCCGACTTGGAAAAGGTAGAACAGACTTCGCGGTTTTTGTTACCGATGATGTCGATGTCATCGGCATAAGCCAGCAATTGCACGCTCTTGTAGTAAATTGTTCCTGAGCGGTTCAGTTCCTCAGCTCTTATTATCTTCTCCAACATCAGATTAAAGAAGTCACATGAAAGGGAGTCGCCCTGTCTGAAACCCCGTTTTGTGGCGAACGGCTCGGAGAGGTCTTTTCCAATTCTGACGGAGCTGGTGGTATTGCTCAACGTCATTTTACACAGCCGTATGAGTTTTGAGGGGATGCCAAATTCAGACATAGCGGCGTATAGGCAACTCCTTTTAGTGCTGTCAAAAGCGGCTTTAAAGTCGACAAATAGGTGGTGAGTGTCGATCCTTTTCTCGCGGGTCTTTTCCAAGATTTTGCGTATTGTGAATACCTGGTCTATGGTGGATTTGCCAGGTCTAAAGCCACACTGATAAGGCCCAATCAGTTCATTGACGGTGGGCTTCAGTCTTTCACACAATACGCTCGATAAGACCTTGTAACCTATGCTTAGAAGGCTGATCCCGCGGTAGTTGGCGCGAATGGCGGGGTCACCTTTCTTGTGGATTGGGAAGAGCACACTTAAATTCCAGTCGTCGGGCATGCGTTCATCTGACCATATTCTGCACAAGAGTTGATGCATGCACCTTATCAACTCCTTGCCGCCGTACTTGAATAGCTCAGCTGGCAGGCTGTCAGCTCCAGCGGCTTTGTTGTTTTTCAGCCGCGTTATTGCTATTCGTACCTCGTCATAGTCAGGCGGTGGAACGTCGACTCCGTGATCATCGACTGCGTGCTCGGGTTCTTCTTCTCCACAACTTTCCGTGCTGCTACCATTTAGTAGGGCGGAAAAGTGTTCCCTCCATAATTTAAGTACGCTCTGGACATCAGTTACTAGGTCGCCATTATTGTTCTTACAGGAGTGCGCCCCGGTCTTTAAACCTTCCGTAAGTCGCCTAACTCTCTGTTAAAATTTTCGGGCATTCCTCCTGTCGGCCAGCATTTCAAGCTCTTCACATTCACGTATTTCTGCCTCTCTCTTCTTGTTGCGGCAAATACGTCTCGCTTCCCTCTTCAGATCCCTATAGCGGTCCCACATAGCGCGCGTTGCGCCCGATCGCAGCGTGGCCCTGTAGGCGGCATCTTTTTTCTCTGCAGCTTCCTGACACTCCTCATCGTACCAGTTGTTCTTTCGGGCTCGCTGAAATCCGACTACTTCTTCGACGGCGGTACTTAATGAGCGGGAAATGTGGTTCCACTGCTCGCATATGTCGGTTTGTTGAAGAGTGCTCTCTGAGAGCAGTTGTGAGAGTCGAGTACCGAAAGCGCTGGCTGTCTGTTGTGATTGCAGCTTTTCGACGTTAAGCTTTCCTTGCATATTTGGGCGCACATTTTGTGCTGCACAGAGGCGGGTGCGTATCTTGGCTGCAACAAGATAGTGGTCCGAGTCGATGTTTGGGCCTCGGAGTGTGCGTACGTCTAAAACACTGGAAGCGTGCCTTCCGTCTATCACAACATGATCGATTTGGTTTCTCGTTTTTCGATCCGGAGACAGCCAGGTAGCTTGATGGATCTTTTTATGCTTGAACCTAGTACTGCATACTACCATGTTTCGGGCCCCGGCGAAGTCGATCAGCCTCAATCCGTTGTCGGACGTTTCGTCGTGGAGGCTGAATTTTCCGACGGTGGTTCCAAAGATCCCTTCTTTGCCCACCCTGGCATTGAAGTCGCCAAGCACGATTTTGATATCATGGCGGGGGCAGCGCTCGTACGTGCGCTCCAAGCGCTCATAGAAGAGATCCTTGGATGCCTCATCCTTCTCTTCCGTCGGGGCATGGGCGCAGATGAGGGAGATGTTGAAGAATCTCGCTTTGATGCGGATCCGAGGCTTTGCCTTGCTTCTTCACTGGAAGTGGTTTTTACGTGGCGGGTCCCAAGCCCAGCGCACAACCCATTGCTGGGACGGGGGTGGTTTCGCAACCAAATACACGTTTATATAGCGAGCCGCTTGCTCCAAGCAGACACCCGCTTGCAGCCGCACCTACTGGTGAACAGACGCTGCAGACTTCAGTGAGCCCTTAAACCGAATAAGTCAGAGTGGCCCCACCGAAGCTCCCTCTCTTTCTGCCGTGACCCAAGGCTCCACTCGGATTGGTTACCGCTTCTCGCACATGGGTTGCTCACGTTGCCCAGAGTGCGCGAACGAGGACGCAAGAGTCGGGATTGAGTATAGCCATGCAACTGTAACTGCATACCCAGCGCAATGACTATACCCCATTGCACTCCTAGTGAGCTATCAGTGCAGCAATATTTGGACTTACCCTACGTAAAAAGAACGGACGATCAAATAGATTTTCGGCAAACGCATAAAAGTTCTTTTCCTACCTTAAATGAATTAGCAGAGCAATATCTTTGCGTTCCTTCAACTTCGGTGGCATCTGAAAGAATTTTTTCAAAAACAGGGCAGATTGCGAACCAAAGACGAAACCGCTTGTCGCCAAAAAACATTAATATGATAATTTTTCTTAATAGCTGCAATTCGTTATAAACACTAATGTATTATTTGTGTAAACTTATAAGCAAGACAGGAGTGCTGTGTTTTTTGTTGTTAATTTCTTGCTAATACTCGTACTTATGCACATACATATGTAAAGGGTTGGAGTTAGTAACTACTAGTCACCTATTTTTATAAGCTTTAAGATTTTATAAAATTTTTAAGCGTATAGCCAGATATACCTCCATATATTTTTGCCATGACTCCTATGTATATACATAAGTATATATACACTTTAATACCCGCAACCACATGCTTTAAATAAAATGATATGATCTTGCGTAGAATGCACTAAACTGACTTCATCACTTGCAAGACAAATATAACTAGATTCCGTTTCGGATTCTGAGCTCGTTGACAAAACACGTAAAAATTCTACATGCTATGCGATGTTTAGTGCAAGAATCAATACTGATTACAAGTATCGCTAGTAGCGATTCACTACTGAGTACAAGTATCGATTCTGAGTACAGGTATCGATTCTAAGTATTTGTATCCATTCTGAGCACAAGTATCGATTCAGAGTACAAGTATCGATTTTGAGTACAAGTATCGATTCTGAGTACAAGTATCGATTCTAAGTAGTGGTATCGATTCTGAGTACAAGTATCGATACTGAGTGCTGAGTACTGCTTAGTACTCAGAATCGATCCTTTTTAGAATCGAGTACTGTCGATTCTTTTCAGAATCGAGTACTTACTACTTTAAGTATCAATTCTGCCCAACACTAGCTAAAGGTATCGGAATGTTGGTAAACAAAGATAACACATCGAAGGACACCAGCAATTCTTCCTCACTTACTTTTATTTTATCCAGTTTATCTTTTAATCTAAACGCATTTTTTATATTGTATTCCTCAGAAATTAGGCTACTGAGAATCTTATCTACATATTTGGACAAACCATAACACAGAACATTGATGGACGAACACATTGGCCTTAAAGGCAAGTCTGGTTTGTGGATCTTTGGAAGTCCGTAAAGTCTAGGTGCAATCGCTGCTGTGCATACGAGTTTTTTTTTACCTCCATAGTCAATAATTCTGCTTTTATACAATTCGTCAACCAGGGTATTGTTCTTCCTCCGTAGCGTGTTAGTTGGGTCGTTTCTTACTATTTTATACCTGTTTTTGTCTTCAAGTAGTTTGTTCGTCTTTTTTTGTGTAGTCCTCTTTGTACATTACCACTATTTTGTCTTTGTTTATCTGCGTCTGTTAAGATAGTCTCGTCTTTGGGCGACTTTAAGAAAGTTTTGGTCTTGTTGAATGTTTCCAGTATAAATTTTTCTGCTGAGTTGTGTTCTATATTCCATTTAAATTGTATTAAATTATTGCTGAGTTTGCATCTTGCAGTTTCCTTGGCTCTGTCATCCTTTTCTTGTTGTATGATTTGTTCAATTTCTGCTATCATTCGGATCGGTTGGAAACTAGTCTTCGTTGTGGGTAGTGTAAATTTTCTGCCTAATGACAGCAGCCACTTTGTTTCTGCCGGGAAATCTATGTCCGTTTTGTTAACAAACCAATCGTTGTTTAAATTTATTCCCAACTTCTGCATTTGTTGGTGTTTTAGTCTCTCCGGTTTGGATGTTTGTATTGTTTCGCGTTCTTTTTTAATTCTTTGGCTGAGGCAGATTTGCTTGCAGAGAAAGAAATCCAGTTCTGTTTCGCTTATACTGTGTTTAAGTTGGTGTTGCGCGTGGTGTATGTGGGTTTTAGAAGTTCTAATATTCATGTTTGTTTGTGTAATTTCTATTCTATATTGAGTATCTTTAAAAAAAGTTGTTTTGTTTTTTCGGTTTGTGCTTTTTGTTTGTAGGATGTGGTGTTTATATTGACATTCTTGATTGCGTTTGTCAAGTGATTTGGTAATAGGTTATATTTCCTGCATTCTAATAAGAACTTAAGTTGCGTCATCTGCTTGGTTAACTTCTGTTTTAGTTTACTGTATCTTTTCAGTGTCATACATGCGTGTTCGCCATGTTTATACCTCATATGTTTGTAGAAGTCCTTCATGTTTGTTGTTGTGATTCTTTGTTGATGTTTAATAAAAGAAAAAATAAATATACTTCGGCAGGCCTTCCGAGATTATACAGTTTGATTTTTAGTTAATGACTAATTTATGGTAGATTGTTTTTGATATTTTATAGTCTTATTTATCAGTACTTTTACGTGCAAGAAAACACTGTTCTTCATAAAAAAAAAAAACTTTATTGAACATCTACAGGCCAAGCCCTGTCATTTGACACCTCACTTTTGAAAATAGAACGAACTATATGTACATACCTATGTATGTAAAAGGCAAAAAATCCCAAATTTGCAAATTCGAACTGCATTTAA
>NW_023458559.1:22746396-22768613 GCF_013731165.1 Rhagoletis pomonella | reverse complement strand
GAAAGCGTTTGTTTTATTTACAAAATATGACAGTGATAAAATATTAGTGAAAACATTACTGACTCTATTGGTAACAAGTAACTATAAAAAACAATCGTACATGCTATATAATTTATGTGTTTTATAAGTCCGTTGCCATTTGGCAACACGGGGCGTAATGTGAACTGTTCCTCTTTTTACCAAATTTTGATATATTCGCTAGTCCAAATTGACCCCGTGTTGCCATATGGCAACGCAAAATACCATCATGTATGAGACGGTGTAAAACAAAAATCGTTTGTATATATTTTTGCAGTTTTGCAGGTGGTCAACTCATTCCATCTAGCGCTGAATTGCCTAATCATATTATCGTATATTTCATTGTAAAAGTGTTGAAGTGGTATACAAATGTAGTTTGTCTGTTCCAGGTAAGACTGGTGGCGTTTTTTGCATTCTCATCTGCTATTTCATTACCCTAGATTCCCTTGCGACCGAGCACCCAATAGATATGTCAGCGTCTAGCTTGTCAATGGCTTCCTGGCTGCGAAGGACGTTTATGCATGAAATACTATAGAATATGGAATAGATCTAGCTTGGAATTGATTGTCGTTTCGGTGAAGGATAGCTCTGCAGTTATCCCCATAGCGAAAACCTCTGCTTGAAATATGCTGCAATGGTCAGGTAGCCTTACTGTCCGCCTGACGTTCAGTTCCAGGCAGTAAATCCCGGCACCCACTCTCGTAACCATTCTAGAGCCGTCCGTGAAAATGTTTAGGGATCTATGGCTAGGTTTCATTCCCTTGCGCCATCCCTGCTCCTCAATCGTTGTGCAAACAGTTCGTTTCCACTTAAAGCTAGGTGCCATGAAGTCTGTGCTGCTTGTGCTTCCCGCCCCAATTAAACGGTGCTCAAAGGTTCTGAAATTGAATTTCCCTATGACCGTCAATCTACGTGCAGATTTCGCAGCACAGTTTTCCGCAAATCGGCCAATTGGCGGTAAACTAAGTGTTTTTTAAAGAGCAGCCGTCAAAGTGGACCTCAGCGCTCCCGCGATGTACAGTGCCGCTAAGCGCTGAACCTACTACAATGGTCCGAGGCATAAGGACATGTTTGCGGCAATTCTAGCACACCAAAGCGCCATAGAGCAGTATTGGGCTGACTATTGCTGTGTAGCACCAATAGATCAGAGCAGGTGACAAACCCCAAGTGACTCCCAGCATTCTTTTACATGCATGAAGGGCGTTACTGGTCTTCTTCTCTTTTTCTTCAACATTGCGCATCCACAGCTGCTTACTATCCAAGACTACTCCCAAATACTTTGTGTGGTATTTAATTGACAGCTCGATGGTACCTAGCCTCGGGGGTCTCCACACTGGGACCTTATATCTTTTTGTGACTAAACCACTGACCCATGCAAATTGACAAAAAAAACTTCGTTGTGCTGGTGAAGCATGTAAAACTATAGGACGAGTAGCCTGTGCAAAATGTGAAGTGGGTTTATGTTTGAAATGTTTTGCTACTTTTCATACTAAAAATCCACTTCTTCATCCGCTTTACACATAGAATATGCATATATTATCAATAAATGTATTAACACTTATAAACAGTGTTTCTATTATTTCATATTTTAACCAAATACTGCCCTCTAACAATTCATGTGGAATACATACCCCCCATGTTGCCATATGACAATGGCCGATATCGGGAGAACTATAATGCTCCCAAAGTTTTAGTTACATTTTTCCCTTTACTTTAACCCTACTTTTACTCTGTATACAGATGAAACCAAAAAAAATCTAAAAAAATAATCTGGGACAATTTGGGTAAATGAACAAGCACGTTTAAAAAATACCACAGGGAGTCAGTTACCGACATCACCTTTGTTAGCAGCTCGGTAGCCAAAAATATGTCTTGTGACGTAAGCGAACAGTATAGTCATAGCGATCACCAGGCAGTAGTGTACACCATCCATGAAAGGACCAACATGGCATTGCTTAGAGCCAGGACAAAGAACGTGGGTAGAAAATGGAAAGCTTAGACGACCCTCTGTAAAAATACGTACTCAGGGAAATTTACGTGTGTGAAATCATGGATAAAGGAAATGCGGTGGAAGCATCGAATGGACTTATCAACGCAGTGACGAAGTCATGCAACGCAGCAATGCCCAAAAGAAGGGGCTACTCAATCCAAAAATAAGCTTACTGGTGGAATGATACCATACGAGAACTAAGATCTAAATATCTTTAAGCTAGGCGAGTTACCAGTGAAAGAGGGCGACCCCCGTCAAAGAATCTCGCCGAATTGAGTTCGAAACTTTAAGGCGCTGCTTAAAAGATGAAATCCGCACATGGTGATGACTGCGCAAATAAGTTATTCGCTACAAGAAAACTGCCCACACCTCCTGAAAATATTTGTTACTGAGCTTTTTCCGCAAGACTTTGAGCCTAGTGTAATTGTTTCATCCATAAAGTAACCATGGAAGAAATCAAGCAAATCAGCCGATAGTTTGAAGACAACAAGGCCTCGGGTCCGGACCAAGTCCCAAACAAAGTGTTAAAAGTGGCTATTAATAAAAATCCGCACACACATTATGAACATGTGTTTAGAACAGGGTATATTTCCCAATGCATGGAAGGTTCAAAAGTTAATACCCCTGCCGAAAAAAGGCAAGCCACTAGGCGTATCGCCCTCTCTGCCTATTGGATACCATGCGAAAATTGTTAGAGAAGGTTATTGCAAGATTAACTCCCTTCGCAGAAAGTGGAAGTGGTGTCTCCAAACCAATTTGGTTTTCAAAAATAATCGATAAGCAATGGATCTGATCGATTCGGTGGTTTCAACAGCTCTTCTAGCAATTAAGGGAAGTATGTATATGGAAAAGGGGAGCAAAGCGATACTGCGGCATTATTACGCTAGATATCAGGAACGCTTTCAACACCGGCAGTTGGAATCAAACTATCGGAGCTCTTGGAAGCATATCGGTTCCGCTCTATATCTTGAGCATTATACGGAGCTATCTGTCTATCCGTATACTTACATATAACACTAAAATTGGTGAAAATAGAAGCTATGTACAACGTCTTCAGCATCTTTCTTCCTGCAGGAGCGAAACTTGCAGGTTTTGCGGATGATCTGGCTCTTACTCTTACTAGTAAATATATACAGGACGTGGAAAGGGAAGCAAATGTTTCCATTGAAAGTATTCGACAGAGGATGTCAAAGGTTGAACTCCCGCCAGCAGAGGTATAAACGGAAGCTGTTTTAGTCAAGAGCCGAAAGAAACTAAAGTTTGCAGAATTCATCGTTGGAAACGCATTAGTACAATTAAGTCGGCATATCAAGTACCTAGGAGAGGTTATCGACGACAGGTTTAGCTTTCGACAACATGCGGAATATGCTGCACATAAAGCATCGAAAACTAACAGTTCATTATCCAGAATGCTCCCTAATGTTGGCGGCCCAAGAAATAGCAAAAGGCTTCTATTATCGAACGTGGTGCGTTCATCTCTTCTACATTTATGCAGCTCGATATGTGCACACTCGCTGAAAATAAAGTCGTACCTACAATAGCGTGCTTGCTTCCGTATACAGGTCAAGTGCCTTAAGAGTCATCGGCGCTTTTAAAACAACCTCTGTTAAAGCAGCACGTGTTATTGCAGGCATGATACCGGTTGACCTTCTCGCGGATGAAACGAAGAAGTTATTGACAAGAAGAAGGAAGGAAGGTGAGAAAGAGAACTAACATCAAATTATGGAGTCCGAAAAAACTGCATCTATACAGATCTGGCAGGAACGGAGGGATGCATCAACGAAGGCAACGGAAGCACGGAGAAGTAAGCTTCCATTTAACGCAATTCCAGAGCAAAAATGAGGATTATAGAAGCTTACTTCACCGTTTTGGTCGCATGGATAAACATGCTTTGAAAATGCGAGGAGCAGGCTAAATATAGTGACAGGAGAAAACCTAAAGCCGAATAACATTATGGATGCATGATAAGATCCGAAACGGTTTGGAATGCAGTATACGATGCTGTTGTAAACATCCCAGCAAAAAACACGATTACCACAGAAACGAAAGTGGAAACGAGCTAGGCGATGGGAATCGCTTACCCTTTCGCTTCAAGAAGGCCTTATTTTAACATGGGCATGTCATTGGAGGTAAGCCCTTACCCGCAGCATTACCTTCAAACGAAGGGAGAACGCATGGATAAACAGAATCCAGAGAAGCGAACAAAGAATGCCTTACAGAGAAACTGATGTAGAATGCCTAGATAAGTACATACTTATTTATATTAAATTGAAATCAGAAAATGTCTTAAAAGATTAAAATTAATTAAAATTTTTATAAATCAGCTTTTATACATACATATGTATTTATTTAGGTATTTAGATTTTCTTAAAAATCGGTATGTACATACATGCATATTTAACTAAGCTTAAAATTGTACTTCCTCACTCTTGTACTTCACTTCATTGACTGACTTCAACTTCGCTGCAAATTGAACAAAGCAAAACATGATTTTTATGCGAGACAAATTTCCACAGAAAGTAACGGTAGAAAAAGAATTTTTGGGTATTCATTCTATTTTTCAGCTGACTACGATGCAGCATTCTACTTTGCATTCTCCGAAATGAAGCAAAGAAGCGAAATAAAAAAAAATATTGTAGGACATTCTACTTTGTATTCCCTGAAATGAAGCAAAGAAGCGAGACAAATAAAATATTGTAGGACATTCTACTTTGCATTTCCGGAAATGAAGCAAAGAAACGAATTAAAAAAGAAATATTATAGGACATTCTACTTTGCATTCCCCGAAATCAAACAAAGAAGCGAAATAAATAAAATATTGTTGGACATTCTACTTTGCATTACCGGCAATGCCTAAAAGAAGCCGAAAAATTTGAAGGCATTATAACGCTATGCCTTCTAGAACACGTTACCACTAAGAGCGATTACCGATTTTTTGCTGGGATACAACGAAAGCTGCTTCACTTCGGTGCTAGAAGGCGAGTTGTAGTAGTAGAGTAGCGGCGACAAAATCGCTCTCCCACCCCGCGATGTAATACTCGACGGCAGTTCCACGGGGTGAGGAAGCATGAACAGGCTTGTCCTGGTTTCCTTGAGGATAGCTTGTTTTCACCCAAAAAACAAAAACAGTTTTATAACATGTTTCCTGCACATTAATATGTATTTGTAGTTATGCTAACGTTATACTATCTTGGTCATAAAGTACAACGAAAATATTTATTTGCGAAGTTTTGTTTTTGAATACCTTAGAATAAGATTTTCCATTTCGAAAAACTAAAACTTGTTTCAATACAGTTTACGGTAAAAAAAAAATCCAAAGTACGAATATTTAATGCGAATAAGGCTGCCTTTACACTAGTAGCATTAGGGCATTACTACATTCCACTTTCATCGCCACTACTGATTTAGGATTAAATATGTAGGGTGTATCGGAGCGCGCCGAGTATCCTATTTGTAATATCTTTCATCAGGCAGCAATGCAACTCATAATACGGGTTTTCACTCAGTTTGAATTACGTTTCTTACAATCATTCAAAAAAATTGTATTACGATGAAAAAGAATTTCATTAAAACTAATTTTTTCTGTTCAAAACTTTCAAATCGCTAGTACCGAAAAACCGAAAAAGCCAGTTTGAAAAAATCTTGTTTCTGATAGTGTACAGATATTGTACACACAGTGCAACATTTGTTTAACCCTTTTTCGTTCAAACAAAAACTTAGACCGGTTACTACGAATTAGGTCATGCGGTGATGCCTTAGTTAATCCAGTTTTGTCATCTGTTAGGAAAACGTGCTAAAATTAGTAAAGCCTATGGATTTCAAAACAGGCAAAATGAAAAGTTTGCACAACAAGCCAGCAAGTTATCACAACTCAATGAAGTTTAATGAACTTTGTGAAGGATTTTTCGCGCGGCTCACTACATTTCACTACACAGATAGTGCACGACGCACAGTGTAACCGGTGCAGCCAAAATAGTGAAAATAAAGTGGGCAAATTCTGAAAAATGTTTAATGCAAATCGGAGCTAAATATTGGAGTAAAAACCGAACGCAAATATATTTCCCAAATTTTGATTTATACTAGGGCAATTCATCAAAACGCGTAAATGCCTCGTAACCATGTAAACCTCGTAACCTTAATTAATTTTGTATGTTTGTTTACGAGGTTTACACAGTTACGAGGCATTTACGCGTTTCCATGTAAACCCATACTATTTTTTCATTTTTCTAAGTTGAGAGTTTATAAAATAAAATAGTGACTTAGTATTAATAGCTATTATATGCAGTGATTCTAATGAATTTTTAACATCATATTTATTTTATTATATGTGTGTTTTATCTTCCTGAAGTTCAAAGCTTTTCCAGTTGTTATATCCAACATACGCATGAAGCTCCAAAAAAAATTACACCTTTTTGCGTTCTTTATTTCAGGAAAATCTAGTTTCTTTTAAAAAATTTTCTCTCAAATTTAAAACAGTTTCTTTTTCGATTTAAAAAAGTTCATTAAAATTAAATGCTTCATTTTATTAGTTAAAAATTGAGAAACCAAAGTCAATTCCATTGTAAACTAATTTAAAAATAAAGGCGCTTGAACTCTAAACTACCGTGGGATCACTTTTTCTCTTGGGAAAAATTTTCCAATTGTAATGCTTTTTCCTATATATATCCTTTGGCTTTTTTTACCATAACCATATGATAAGGCATTGAGTCGTAAAATTTGTATATGTAACCAGCCAAATCCGATCTTAGGACAAACTAGTTCTATCTAGATCAGTGGTGCACAGCGCTGGCAGAGCCTCCAATACAAGCGCAAAATTTTTGTCTCAGTATGTGTGTACTCAAAGAAACAACCCTGTAGTCAAATGTACTAGTTGTAAACTACCTCACAACTAGTATGAACCGCATGCCCAACTAGTCAGCCAACTATCTTTTTTCCACGCAATCAACTGGTATTTTTAACATGGGGATGTCCTACAAGATGGCAATAGTCAGATTTCGGCCAGAAATATACCAGTCTCATACTAGTTCAAAACAGACATGAATATGAATATGTAATATTTTAAAGTGTACTTAATCAAAAGTCTTTCATTGTATATTCATGAATTCATTTAATCTTTTGACTTCCAAAGTAGCGGTTTTGGTCCATAATTGGACTAGTATTTTTCTGTCTGTTTTGAACTAGTATGAGACTGGTATATTTCTGACCGAAATATGACAATTGCCATCTTGTAGGACATCCCCATGTTAAAAATACCAGTTGATTGCGTGGAAAAAAGATAGTTGGCTGACTAGTTGGGCATGCGGTTCATACTAGTTGTGAGGTAGTTTACAACTAGTACATTTGACTACAGGGTAATTATTAATCATTAAAAAGGTGCTAATATCGGTATTTAACCATTAAAAGGTTATTCAAAAAACATGCTTTAATTAAAAATCATTATGAATATTAATCATTATTTAACAAGTATGGTATAATTACGAGTACGTACTCGCTTTAACGGTTTACAATATACCCAAATAAAAGTTATAATATTTTGTGTACTCTATTGTATTCAACTGTCGAAGTTAAATAAAACAGGGCATGAATACATAAATCGTTTTGTACTTAGTACAAGTCTGGTCATTTACGAACTAGTTCGGTTTCAGTCAGGAGATTCTAGTTGCAAACTAGTATTTTTCCTGACTAGTTTGGCGTTTCACTGCAGGGAAATTGCACACGAGCTGCTTACTGCAGGAAGTGCGAAAGCAAACTGGCTGGCTGCTAGCGTCGCAAAAGTTAAAAAAAAAGGTAGCTTCGTACACACGACTTGTACGTGAAAGCCGAGTAGCTCCATTTGGCTCACGTGTGCACCACTGATCTAGATCCTTAACATCCGTCCAACGCGGAAACAAGTTGGACGTAACCATATTGTGGACTGCGTAGCTGGAGTTGGACTAATGAGGGTTATTTTCTTAATGCGCGCCGAAGGCCGCCTACGCGGAAAGGTGTTTTGCGCAAAAATACTGTGTCCCTTGATCTAGTTTAGCAAAACTAGTTTGTCCTAAGAATAAATAAAGAATGGGTTTGGCCGGTAACATATACATACCCTGGCGAAATACTATTACCTACCATTTACTTGTTTATTTATTTACACACACAACAAGAACACAATTTTTATAGAACTATTGTTTTGTTGGATTTCCACTACGCATCAAATGGCAAACATTTTAGTGACAAAGTTTGCATTAAAAAATATTCTGGTCAATACGTTAAAAAAATTGTCATGAAGCTCATTTCTACATGGCAATTTTTAAATGATACTTTTTTGTCATTTTAATGCATAGTTGAAATTCGGCTTTACTCTTTGTTGATAAATAAATTCAAATTTGACTTAAATATTTTGCCGCTTGTCTTTATTTTTTAGGTGGGTCCAGCAATTTTCAATTGGATTCAAGTTCGGACTTTGTGCTGGGCACTTCATCACATCAAACTCTTGACGACTGATCCATTCCATTACAGTTTGCGCTGTGTGCTTGGGGTCATTGTCGTGTTGGAATATGTCCCTACGACGATGCTCCCCTATTTCTGCAATTGAATTGGAAAGACTGGTAATAAGATTATTCCGTCTATTCTTATAATTGGTCCGACTTTATTTGAGGTTATACAACCCCAAACCAATAAGGGACCTATCACCATTCCTTATCATCGTTTGCACTTGCGATGGGTTGTAAGGGTCTCGTTATATCGCCCAATATCATGTTCTCCCATCCTATTGAAACCATTTTATTTTGGTCTCATCGGACCAAGTTACCTTAAAAAACTACAAAAATATATTAATTTATATTAGGGCTGTGCGATTATTCGATTACTCGAGCAAGTTGGTTAATCAATCACTCGAGTAATCAAGATTTCGATTACTCAAAACGATGATTAATCGAGATACTTGAAATATGATTACTCAAAAACAATAATTTTGCTCGTTAAAAGAGTTTACTTTGGAAAATGCTTATTTTCTTTTTTACATTCTGTATATGAAAAAAACTTTTTGTTTTAATTTTTTAAAACAGAAACGTTGTTTTCAAAGTATCAAGGAACTTTAAATACTTTATACATATGTAAAGAGTTGAAATGTTGATTACTCATTTTACTCGAAATGTTGATTAATCATAAAGCATTTTACTCAAATATTTTTGTTTTTGGTTAATCAAAAATCTTGATTACTCGAGTAACTGAACTTTTGAGTAATCATAATCTCCAATTAACCGAATAATTGAGTTATTTACTTTATGATTAATTAAAATTTTGAGTAATCAATTAATCGCACAGCCCTAATTTATATAAAATACAAGTATATTTTAATTTACCAATCCCCAATCGCAACTACTCCAGCACTCGTATTTTTTTAAACTCCTTCCTTTCCTTTAAGTTTTTGGGTCTTCCTATTTTTGGTATATGAATTTGAGACTGCTCCTCCAAACTTAAAGTATATGCGAGTATATGCAGTGTGGTTTCTCCAAAAACATACTTATCCTGCAGATAAAAAATAATAATTGATTAAAATAACCAACTTATAGTTAGCTTTTTTACGGGAGTTCGATAAATAACTAACTTTTAATTAGCTATGACAAAACTAACTTTAAGTTAGTTGTAAAGTAGTGCAGGAGTCATGCAGACGCTATCGGGTGTTTGTTTTCTTTACAATTTTCTATTTAAATATCTGAACTTCGCAGATTGTTTTTCATATTCAGGACAAATAAAAGGAAGATCGAAATTTTATATTATCATTTTGAAGTTATGTCTGACGGTGTTCGAATATGGGACCACCTACAGTAGAATATGTAAACAAATATGAAATGTAATAAAATAAAGTAAATAAAAAAAAGGTAAAGGTATCTAATGCAGAGGAAACCAGATCTCACTATTTTGCAACTATCGCCCTTCACTAGTCGCCTGCTAGTTAGTTAATAATTAGCTACAAACTAGTCCCATTACCTGCAGGCTATTAACAGAAAGCTTAACCTTTTTTTCGTAGCAAAAATTTTACAAACATGAGTGTGGACCAGGACACCAGGACAATTTCTATAAAACCAGCACAAATCCTGGAAAACCAGGACGTCTGGCAGTCCTAGGTTGGTGGTTTATATGGGAGGTTGGTGTAGCAATAGACCAATTTTAAAAATTTTCAGGTATGTTAAAGATGTCATAAAATTTTACACAAATATTAAATTTTGTTGAAATCTGACTAAATTTGGCATATAAAAATATACATACCTACAAACCTTCCGTGCAAAATTTTACGTATCTGAACAGAATTCTTTCTACTTTTGGCCACTCACTATGAGGGGACGTTATACTGTGCGACTGGTCTTCCTTCGAGCTTCATCATGCGCTCCACTTTGCTGCACTCTTCTTGACTTTTTACTTCACACCACTCCAATAATTTGCTCTACTTAACAGGCAATCTGCAGGCACGGGTGAGTTTGTATGAAATGTATGTACATATGTGCGGATGTGTTTGCTAGGAAAGCTGTTTGGTGGGCGCCCAGCTTCGCCTATCTCTTTGCTGATTTTTTTTTTTAATTTTCCTTATGTACACAAGATATGTATGTATGTAAGTGTGTATTAGAGGTTTACGCCGCCGAGCCACGCCGTCGGCGCTGTTTTTTGATATTCCTCACGCGAAATGAAATATAAACTTTTAAAGGTGAATAAGAATAAGATCTCCTTTATTTTTCTAAAGAAAAACGTAACTCAGAAAAAACATAGCAAACATCGATCAAAGGCGTTCATTACAGTTAAATAAGGATCAAACACTGGTAATCTCACGATTGATTGAAAGCAGTTTTATTACTTCACCTGTTTATTGCGCCATGGTTCCATGCAAACATTTTTAGGGTTATCCAGCAATGTTTTCAACATATTAAAAAGCATGTAGATAAAATTCATACAAAAGCGCTATGTCCAATTTGCCGAGCAGTTATTAATTAAACACGACGCTTCCCCTATATTTTGTTAGACTTTTCATAAGCAAAAATATTTTGTGAATATTACTTTTGCATATGAATCTTTTCTTTAATTATATTTTTGGAATAAAAAAGTTCTTTTTTCTTCTGTCAGTAAACTTTTTTGTTACAAATAGCATAAATAAGCTATGGGAAATCATGATTCAATTTATTATTAAATCATGATGGGAAATAAGGCAAATTTTGTTTTATTTCCAACCTTTGTTGGTAATAAAGCAACACTGAGATTTTGGTATTATTTCCCATTTAAAAGTAAAATAAAGCAAATTTTGCGTTATTTCCGTTTGTGTTATTTCACCCTCCCAGGGTGGTCTACTTTTTCCAACAGTTTAACTCATCAACTACCACCAGAATGGGTTTTTAACCCACTATTTAAAAAATGGCTTATAGTTTGTTAAAATTTCCACTAAAATATTGAGCGCCAAATTTTCCTAAGGATAACCGAATGAAATGAAAAATAATACTAATTTTTACCAAAAAGAGGGAACTTTAACCCTGTATATGAAGCATTGCGATGCGATGGAGCAAACCCTGGGGTTTGACCACCACTTAAAAATCCTGACGTAATTTTCACACAGCCGCCTAGTACTTGTATACGTCTGTGGGACCCCAGAGAAAAATAACTTACGAATGAAAAAAATTAGCAAACAAGGTTTTGCTTTTTGTTGAAAGTCTGTTTAAAAAATAACGAAATCTTTATTAAAGAAAAAATACAGAAGAAAATGAACTTGTTTGTGTTTCATCTCCGAATTGTTCAAGTTGCCCTCTGAGATATTAGCGTTCAGGTTTTTGATGTGTTATAACTTTTTTATTGTTGTAGTATTGTTGTAATATTGAAAAAATTTTCCACTGCGGAAAAAAATCGTGAGATTACCATTGTTTGATCCTTTTGAGTTTTATCTTCAGTTAAAATGTCTACATTATCATCACTTGTTTCACTATATCCGAACTGTGGATTTCGTTTACGAAGACGAAACGAACATGTGGTACGAAATAGTGATGCAAAAATATGTAAAATTTTGCCTACTCTCAGACTTCTAAATTTGAACGTATACTCGGTACAACCAGGTGGGATGAATGGCGCAATAAACAGGTGAAGTAATAAAACAGCTTTCTCGCTTTATTTTCTAACATTTGGCTGTCTTATAGTCACATTTGATAGGCAAATTTTCATATAAGGCAGTGTCAATCATTCTTCTCACTCTAATATTACTTCACCTGGTATAATTCCACCATGGGTGGGGTATATGCAGTAACACCATACGCAATATCATATAATAAAAAGCAGTTTCAGAAGTGAACTAGTGTCATTTTATTATTATTCTTTTTATACGCGGACCGCCACGACGCTGGGCTCTTTCAAAATTATATACTTTCAAATCCGTCCATTTAACTTGTTCATGTACCACTTTTTGTAAAATGTAACTGGGTGACTACGCTCTAAAAAAATTTTTGTTTAAATTTGTGCATATTAAGATAGGTAACCAGTTTCCTCTCTTAATGAATGCAAATTTACACACCGTGTTAATTAAATTAAACACTGCTTTCTTACTTTTACTTATCATATGTGTGACGTAGAACAGATTTCAAATTTGTTTTTTTTGAGTTCTAAACATTTATTGTTCACAATTTCACAGTTTACACATAAAATGTTTAAAACTTCCTCTAAACATTTTTTATTACATTTATGCATATAAAGAAAGGTAACCAGTTTCCTCTCGTAGTGTGTACAAAATTAAACACTGACTGTTTACTTTTACACATCAAAATTTGTCACGTAGAGAAAAGCTACACACAAAGTGTTTAAAGTTGTGTAAAAAAAACACTTCGCATTTGGGGTTTAAATAAAAGAACATTTTTTTCATGAGAGCTGCAAACTGATTTAAGAAATTTTGATAGAAGAAAATTTCTTTTCCATTTCTTGTGCGTCATTTTGTAAGAATTTTTCGTTTTTCTTGAGAGCTCTTGAAAGTTTAACTGCGAGTGAAAATATTGTCCTAAAAATATGCAATTCATACTCACTTACTGTTGCTTTTTACACTTTGCAGCCTAAAAAAGTTTACCACTGATATGTACTTAACAAGCATTCGAAGATTTAATTTGCTAACTTCGAATTCGTTCCACCAAAATGAGCTATAGGATAAAAATACAAGTTCAGTTAAATTAAAATTGAAATCGAAGAAAATAAACATAAAAGTGTAAAAATTTCATGGAATTATTTAATTTTTTTTTTTTTAATTCTTTGTAAAATTTTGTATTAGTTTTGAAAGTTGAGTGCATCTTGTGTTTATAGAACTTTTTATTAAACTAGTAATTTTTAAGTAAAAAGCAAAACCGACTTCGAATCTTACATTAAAGTTTAGGAGTACCACTAATTTTTTCATGATTTAATGATCGGATCGAAACCAAATTACGGGACGACCCTTAAGGTATCAAAATTCCGGTAAAAAAAAAAGAATTTTTGGAATCGGTTCACGCGGTCCAAAGCTATGTGGTGGTATACATAAAAGAGGAAAAAAATAATTAGGGTATTCACAGTTTACTTCTAAAGTTAAAAGGTGGCAACTTTAACAAGATAACACACTCGAACTGTGAGCAACCCTTATGTTTAAATAAAGTATTAAGTTGATCAACAATACCAAGCATTGCTAGACCGTTTGCCTTTCACGCGTTAGTGTTTAGAGAGCATCAACAAACCACATACATATTTCTCTCTATTCTCTCTTCTCTTTTTTTATACTCAGCTACAGTGTTGCCAGAACTTTTTGGGCCGACCGGCTAGATTGGCAAAAAAAAGCGGCTAAAAACGGCTAAAATGTTTTAGTGAAATTTCACATAGACTCTGGCAAAAAAACGGCTAAAATGTTTTAGTGAAAATTCACATGCTTTATTTAAATAAATCGCAAGAAACGAAAGACTAGTTAACACCATTAATTTATATCGAGTGTATATTCCTCATCATCAAATGAATCACTATTGTATATGTATATCACCTGAATTCATTAATTTTAAGAGATCGTCATCTACAGTAAAATTATGGCAGCATTTTTCTTCACGTTTTAAACCGTATCTTATATATAAAATAGCGTTTAACGTTTTAACGCACATTGGATTTCTTTGCTTAGTTTTTATTATATTCATTGAACTAAATATTCGCTCTACTTCTGCATTACTTATAGGCAAAATAAGAAAACTAAAAACTAGGTTGGAAAGGTCAGCAAAAGGGTTTTCTCCTAGGGCATTTCTAAATTGATAAACTTAGGCCCAAAATTTTACAGTTGAGTCTAAATTACTCCAGGTATGTAACGTTAACCGTTGCCATTGCATCTCTATGGATTTTATTTCGTCGGCATTATATTTGTGTTTTTGTTGCTGTAGTTGAACAAATACTTCTGGTTTAATTACTCTTAATCCATTTCCAACCGAACAAAGTCAATTTTTTTAGCGTGGCAATATTTGTAGGGAGGCGTTAGCGTAATTCCTTTATTAAAGTGATAATAAAATAGCGACCATTTTCTCGAATTATTTTCTCGGCTTCGTGGTCAAAAGCGTTTGTGCTTACTTTTGTTTTTAAATACTCTTCAAAACTGTAATAAAACTGAGGAAATGGAGCAAGGTATGGTTCCAACGGGGAGCATATAGGATCAAATGTGTCCGCGCTAATAACCACTAGGGAGCATAGATGCGAAAGTAAAACATTGAGTTCATTAAAAATCTTCATTGGGTCTGCATTATTGCTTTCGAACAACTTGTTTACTTTTTGCACCTGAAAATTAGGCAAATAGTAAAATCGGCTAAAAACGGCTAACTTTTTTTTTACAAACCTGCTAACAAATCGGCTGCCGGCTAGATCGAATTTTCTCCGGCTAGTTGCTATCAAAACCGGCTAAATCTAGCCGGAAAACGGCTAAAATGGCAACGCTGCTCAGCTAGCACAGCGCAAAAATAAAAAAAAAGAACCTTTGCCAGCTTCAGGCAGGCGTAAAGCGAAACTTATGTACAAGCAGCGCTGCGCCCAATGCGAAATTCATGTATGTATGTACAAGCAGCGATAGATGCCAGTTTAACACAAAACATAAACATGAGACAAAGTCGAGTAATTTTACCCAAAAGTGTTATCTCAAATTAGTATGGGAACCAACAACAAACAAAGTTACCACATGGTAAAATGTTTTAAAGTTACCAGGTGGCAAAATTAACACAGTAGATAATATAGAACTGTGAGCACCCTAAATGTAAAAAAAAAAATATTTTTTAAAAACAAGCTTTTATTTAACATGTACAATCAAAGGAATATAATAAAGTAGTGTAACAAAAGATTTTTTAGCAAAAAAATGTTGTAAAAACTGCACTAAAATTAATAAAATAAAATAAATTAAGGTCTCGTTAAAGATACTAAAAGCCAGTTACAATTTGTACTAATTTACTTCGTTTTTAAAAAAGTTTGTCGCGCGAATAGCAAACCGGCATTTAAATATCTGCATAAATACATATACATACCTAACCAACTATGCATGTACGCTGAATTCGCCGGGGCGACATCTGGAGTCTTCTAATTGTATCTCCTTGATATGATGCCTACAACGAGATTCAAATCTAGTCTAGGTTGATATCTAGAATTTGCAACAAATAGCTTTGCTACACTACCGCCGGCAGCTTTAACAATTTTATAGTGGTTTTACGTTCTTTGGCAATTTACGCTCTGTTAGCCATAAATCTTGCTATTTTTTTACCGCCTTTAAATCAAGACCCCTGGACCATATAGGGAATTCATTTATCTTTTAAATTGCATTGTCATCGTGATTGGCACTATGCCTCTAACTTGTCGGGAAGTTAGTTAAAATCGACTGGAAATTTCCGCGATTTCCGCGGGATGACCAAGTTAAATAAAAGCTTATAAAAATACTCCGAATAATTGATAACCTCCCCTTTTTTGAAGTCAGTTGATAATGTTTGAGTTCTTTGTAAATTGTATGTAAATAAAATGCAATTTATGAAACTTTTGCAGGAACAGTCCAGCGCCTTCGTCTTGGTCTGCAGGCTGCATCGGAGAAACAGCCGCTAAATTTAAACGTAGAATACATGGTATGGTTAAGAGCATATCCAAGTCAAAAAAGAAAGCACACACTAAGAAAAAAATATCGATGGATAAATCGATAAAAATATCGATAACAAAATCGATATAAATATCAATATCAACATCCATAACAAAATCGATTACAAAGTCGATAACAAAATCAAAACAAATCAATAGAAATATCGATAATAAAACCGATAAAAATAGTGATAACAATAGCGACAAAAATATCGCTAGCAAAATCGTTAAAAATATCGGTTAAAAACCTGATAAAAATATTGATGACAAAATCGATAAAAATATGGAACACAAATCAGTTATGAGCGCTGCCCCCGACATGATGTCAAAATCTTGCTCGGCGATTTAAATGCCAGGGTGGGCAAAGAATGGATCTTTGGCGCCACTGTCGGAAAATTCAGCCTCCACGACGAAACGTCCGAAAACGGACTGAGGCTGATCGACCTCGCCGGTGCCCGAAACATGGTAATATGTAGTACTAGGTTCCAGCATAAGAACATCCACCAAGCTACATGGCTGTCTCCAGATCGAAAAACGAGAAGCCAGATCGACCATGTTGGAATAGACCTAAGGCATGTTTCCAGCATTTTAGACCTTCGTACACTCCGAGGGCCGAACATCGACTCGGACCACTATCTTGTTGCAGCCAACATATGCAGCCGCCTCTGTGCAGCAAAAAATGTGTGCCCAAAAATGCAAGGAAAGCTTAACGTCGAAAAGCTGTCATCACAACAGACGGCCAATTTATTCGGCACTCTACTCACACACCTGCTCTCTGAGATCACTCTTCAACAATCCGACTTACGCGAGCATTGGAACCACAATTCCCGATCATTAAGTACCGCCGCCGAAGAATTAGTTGAATTTCAGCGTGCCCGAAAGAACAACTGGTACGATGAGGAATGTCAAGAAACTGCAGAGAAAAAAGACGCCGTCTATAGGACCCCGATGCGATCGGGGGCAACGCGAGCCATGTGGGACCGTTATAGGGAACTGAAAAAGGAAGCGAGATATATTTTCCGCAATAAGAAGGGAGAGGCCAAAATACGTGAGTGCGAAGAGCTTGAGATGCTGGCCGACAGGAAAAACGCCCGAAAATTGTATCAGAGAGTTAAGCGACTTACGGAAGGCTTCAATACCAGGGCGAACTCCTGTAAAAACAACCATGACGACCTAGAGACTGATGACCAGAACGTACTTAAATTATGGAAGGAGCACTTTTCCACCCTATTGAATGGCAACAGCATTGAAAGTAGTGGAGAAGACGAACCCGACCTCCCAGTTGACGACGGTGGAGTCGATGTCCAACCGCCTGACTATGACGAGGCACAAATGGCGATTACGCGGCTGAAAAACAACTAAGCTGCTAATGCTGACGGCCTGCCAGCCGAGCTATTCAAGTACGGCGGCGAGGAGCTGATAAGGTCCATGCATCAGCTCTTATGCAGAATATGGCCAGATTAACGCATGCCCGACGACTGGACTTTAAGTGCGCTCGGCCCAATCCTGAAGAAAGGCGACCCCGCCATTTGCGCCAACTACCGCGGAATCAGCCTTCTAAGCATAGGTTATAAGGTCCTAGCGAGTGTATTGTGCGAAAGACTGAAGCCCACCTTCAACGAACTGATTGGACCTTATCAGTGTGGCTTTAGGCCTGACAAATCCACTATAGATCATTTATTTACAATACGCCAAATCTTGGAAAAGACCTGCGTGAAAAGGAGCGACACTCATCATCTAGTTGTCGACTTCTAAGCCGCTTTCGACAGCACGAAGATAAGTTGTCTTTATGCCGCAATGTCTGAATTTGGTATCCCCGCGAAACTAATACGGCTGTGTAAAATGACGTTGAGCAATACCATCAGCTCCGTCAGAATAGGGAAGGACCTCTCCAAGCTGTTTGATACCAAACGAGGTGTCAGACAAGGTGACTAATTTTCATGTGATTTCTTTAATCTGATGTTGGAGAAGATAATAAGAGCCGCAGAACTGAACCGCTCAGGCACAATACTTCACAAGAGCGTAAAATTGCTGGCGTATGCCGACTACATCAATATTATCGGTAAAAACTAGGGCTACGTCTATTCTACCTTCTCGGGATTGGATAGAGAAGCAAAGCGAATGGGTCTGGTTGTGAAGGAAGACAAAACGAAGTATCATCTCCTGTCATCACATAAACAGTGAGATCATACGCGTCTTGGCACATACGTCACTGTTGACAGTTACAAGTTTGAAACAGTAGATGACTTCGATTATTTGGGAACCAGCATTAACACCAATAATAATGTCAGCTTTGAAATCCAACGGAGAATCACTCTTGTCAACAAGTGCTACTTTGGACTGAGTAGGCAATTGAGAAGTAAAGTCTTCTCTCGTCTTATAAAGATCACACTCTATAAGTCACTCATCATGCCTGTGCTGGTGTATGGCGCGGAGGCATTGACAATGACAACATCCCATGAGGCGGCTCTTGGAGTGTTTGAGTGAAAGATTTTACGAAGGATTTATGGACCTTTACGCGTTGGCGATGGCGAATACCGCAGACGATTTAACGATGAGCTGTATGAGCTTTACAACGATACAGATATAGTGCAGCGAATAAAAATTCAGCGGCTCCGCTGACTTGGCCATGTCGTTCGAATGGACAGAAATGCTCCTGCTCTGAAAGTATTCAACGCGGGCCGTGCTGCTGATGACAGAGGAAGAGGAGTTCCTCCTCTGCGGTGGAAAGACCAGGTGGAGAAGGACTTGGCTTCACTTGGCATTTCCAATTGGAGTCAATTGGTACAGAAGAGAAATGATTTTTTTTTGGTATATTATGTTTTTATTTATTGAATCTTTCTTTCGAAACAAACAATAAGTTTTCCAATCTTACAAACTACCATTAAATTTAAAATTTCTTCGCCCATCCATCAGCGCCAGGCACTCAACATTTTAATTCAAGAAGGAAGTAACAATATTTAAATTTAAAACTAACACAAGATCGAATTAAATAGAATTATAGTCTGGATTGGCATGGCGAATGCCTAACACTGACTAGATGACATGATAAGTTTAGTAGCCTCATTGCTCTTTGGAATCTACCTTACGGGCAGTTGCTCCGGCGTTTCCAGACGTGCCGGCGTCGCCGTCGCCGCCGATTCTTTTTGAAGTTGACCACGCCGCCGCCGCACAGCCTGTCGGCGTAAACCTCTGGTATGTACATTTATGTACTTATATACATATATGTATTTATATATATGTATTTAGCATGTTGTTCCTTGTTCTGCTTTTGGTTTGATTTATGCGAAATTATTAAGTCAAGGCACGCAATCAGCTCAGCCGAAGAAACCAACTGTGCTTGATATGTATGTATGTATGTACATGTGGAGGAGTATGCTTGCTTTTACATGGGACATCTTTAGGCCAAGTAAATGTTCAAGCAATTTTACGTCTGTCTATGCTGCCGAGCCTGCTGTCAGCTGTTGAGGATTTTCTTGAAGTCATAAAGTGTATTAGGAGGTTACTAATGCATAAAGCATAATCAGACAGATATAATGACACTGGCACTTTAAGTTATTTGAGCATGACAGATTTCTTCCACCGTCATATGTATTTCCTTTCGCTCATTTCCGCATTTGGCTGAGAATTCGTGAAACGGATCCCTTCTTTCCGCGATGTCGAAATACTAATTTTTAATTTTTGAATAGGTAGTCGTAAACATCCTGTCGTATTTTAACAAGATATTAGTTAAGTTTTTGTTCGCATTTTAAAAATTTTGTAAGGGTTTTTGGAATATTAATTTAAGAAAAAATTGTTTACCAAATAACTTAAAAATTTTAGGGTTTGCTCAAAAACTAATGAAATTTGCGCAAATAGCATTTTTAATGCGAATGTGTATCTGTAGTAAGCGTATGTCTTTTTTCAACACCTTTTTTAATCACTTTTTTCGGATTTTCACTTAACTCTGTTAACTCCGACACGCATGTTTCGTAAGAGAAATAGATACCTGTGGCGAGAAATTGGATTGATGGGCGACAAAAAACGAAAACTCAATTGATGTGCAGCAAGGTGTTGATAAATGGGGCGCTCTTTTTCAATGCGTAGCGCATGACAGAGACTCAAATATTCACGAAATTATTCCTACTAAGGTATCCGACAGATGCCATCCGGACGGATGTGAAATATTAGATTCCTGAGAATGGCATACTTCGGACCGGAATAGCCATATATCCGACGGATGGCATTCACTCGAACTAAATCCTTAACACTCACTTGTTATCACAGCGCGAATTGGATTTGATCCGTTCGGATGTCGTCCGTCGGATACCGTCATAAGCATAATAATATTTAGAATATACAAGTATAAGAAATAAAAAATGTAGTTTTAAGCAATTGAGACCTTGAAAAATACAAATCTGTATAACAAGTATGTAAAAAACGCTTAAAAAATTTTTCATTAGCATCAAAAATACTATTCTCACAAACTTCATTCCTTTCTCAGCAAACCCTAAGAATTTTAAGTCATTTGATAAACTAGTTTTTCCCCTTACAACATTTTTTTAAATGTAAATAAAAATAAAGCAGAAATACATATGTATGTATATTTGGAAAACGACTTATGCAACCGTTTGCTGGATATTTAGGCCTACCTACTTATTTCCAAAATAAAAAGCTAGTGTTTCCACATCGGGGAAAAATTGATCCGTTTCCTGAATTCTCAGCCATTTCTAAATACATTTGATTTTGCTGTAGAATACTAATCAAATAGTTTTAATAGTTTTCTATGTCTGGGAAGTTGTTCGGAGTAGCCTTCCAATAGTTCTAGCGTTCTTCAAAAGGAAAAAAAAAGTTCTGGATATTTTGACAAAAAAAAAATTGTTTCAAAAATTGTGTATGCCAGATTCACGCAGCATACGGCATGTGGCAAAAAGGCAAATAAAAAATTGTTCTGAGTATGCTTTCAATAGTTCTAGAGTTCTTGAAAACGAAACAAAAAGTTCTGCAAAATGACCCCGAAAAAAATCGATAAGGTCGAAAAAGTAACATTAAACAAAAAATAAAAAAAAATGTTCTGAGTAGCTTTTTAAAACTTCTAGAGTTCCTGAGAAGGAAAAAGAAATTTCTGCAAAATTACGCCGAAAAAACATTTTTTTCGAAAAAGCTAAATTTTAGAAAAAAAATTAAAACTATGTAAAACTGTTCTGAGTAGCTTTTCAAAAGTTCTAGAGTTCCTGAGAAGGAAAAAAAAAAGTTCTGCAATATTACGACGAAAAAAACATTTTTTTTTTCGAAAAAGTGGAAAAAGTAAAATTTTTGAAAAAATTAAAGCTTTATACTGATCTAAGTAGCTTTTAAAAAGTTCTAGAGTTCCTGAGAAGGAAAAAGAAAGTTCTGCACAATTACGCCGAAAAATTTTTTTTCCGAAAAGGTCGAAAAAGTTAAATTTTTGAAAAAAAAGTTAAAAATTATATCTGTTCTGAGCTACTTTTCAATATTTCTAGATTTCCTGAGAAGGAAAAAGAAAGTTCTGTAAAATTACGCCGAAAAAACATTGAAAAAAAAATGTCGAAAAAGTCCAAAAGTTTAAAGTCCCTCAGTTATATTATGTCATGTAAGGTTGTCAAATTGTTATAAACGTGTAATATTCGAATGTTAATGTACTATATTCCTACATCTGCCGATGAGCTCAAAGCAAGTAACTGGAATATGCACTTAAGTATACGTGACAATCAATAAACGTGGTTCAAGACCAGGCTTGCCAACCTTTGCATTCTTAAAACCGGGTACACACAATGTTAGGAAAGGGGATAGATAAAATAAATACATAAATACATTTGCAATGCTGTATTTTTGAAAATTTTCTATTTAGAACAACAAAATAAATATACTATAATAAAACTGTAGATTGTTTTTCTGTTTGAACTCACTAATCTCCGGAACTACTGAATGGATTTTCATGGGGCTTTAACTGGTATCTAGACAGTGACCTCGGACGTAACATAGGCTATATTTTATCAAAACTGGAATGTGGACAAAAAAGATATACCAATTTTTGTAAACAAAATTTACTTTGCACCAAATTCTTTTGAATATAATTTTGTTTTTCAACGGCATCAACATATGCCAGTGT
>NW_023458559.1:22722088-22746386 GCF_013731165.1 Rhagoletis pomonella | reverse complement strand
ATACATACGAGGTTAAACGTTTCTCGCGGAGTTTTTTGTCTTACAAGAGTGGTGTGTTTCTAAGAATCCGTAAGTCAAAAGATAATCGGTGGGTAGAAACTGATTTATTTAAATATCTATGTGTTTCGTGTATCACTATGGGATTTTTTATATACAAATTAATTAGATATTTTGAAAACGCTCACATGAAAAGCATGTTCTGTGAATTAAGCGGATATAGTTCGAAGCATTCCCTTGAGTCAAGAATTGACATTTGGAATTAATTATGTATTTACATTTCTAGCGAATTTCTCATTTGCGGAATTAAAAGAAATTTATTTAAAATGAAATAAAGCGTGTGGTTTCAGAATTCACTTATCGAGAAAAACGTTTTTTAATTTGTGTGAAGTATTGAAATTTTAAAGTAACAAGTAAGAAAGTCTAAGTTCGGGCGGAGCCGAACATTAAATACCCGGCGCAAGTATTAAATATATGTTTTCCACCTTTCCGAAAGCTACCGCTACATGATAAGCCGGCGTGTATAAATTTTAAGTAAACTAGCGTCCTTAAATTTCAAAATATTGAAATTTCAAGCATTTCTGAAATTTACCGTTATATGAAAAGCGGCCGTAATTTTAGTTTTAGTTAGATTTCAACAATTTTCAATGGTTTACTTTTATGTGGCAAGCACAATAACTATACCGAGTTTGGTACAAATTGCTAGAACGGTTAGCGAGATACATATACGTGATCATAAGTGGGCGGTGCCACGCCCATTTTCCAAAATTTTATCATAAACTTATTTCCTGGCAAAGAATTGTTGCAACCATCATTTTGAATAAATTAGCTTTGATATTTACTGATTTATCGAGGATTTCGTATTTCTTGAAATTACCGTTATATGGGATGTGGGCGTGGTTATTGTCCGATTTTAAAAATTTTCGGCCGTTTGGTATGCTGTACCAGGGCCAACAACTGTGCCAATGGAATAAATTGATGCAGCGGTTACCAAGATATACACATGTAACCATAAGTGGGCGTGGCTATGCCCATTTTCAAAAAAATGTTGATATTCTTATTTTTCGTCTAAAATTTATTATAAATATCAATTTTGAGTGAATTATCTTCAGTAGTTACTAAAATATCGCAGTTTTTGTATTTCTGAAAATTACCGTTATATGGGAGGTAGGCGTGGTTATTGTCCGATTTTTCCCATTTTCAATACCATCCGTCCTACGCCCGAAAGAAGTACACGTACCAAGTTTCGTTAAGATATCTTAATTTTTACTCGAGTTATTGTGTGCACAGACGGACGGACAGACGGACGGACGGACGGACAGACAGTCACCGCTTAATCGATTTCTCTTTTCATTCTGATCATTTATGTATACATTTGTCTATATCTATCTCGATTCGTTTTGCCTGTTACAAACAACCGTTATGTGAACAAAGTTATAATACCCTTGTGCACAAGTGCGCACGGGTATAAAAAGAAAATGCATGCGCAAAGCGAAAAACAAAATTCAATAAGTGCTTTCCCTACGAGCGAGGGATATGTACATATTAAAGCACTGCAAATATACCAGCAGAAATACTCTTCACATGTGTACATGAGTAATTGGAACATATATTTTAGAGTACTTAAAAAGATAGGAACAAAAAAAGAGAACATCATAAATTTGAGGAACTGAGCAATGTTACTCAACAGAGCTCTGCTACATAAAACACTGTTCCGCTTTTCCAGAGTACATGAGTATGTTGATTACATTCAGTAGTAATTGAAAACTTCATAGGAAGTATAATGGTGCATTTACATGGTATGAAGCCATATGAACTGTTGATACGCTAAAATAGAGGGACTACATGTTCTAATGAGGAATTCAATGATATCGAGTGGGATGCATATAATACATTTTTTCATATGCAAAGTTATGGGGAGATACTGTAAACCTACTGTTGTGATACTGTAAGCATATGAAATTATAGCAAGTTGAATTTTCATACATCTTCCCATAAAAAGTTTAACAGATGCAGAGATACCAAGGAGGGTTTTTCCCATTTTGATGCCTTTTTAATATAAAAACCCACCGAAAAGGAGGAAAGCGGCAACTCTGCCATTCACATACATGTCAAAAGTATGAATTTAAAAATTAAAAACAATAAACAAACAAATTCAAAACAAAGAAATTCTTTGTACTAGAACTTTTTAAATTGAAGCCACTCACGTTTAGTGGACAATAAAAATACGAAGAACTATGATAACAAACTTACAACAAGACATTACAGAACATTTTAGTGAGCTTTATATCACGTTTAAGTAACAATAAGCCTATATTTTCCAAGCTGGCAAAGAAATGAAAATTTGTATTTTTTGTTGTTTACACAAAGCCTTGCCAAATATACATATAAGTCAAAATTATAGAAGGCATGTATACTTCTCCCTTTCATTTTTTCATACAGTTTATGCTTCTTTCTGGCTTTTACAAAAATGCAGGGATACCGCACTTATTTCGGTACAATATGATCGTAATGTATTTTCAATTCGAAATCAAACAAAAACATCCCACGAAAATGTTTGCGATTTTAGAACCATTAGTGAATATTTGCAAACTACTGCAAATAATAGAGTGCCATATCTTACAAAGTTCAGAGTATTAACGAAACAAACAAGCATTTTATGGCTTCATGTTTCCTTCAAACCGCATTGCTATTTTTTCTAGCTTTTCCTTTTGTTTAGCGCTGTAACCTATTAAGTTATATCTTTTAATTTATACATGTGAACTATTTTCAATGAGCATTTTTCCAATTGCTCCAGAATTTTGGGTACATTTTCTTATAGTACCTCTCATTCTTTTTTATATTACATATATACACTCCGAAGTTCGGGATAGTATTTTGAATATACCAGCAATATATGTAAAAGTAGTGGCGGCTGCTGTAGAGCATTACGCAGAGCCTGAGTTCAAGCCCAGTTTTTCTAATAGTGGTTGCCCCTCTGTTGGTAATAGTAAACCTCCGAGTGTATTCTGTCATGGAAACAACTTCTCATTAAAATACAATTGCCGTTCGGAGTCGGCGTAAAACTGTCCTTTACTTTGTGTGACAAAATCACACACGCCGAATATCGGAGGAGAAGCTAGGCCAAACACTAACATATTGTTCAAGCTATATACATATTCGTCGTTTAAAGTACAAAAGCGCGTATCGTGGTTCTGCAAAACCTCGGAACTGAAATTTGTGCCAAAAAAGATATTTGGTCATCGGAAGCTCCTGACATCAAGCCCTTAGCCATTTATAATAAAATATCGATATAACAAAATATCGACTTAGACATAAGGAGAGAAGATTGTTAAGTTTAAAAGAGAGAACCGTTTTTAATTGGGACCAGTTTCACTCTCTCCTATAAAATTTAGCAACCTCCCATACGAGGTTTTGCATTTCCTTGATGCGCGGTTTTGTGCTTTAAACGAATATATGTAGAAGTATTGCTTACATATTTTGGTGCCTTTTCAAGTATAAAATCCACTGAGAAACGGAAGAAAACGGCATCCCTATGATTTCAACTTATGCCAAACGTTTCGTAAACAAGCAATTCTGAACAAAAAACTGTTTTTCCACAAAGATGTTTAAATGGAAGCATTACAAATATGGAAAAATAGCAATCCACAAGGCTTTATTGGCAGTAGGTCCTTTTTATAGCACATTTAACAAAAAAATAAGCTTCTAGCTTCGAAGCTAGCACAAAATAAAATTTTTTTATTTGCTGTTTACAAAAAAAATATTGTCTAGTATACAAGTCAAAATTGTTAAATATATACCGCTTTCATTCATTTCTTCATAGAGTTGGTGCTTCTTTTATAGGAAAATTCATACGGCTTATGAACAGATTCATACCATGTAAATGCACCATAAGAATACTTATGAAGTTTTTTCTTTTAAATGTTAGCATTTAACATAATGTTAAGAAAAGACATACATTTTCTTTTTATTCCAATATATACTTAAAATATTGTTTTACATTTCTGGCCGGACGCTTCAATGTTTGCAAAAAAGTTGGAATCTTTCATACATATACATGGTTTATGTACATATGTACATATTATGTAAATTTTTTTTAATATCGAAAAATGTGTGCCCATTTTCCCGCGACCTGTCTTTATGGCCAGTTTTTATTTTCAAATTGATATTTTCATTTCCCAATACCAGGCGCTCATACATGTAAAGTAACAAGTTTTCTATTTCTAAGCAGGAAATTGTTTGTATAAATTTTTAAATTTCCAAAATTCTACTTTGTGAATTTCCAAAGGCTTCTACAAACGAATTAAAATCTTCTACAAACAAATGTATGCGTATGGAAAGCTTGCTACTTCATATGTATGTGCGCCTGGTATTGGGAAATGAATGTAATTGGTTCTTTGTATAAAATGAGTCCACTTTCTTTATAAAAATATGCTGTTGGCTAAATATTTGGAGCGCCCTACATTGTTTCTCCATGTTTGCTATTTAACATAAGAGTCAGCTCTAACATTAACATCATGATAAAAATATAGTAAGGTAGAACCGCTGAGAGTCACTTTTAAAATTCTTGACGTTTCCAAACAATTTAATTTTTAAATTTACTCACAAACTCACACACACATTTTCATTTTCAATCTCAAGCAACAACACCCAACAAGCAAAATAAACTTAAAGAAAGTTTTTTTTAAGTTTTCAATTATAAACATTAAGCTTACAAAACGTTGATTTTTTGTTTATAAAACGCTTGAAAGTAAGCGTAATATAATCGAAAAGGAACATTGGTTATAAGCGTAGAAATATAAACTTGTAATAAATGTTCAAAAGAAAGCTTTTTATAAGCGTAAAATTGAAAAGTTATAATAAAGGTTCAAAAAAAGTTTTTTATAAGCGTATCAATACTTACTAAAAATTTTCAAAAGAAAGCTTTTTATAAACATTTTTATAACCCTTTATTTAAAGATATTTCATTAAAAACTCATACATAGATTGCTTAACATCTAGAAACTAAACGAAATGCGAATTTTCGGCGGACTCATCTACAGTCGCGAAAATATAAATAGGGAATAGACATTTTAGCATACAAATTCACAATAACACATACAAATTAAGCATAAAAAAGTTAATTATTACATCTTGATGCGTGCTTTCAATTACTTGCGGTTATTGGCAAATTGGCAAAGCGACATCGATGCAGCTATATATTCCGCTTCATCGCCGCCATTCTCATTGATGAACTTTTCTGAAAAAAAATTTAATACATTTTTAATTGAATGTTAAACTAAGAAAGGATAAGGGGAACTCATCATTTGAAGACTCGAATGCTCCACCGATTAGCGCAGCGGGTCCTGGATTGGATTTTCTTGTTTTACCGCATTGGTTTTATTTAATTTTTTCTTTTAATAATATATTTTAAAAAACGTAAACACGTCACTTACGATTGAAAAAATTTTATATTTACTACTTCATGTCGTTGGCATTTACATTTCATTTATAAGTTTAAGTTATTTATAAACATTCGCTCTCAAAACTTATTAAAGGTTTATTTGAAAAAACTTTTAATAAGCTTAATATTAAAAATGCTTATTTAACGCTTATTATAGCAAACTTAATTTAAGTTATTTTTAAAAACGTTTACTGAAATGCTTGTTGGGCAATTTCGAACAATTTCAATTTTTTATTTTCACTTTTATATGATTTTAAAATGTTGGCAAACTTCAAAAAAAAAATCATGGCCGACAAATTGAGAGAACGGTTCTACCTGCTATGTTTTTATCATGATTAACATTATGTAGTATTAAACGAAAACTTCCAAAAATACTCAAAAAATACTTGTGAAGGAACATCTTTTTTGTGGAAGTTTAACAGCATGGTACTGCTGATTTATGTTCCTCCTTTTTTGTTTGAGTACTTTTTTTATGTATACAGCGCTCAATATCTTCACTTCTCTTCTTTGTTAGAGTATGAGTAGTATACATATTTGAAAAAAACTTCACAGTGAAGCAAACTGAATTCCGATGCAGACCTTTAGTACATATCAATGAAATATACATTTGGAGTCATAAATGAGTCTTTAAGGAGTTCCATTTCGGAGCCTTTACGTTCATAATGTGCTCATTTAAGAGCCCGAAATTAGTGTGTTTTGCTTCCTCCGAAGGTCGACTTAAATTCATACATCAAATGAGACTCCAAATGAGTCATATTGGACTTTTATAGGAGTCATAAAAGGCTCATTTTGGACTCTTTTTAAAGCAATTTTTGGCCTCATATATGAATCGTTTCAGAGTTGTTTTGAGGCTCTTAAATGTGTCTTATAGTCCTCATAAATAACTTCATTCCGACTCTTATTTTATGTTGTCCTTTTAGCCATATTGGCCTTATATTTCAACTCTTATTGAACTTCAAATACTATACACATTTATGTATACATACCTCAGTTCATCTTCTATCTATACTATAATAAAACTGTAGATTGTTTTTCTGTTTGAACTCACTAATCTCCGGAACTACTGAATGGATTTTCATGGGGCTTTAACTGGTATATAAAGAGTGGCCTCGGACGTAACCTATCGTATTGGTCATCGTAAAAGTTCTTATAAGGCGTCGCGAAGCAAGCCAGGCATTTGCTTGTTGTGAATAAAACGACAGGGTAGTTAATATAATTTTATAAGCTCAAGGTTATATTTTATCTTTTTTCTATATTTATCCCTACCCACGCCCGTCGAGAGGGTAAGAATGGGGAATCCTTCCCGGGGCCGGGCCCTTTAAGGGGCCTGAAATATCAGGGCCACAGCTTGTTATTCGTTTTTTACAATTTAATTTTGAAAGAAAACAATGCGCATGCTTTCAGTAACTATGTTAATCGATACAGAAACAAATATTTTTCCATGTAATGCGATGTCATTTGATGTCAAATCATGTGATGTCATGTTATATGATGTTATATCATGTGAGGTCATGTCATACCATATGATGTCATGCCGTGTGATATCGTATTATGTGATATCTATTATGTGATGTCATGTCATGGGATGTGATGTCATATCATATAATGTGATCACATGTCAAGTGTCGAACATTAAAACGATAACGCTGTCGATAACTTTGTCGATAAATATACCAATAAAAGTATCAATAAATATATCGCAAAACACATGACGATTCCAAAATCGATTTATTTATTGTTAAATATATCAATAACAATATCGGTTATTACACCGATAACAATATTTATAACATTATCGATAACAATATCGATTATTTTATCGATAACAATATCGGTTTTATTGAAAGAAGTATCCATTATTATATCGATAATTATATCGATAGCAATATCGATTATTACATAAATAACAATCAATTATGATCCTAATATTTTTCTTCATATTTATCTTTATTTTTGCATATTCCCCTTCGCCTTTACCTTACAGTGTTTAAATTAACCTTGATCGTCGTTTTATCCTTTATCTGTACGCATATTTACCTTTACCTTTTCTTCGTTTATGTACGTACTAATCTTTACTTTCCTTCCTTTAATGGGCTTAATCTCAGTCTTATTCTTAAACCCCTTATTGGCACTTTTTTGTTAAATTAATACCACATATATTAGAAGCACTTGTTTCCGTTGCAACTATTTCAGTGTGCATCATTGCCCATTTACTCCCAACCAACGAATCACCGCTAGAGAAGTTTCACTTCGAAAATACAATACATTTGCTTACCCTTTCAGTTACCCTAACTCTTATGTATTTCTCACTGTCTCCATTTTCGTCTTTGTCTTCACTTTTGCCTTCTCTTTCTTGTCTTTTCATCGTTATCATTTATTTCGGCATCTTCATATTTGTCTTTATTTCAACGCTTAATTTCAAATGCGAAGTGAAACAACATGCGAAAAATGCAAATCGAACGTGTTGCAGCATTATCTATACACAAATACGGAAATGTTTAAACGACGGGTTTGGCCGTAATTTTCAACCAATTGTGAAACCATAAAAACTCTGCTCATCTACGGAAAATGCCTTTCCAACGGTGTTCTTGGTCTTGAAATCGGTTCGGTAGAATCGCCAAACGAACGGAGACAAAATTTATGTTAGCGTATAATATATAGATAAGGCAAAAGTTAGTTACTAACTAATTAACAAAAGGGGCCAAACCTAATTTATCGAACATATATGAACTGTGTTCCAATAGAGTGATATTGTGGAACCTACTTGCGAAGTTTCAGCCAAATCCAAAAATATTTGATTAAAATATACCTATTTGTTTATAATGATTATTTTAAAATCCGTAATATGCGAAAAGTAATCAGTAGCTTTGAGCGACCTCTATATCTGGAAATTTTAAGAGAACCATGTCTTCCCTATTACCTTCAAGAATTCGAACGTTCTCAATCGAAATTCAAAATAGTTTTAGTTTTGCATTACCCTTATGTACGTATGTATTTACTTTCCGAATACAGAGAATTTAGATGCATTTTCTCTTCTCGCGCGGCAAGTTGCAACGAGTAATTTCCTACTATTTTTTTGAATTGTGATTATCTTGTAGTAAATGGAAAATACATTTGTGTGTAGCGGTTTTCTAAACAAATGAATGTAACCCTCTCAAAAGTTAGTTTATTAGTAATTTTGCTTCGCTAATTGCGTCAAAGGAATAATCATGAGAACAAACATAAAACTGCAAATAACTAAATCAGCGCCAATCTGTGAACAACAGCGCCTAATTGTATGCAACAAATATTCATTTAGGAAGAAATTCATATTCACTCACTTTCCTCTTCCTTAGTTTATTTCAAATGAATTTTGAACTTTCCTTTAACAATTTTCTCCCTAATTCGGGAGTACTTCTCACCCCCTACTTTAGCAATAAATTTATCGCGAAATTCGCGCCACAAACCAAATATCTAACAGATCAGAAGCTTACCACAAGTCGATGAAAGGGGTTGATTTGATTGCCTGTGTATGTATTATTGCTATTTCAACACATTTATGTTCGTATAGGAAAAACGCACACTTACGTACCAGGGTTGTTGGGAATATTCGCATTCGCAATAATCAATGCGGAGCTTTTGCGAAAGCGAATGATGTGCAAGTGCACCGATAAAACGTAATATGGCAAACAAAATTACAAATTGTAGACAGTATTTTTGCCTGTGATCGTGGGAGTATTTGTGTGACAAAACTGGTCAAATGTCATATTTATCAACATTGATAAAAATGTCCTTAAACATATTATTTCTTAAGCTATATAACCGAGCTATCAATGAACACTCATACATGTTCCCACCTCTACTTGACTTCTGATGTAGGTACGTCAAAGAGAACATAGTCCTATTAATAATATATTTTTTCTGTGCTTTAAATACCTACTACTAGACACAAAGTAAGAAAATGTACATTGTAATTCTTAACCGAATTTTCGTGATTTGCTTTTGATGTTACATATATTCGTTTCAACAATTTCAAATGGGGCTCTTTGGTGAACTTATTTTTAGCAAAAATTTTAAAAACCGTAATTTGGTTTACTTGTCGGGCAATATTTTTTTCACAGGGATATACATTGGATCCTTGGTCACACTAAGGAAAAAATATCAATTGAAAGCGATAATAATATTGATAGCAACATCGATAAAAACATCTTAAAAAAAATCGTTGAAAATATCGGTATCAAAATCGATAGTAATATCGATAGTAAAATCGATAACAAAATCGATAAAAATATCGATAACAAAATAGACAAAAATATCGATAGCTAAATCGACTAGAAAATCTGTCAAAAAATCGATTACAAAGTCGATGGCAAAATCGATAACAAAGTCGACAAAAAAGTCGAAAACAAAGTCAATGAAAATGTCTATAATCAAATCGATAGCAAAATACATAAAATTATCGATAACAAAACCGATAAAAATACTGATGCCAAAATCGATAAAAATATTGATAACAAAATCGACAAAACACCCGATAACAAAGTCGATAAAAAAAATATCGATCGTTATATCGACAAGTTCCGAAAATATCGATAGCAAAGTCAGTAACCATATCGATAACAAAATCGATAATAATATCGATAACAAAAGCGTTAATAATATCGATAACAAAAGCGATAATAATATCGATAGCGAAATCCTTAATACAATCAATAAAAATATCGATAACAAAACCGTTAAAAATGTCGATGACAAAATCGATTAAAATATCGACAACAAAACCTATAAAAATATCGACAACAGAATCTATAAAAATATCGATAACAAAATCGATAGCAAAATCGATATAATTATTGATTAACAATTGTTAACAAAACCGATAAAACTATCGATAAAAAAATCGATAATAAAATTGATAACAAAGTCGATAACAAAATCGATTACCAAATCGATAACAAAATCAATAAAAACATCGATAGCAAAATCGATAAAAAATATCGGTAACAAAATCGATAAACATATCGACCATTATATCAATAACTTCCGAAAGTATCGATAGCAAAATCAATAAGAATATCGATAAAAATTTCGATAAAAATATCGATAACAAAACCGACAAAATATCGATGATTATATCGATAAGGCCCGAGAATCCCGGAAATCTCTAAAATTCCGAAATAGTTCCCAGATTGAATCTCTGTGCGTCTATCTATATCCTTTTCTCTACAACTACCTTTATTTTAACCTTTCTTCCTCTATCTTCATCTATACTTTTATCGGTATCCTCATCATCATCTTTTTATTTATATTTATGTTTATCATATTATTCATATACATATTCCCCTTCACCTTTGCCCTTATATAAGTAAATTGTTTAAATTTACCTTGGTCTTCATTTTTGCCTTTATCTTTACGCAACTTTGTTTTTGCTTTTATTTTTACCTTTGCCTTTTTCCTTTTCTTTATCTATGTGCGTACTCACCTTTACTTTTTATTCTTGGATTGGTGTTTTTCTAAGAGTTGTTTCACTTCAAAAAGTTTTCGCGTATTATGCATGCATGTCTTCATACATACATATATGTATGTACATATGTATATCGTCGTTTAAAGTGCAAAACCGCGTATCAACAAATTGCAAAACCGCGTATCAGCAATATTCAAAACCGCGTATGTGAAGTTGTAGAAATTATTTTTTAGATAGTAAAAACACTCATATTTCAAAATGATTATCTTTTTTATAAAGCAATCGCATACCTGGCCAGTATATTTCAGGACGAATGAATAGGGATTGAGCCAAGAGCTTGTGCGAGCAAATCCAATGTTTGGCAGCTAATGCCAGTTACGCGGCTTTGCAGAATTACGATACGCGGTTTTGTACATTAAACGACGATATAGACATACATAGATTACTAACAAATAGGAACAGATCACATATGCACGTATGTATTTACATATCGCACACCGTCTTCAAAAGAGTCACAGCTCAAAATAATATGTTCGTCAGAAAATGCGAAAAACTATTTCGTAGCACTTGTTAATCATATGGGTAAGGACGACTTTACCCTAGGTTTTTTTAACAAATTATAACAAAAATTTGCTCCAGCTTTTGCTGAAAGGTAAATAAAAGGTCTGTATACATTTTTAGCGAATAATTTCAAAAATGCCAAATTTTGAATTTGTGACTCTTTTGAAGACGGTTTGCGATATGTACATACGCTGCGGTTAGGTTATAAATATTGCGCCATCTGTTTATCAAAAGCCGAAATACGTATGTACTTACGCACACATACATACTTTTTGTCTCCTTTCCTCACTTCCAGCGCATGCACGTGTTTGCAAAACGATGACGAAGTGATTTTGCATGGAAAATCATTTATGCCCATATATTTGAATAAATATTTAAAGTGAAGAAGTAAGCTCCTTCAATAGGGATTTCCAGCAGAAATGATCAACGTCTGGCTATAAAGAGAATCGATGCTCAAATAATTAAAAAGCTATGGGTCTGATATAAATTAATTACAAAAACTAAAATCGAAAACGCTGATGAAGTTACAGATTCCCAAAATTCTGAAACAGCCAAAGGAATGAGAATGAAGAATTCTTTTTAAAAAGCTTTGCCATATGTATCTGGCTTGGCTTGTAAGCGCTGTTTAAACAACGATCTCGCACTTATGCTAGATTCTAATTGTTTCTTAAAAGTACTTGACATCCGCATTCGCATCCGCATCCGCGGATGTTAGCTGTTAGAGATTCGCATCCGCATTCGCATCCGCGGATGTCTAAAACTCCACATTCGCAACATCCCTATTACGTACTTAGATGTACACTTCATTTCCCCACGAAACTACGCATTTACTGGAACATGGCAATGGTGTTTGTTAGCGGATATTGTACTCATTGATTTGACTTTTAGTGGGTATCTTCCTGCACTCTCCATCACCCATTGTTCCAACCTCATTACCATATATGTATATACAGCCATATGTACATTTCGCTTCTGGATGTACATATACATACATACATACATATGTATATATTGAAAGCGATTGTACATATCGACTTGGTGAATACAAAGTAAAGCGGAAATTAATAAGCACATAAATCATGTAAGAGCATGAATTATTATGCGAGTGTGATGTCGAATGAAGTTGAGGTATGTTGTTCTAAGTTATTTGCAAAGATTCTTACAGATGTACTTATGTATGTCGCTGGCACTGTATGTTTGTAGGCTTTACTTGATATAGAAAGGCCCTATCTAACAGTTTCTTTTCTTTACAGAGTAGTTACAAAACTATACAAAATACATAGATCTCTTGTTGCGAATTTCTTCAACACGCTAGTTTTAAATAAACACCGAAAGTAATTTGTTGATCTAGTGTTGTTTTTAAGTTCTATTAATACTCTCAAAACTTGTTCGATTTTTAAAAGCGGTTGGAAAATAGTCTAGCTATTAATAGATAACTGTATCAAGTACGAAAATAACGGGTTTTTGGTATAGACAAAAACTTGAGGGTTCAGGAACTATACCGGACCTATTTTCACTAGGTTTTGTTCCGGGTGTATTTCATGACTTTTGTTTTATAGCACCGTGTAATTGATGGCCGCTGTAGTGTAGTGGCAAGCAGTGCGCGCAACATCGCAAAAAAAATTAGAACAAGGTTCCGAGTGTATTTCTGCCATGAAAAACAGCTTCTCATAAAAATACAATCGCCGTTCGGAGTCGGCGTAAAACTGTAGATCCCTCCCCTTTGTGTGGCAACATCAAAGGCGCACGCCACAAATCGTAGGAGAAGCTCGGCCAAACGCTAACATATGTGTAAGCGCCAATCTATTATTATTATTAATGGCGATTCCATATCGAGCCAATGTACTGATCGTAATTCACTGTGTTCATGCCAGAAGTACAACAAAGGTATCAATAGCTGCATTTAGCCCATGTATTGATTTAAAATTGTTATCACTTCTCTTGTTTACAGACAACGATATCTCTCACCCGAAGTGAAGCTACTTTACATATTGCGTTTCTTGGTTGCTGTTGGCATGCAGTCTATCTTCGGTGACAATATAGGTGTTTCCCAAAATATATGTACATATGTGGGCAGGGCTGTTGCCAATATTGGCTTCCTCAAACGGATCCTCCGAAATAATTTTAATATTCTCATTCGCAATAATAAATGCGGAGCTTGTGACGCAATAAAAAAAGAAAAAACTAAAAGCTTATAAAAAATAGCTGAAAGTCAAGTTACGCACGCATATACATACATATATGTATAGTTATTTAGTGGCGCAGGTTTGATTACGGCGCTTTAAGAAACAGACTTCAACCTGAAAAAGCAGCAACTTTACTTTTTATTAAATGCAATGCCTCAATTTTTAAATTTAAGTACTAAATTAAACAAACATTATACAATTTACTAACATTTAATATTTTAATTTACCTAGTTTACCAAAATTATATATATGGAGTATTCCAATCTATTTCGGACACTATTTTCGATATTTTTCATCATCTATATATATAACACGCGAAGGGATTTTTTGATCAGGATAAAAAATCTGCACCGTTCGCTCGATTTTCAAAAATTGGGTTTCAAATTAAACCGCTTGGACTCTAGATGCGCAAACTGGTTTTATTTTTTCGAACAGAGGTGCCACCTGATTAAAGGGTGCATTCAAATTATTTAAATATTAATGCCATCGTAGATCTGATATTTTTCATTATCTATATACGTATGTAATTTTTTGTTCTGGATAAAAGATCTGCACCGTTCGATCGATTTTCAAAAATGGGACATTAAATTAAAGGGATTGACCAGTTGACGAGTGACAAGGTTTTATTTTTTCCAAAAGGAGATGTCAAAATTTAATTCAAATGATTTAATAGGTTAAATCAATTATTACCTTATGGGTATCAGTCGAAATAGTTTTAAAAAGGCTTTATTTCATAACTTCATGTACCAGAGTCGCCACCTGTTTAAAAAAAGAAATTCAATATGAATTAAGGGAATTAGGCAATTGAAATATGTATCACCATAAAGGTGCCAGACGAAAGAGATGACCATTTCAGTTTGAAAATAGTTTGGAAGAGGACTGCCACCTGATTTAAAAGCCGAATTTAGTTAACCTATGCACAAGCTGTATGAAATATAGCGAAATAGTGCTAAGAAGTCCTTAAATAGTTTGAACATTAAAAATTTTTTGAGGTTCTGAGGAGGGTTTCCAGCTGTCGAAAATGCTAAATTCAAATTATTTAATAAGTTAATTGTTTTGAGGAGACTTGCCACGTGGTTAAAATAAATTTTATTTATTAATTAATGGAATTTTGTGTCACAATATCAGACGGAGAGGTTTAATGAGATTTTAGCTTGAAAATACTTTGAAAGAGGCTTGCCAACTGTTTGAAAAATTCAATTTATTTAACTTATGCCAGAGGTGGGCAGCTTCGGCAGAGCATTTTTGTAGTGTGCGTGCAAATGATATCACTGTGTGCGTGCGAACAAGTCGTGCGGTTGAATAAAGCGTTCACTATCTTCCCAAGCAGAGCGTGTATGTATACGCGAATACGCCGCGCAGTCGCCCGCGCAGTCGCCCGCCCGGCAGACCAACCCAGCTGTGACTTATACACAAGTTAAATTAAATATTATGAGGGTAAAACGAAAGGGTTTTAAGAAAACTTTAGTTTGAAAATATATTTTTATTAGGGCTACCACCTATTCGAAAAGTACTACCTTTACTATTCACATATCGGTAGCATAGTAAGGAAAGGACGTATATCACATCGTTGCTGAAATGCAAAAAAGTCACCTTACTAAAATATTTTATTGTATAAAACTATGTTGGGACTTATAATGCGAGGAAATGCATCATAATCAATCAAAAACTGAATTTTGGAGTTTTAGTTAGTTACGGCTTTTTATATTTAAGCGACAATATGAGTTACGCTCCTTCCATACTATACTAACGATATATTAAGTGTGGTCTATATAGCGCCTCTTTGTTGAATCATGTGTTACTTTGATAGAGACAACTCTTTCTCGCTGAAATTTTAACAGAAAGCCATATCTCCGCGGAACGAAATTTTTTAAGCGGTACAGGGTGATTTGGTTGAATATTTATTAAGGTTTCCACCTGTTTAAAAAGTTAAATTTAATTTTGGCGTCTTAACACCATGCGGGTTCGCTAGTTTTTTATGTTATACTACCTATTCAGACAGGCCTGCTTGATTTTTACAAAGTTTTGCCTAGACGTTCAATAGATATCGATTTTTGAAAAATTATTCTTTGCGAAAAATGGGCTGACTGGTACTTTTTAATTTGTCTTTTTCTAAATGCTTTTGGAATATAAAGTTAAAAAAATTAGTAAAACCCGTATTGGTATAAAATTTGTTATACATATAACATGTTGATTTCCATAAAGCATGTACTGATCCATTCCACAACTTTTAAGCTAGATCCTATAATGGTATAACAATGGGCTCTACTTTTTTCTATTTTTAAATCAATGAAAAACAAAGAAATGTTCCCAATTCAACTAAGACTGTGTCAAATTAAACCCATTAATCAAAATGGTAAAAATACCCCCTTATAGTGGGAGAAGTTCTCTACATAAAATTTTCTGAGGTAATTACTGCGCTACGACTAATGCCTTTCGCGCAATCAGTTGTTATCATCTTCCTTTAGGTTTCATCATCCATTTGGATACTCGTACATGGCGTATGAGTAACATTATTTCCTGCTCATATTTCACACCAAAAAATTATTCAAATTCCCAATGGATTACACGAAAGTTATACGTCGCAGCGTTATACTATTTTTTTATTTTGTAGAAATTTCTTCCTCTACAACGTGGTATATTTATATATTCAGTTAATGCATTTGATTTGACGCAGGCGAAGTTTAAGAGCGCGGTTACCCAAGAACGTGTACGTAGCGTAGCGTAGAAATGCGGAGAAACACAAGGTTGCAAAAACTCACCAACGTAGAATGAACGCAGGAATCAGCTGTTCTCTTTTGCCTCTTTGTGTGCTGTTTTCGTTTTACATATTTTGGTAAACAACAGCGGTAGCATGATGGAAGCAGAAAGCACTGATATCGACGAACAATTTTTAAATTTGTGTGAATTATACAGATTGCATCAGGCATACAAAAACAAAAAAAGGAACAGGAGGTTCGGAGGTCGTACAACTCCATATTCTTTTGTACGAAAAGAACTAGATTTTCGTCTTCCATTAAAATTTCTACAAATTTTGGTTACAACTTGTTGGTTCCTTTCTTCTTTATTGTATTGTTTGTATACATTTACGCAGAGTTGCCAGTGATTCATATGTACGCAAGCTTTCGCTAACATTTATCATTTAAGTAAATATTTTTGATAATTTAAACGATATAGAGTAATATTACAAACACTCAGAAAGCATAAAGTTTTATAAAATACTATTTTCAATAGACATTTTTTATTATATTAAGAATTCAAAACAATTTCAAAAATTGTGTATTGGCAACTATGAGCAAAGAGTAGGAGAGAGAGAGAAATCAGCTGACATGTTTGTACGAAAAAAATCAACTTCCCGCGGATTTCTACGTGTACGTCTACGTGTACAGAAAAATTCTACGTTCGTGAGTTTTCATTTACATAGCGTTCTCATAAGATAGATCAGCTGACACGTTCTCCATTTTTACGTCCGTGGATAACCGCGCTTTTAGTCGCTGTAATCGACAAGATTTTATAGTTTCTCACAATTTAAAAATTCGAAAAGAAGATAATTAAAAAATTTGTTAATATTTTGACGCTCCGAATGTCAATTCCTCTCTTCGGAAAAACGACTGGAATAAATATTTATTCCTTTGCCGGAAAGTTATTTGTCGTTATTCCATAGTGAATAATTGACAAAAAAGTAATTCCACCGCCACTTAGAATTGCCCAGAATAACTAGTGCATGAAATAAGGTGGAATAACGACAAGTCAATAATATGGCCGTAAGTGTGTAAAGGTGCTAATTCCACTTTTTTCAAAATTAAGTTTTTGATGCAGAATGACAGAAAATACGTAACTACATCAATTAAAAAAAATATGCATACCTCTTTCCGATTTAATATAATCCAAGGGCGCAAAAGTTCTAACTCCAGAATTATTAAAGAAAATATGCTAAATGCACTGAAGGTACGTTAAGTTAGCTTGTTAATTTTTTGGAATATGCACTTGACCACACCATAAATATTTGATCATTTTTTCGCAATGAATTGTTATTGATGAAAGCTGTCATGGAAAAATTCACTATGATGGAAATTTTCTATAACTAAGTGATACATACCAATCGATTTGTTCGGGTGTCCAAGTCTGTGACTCCCTACTAAGAATCGCTTTCAGAGCATTGCGTTGTGCTCCCTTATGTGAATCATTTGCGCGTCGTAATGTAGGTGATATTCTGGCGACATCAGAAGACATCCGGCCACCTTCCAAAGTGCTGTGTTCTGTGCTGTCTGCATCCTACTGGTCCCCGGCGACCACACTGGTGCTGCGAGATTTAGAACCGGCCAGCCAATTTACTTGTCTTTGCCCCAGGCTCTGCCGATTAGCGACGTGAGGACCTCAAGGGATTCGAAAGTTACTCCGATTAATTTTGGGTTATTCACCGTCGGAATTAGTGTGTCATCAACGTGAATACCCAGCGGTGGTCCGACCTCCTTCGGCCAGGTAGTGAACAAGGTAGCTGAGGATTTTGTAGGGGAGATGGTTAGGCTCCTAGCAGTGAAGAAGCGAGAAAACTCGGAGAGATACCAGTTACTATCGAACAATTATCATCGTAAGAGGCAATCGAGGGAGTCTGGTGGTTGAGGGAGCTTCGAAATATAATAGTTAAATAGTAATGGGGAAAACACAACACCCTGTGTTTTATTTTTTTTTAGGTTTGCTCGATTTGCCTCTAAACATTACTGACGAGTGTCGACCACTCAGATAATTCTCCGACCACTGTTTGAGTCTCTGTGGGAGAGAGGAGGCCTCTATGTCTTCTAGCAGCGTGGAGTGGCTGGCGGTATCAAACGCCTTTTACAGATCCAACGCGACGGGGGCGGTTGCGGTTTAGGTTAGTTTTTATGGCGGTAGGTGCTGTTGTTGTGCTGTGCATTTTATGGAACTATGTTGCTTCGCTGGGGTCAGATGGTTCGCAAAATACGGGAGTAGCAAGGCCTATTCCGCCGGGTCCCATTGCTGTAGAGGCTTTCGCCTTACCCATGGCTACCTGAACTCCACCGCTAGTGAAAACAAGAGGCGCACTTCTTATTGGCAGTTTGTGCAGCCTTTTGGTCACTAGGGATAAAACGATACAATGCAGTTATCGATACCTTCACTTGGAAGCACTATCGTAAGAAAGTATCGATACCCGAAAAATATTGAATCTAAACATCTACTCGTACTGGTAGTTTTGGCTATGCAGGTTTTCGGTATGAACTAGATTAAATTTAATAAATTCATCATCCTCGGTGAATCCTAAACTCCGAATAATAAAAGCTAATAATGTAGGAACTGAAAATAAATAAAACAACATAACATGGCAAAACTATGTGTTGAATGAGTAATGGTTTTTAACAAAGGCAATTCCTTAAACAAGTTTACAAAAAGTTAATCTCGTTTAACCCTAGAACCTTGAGTTGAGAACTCCGTGCCGATATTCATGTTTGATATTGCATTTTGGAGGTTTGGGATAGTGGTGGCAAACTATCGATAGTGGACACCATCGATAGTTGATGATAGTTTTTTGGGTCACTATCGATTGTGCCGATAGTCATTTTTTCCGATAGAGCGCTGCCATCGATAGCCTCGATAATGCTCTGCCGTCGATAGTCTCGATAGTGTGGATGAATCTTTTTGATTTGAATGCAGCAAAAAGCCATGTAAAAATTACGTTTGAAGGTAATATGAATTCATTTATTTAAATAATAAATAATATAATAAATTGCAGGTTTCAAGTTGCTGAAGAATCGTGTTGATTTTGATAATTTTTTGATATCAGTGTCACGCATTTTCTTCCATATAACAACGAACTTCTTTGTATAAAAAAAAAATGCGTGACACTGTTTATTATACTAAAATTAAAAGACTATAAATTGCATACCGAACATTCTTCTCAAGATTCTGATTCCAAAATTCGAAATTTTGGTGAAACTGTGAGGAATTTTATTAATTGTTGCACAGAGTTTGAAATTGGGATTTACTCGGTTTACGTTAGAAGATAAGCTGGGCTTTTATAAAAAATTAATAACCTTTAACGAAAAAAAGGGAAATACAACGCGACACTATAAAATGTTTATTAATTTACTTAAATTCTTGTTTATTTACTTATAAAACTTTAACATTTTTACTTTTATGATTTTATGTGGAGATTTTTTTGTACAAAAAGTAGCATGACTTAAGCTCTAGTTTTCTGTAAAAGTTTTTACATATGGGTATTTCCATACGTCGCATACGTGACAGTCGTACGTTTCAATGTGATACAAACAAGGAATACCATATGTTTTCTTTAACTTTTTTAGGCCATTGTATAGCACATAATTAGCTCTATACTTAACCGAAAAATGAAAAAAAATCGAACTGCTTGGTCCTGAAATATAAGCATTTAAAGAGAGTGTCGTTACGTGGCAAAAATGGAAGTAGATTTATTCTTTTCTTACAAAATCGCAAAACTCTGCGAATTGTGGATGGCTATTTTCATGCAACTTATTTTAATATGATTTGGAGCAATTCTAGTTTTTTTAGAGTGTTTTGAATTAATGCAACTTGTTTCAATTTTCTTTTTCTTTTACAACCCCAAGTGTGAAACGTCACGTGACATAAATTTCCATCGTTATTTAAATGAATTTTTAACGCAAATAAAACTTTTATTTTATGTAGAATATAATTTATATTTTGACTTCAGTGGCAATTCAGGGTGAATTTGTTGGAAATCTATGACTTATTATGTTTCAACTACATACGCCAAATTCGAACCAAATCGGACCATATATACGGCTTTTCGAAATATCTCAACCTTGGCGCCACCTAGGAAGACCATTTTACGCAAACATGATTTTACTTACATAGCCAGTATATATTTTAAAAAGCAGACAAATCGGCCCGTAAATACGTTAGATATAAGATTTTTATTTTTTTGTCGTGGTGGACCTTCCGATGGAAACACCTATATAATGAAACACATGCAATATAAACATTTCTATAACAAACACGTTACCTTCTACATTGTGAGTTAGCTATTTTATATATTTTGTAATACTATCCGCACGAGTGTTATACAAAATTTCACACAAACGAGTTTCAAAATAGATATGGTACATAAAAATCAGACATAGATATGGCAATTCCTCGATAGTATCGAACTTCAAATATGGCCGATAGTGGTCGCCATCGATAGTTTGCCACCACTAGTTTGGGAAGTACAATTTGATTTTTTATCGTAGGCAGATATATTGTACCTTGGTTTCAGTGGCGTAGCCAGCATTTGGCGTAGGGGGGGGGGATTAAAAAAAATTTGCATCGATAACTTAAAGTTGTGATACACAATGGATAGAGGCGTCGCCTGTGGGCATTCTTTCATATATGTATGTATGTGCCATTTTTACCGTTATGTATTTTTTGTCTACTCGGTTATTCCCTGGGGAATTCATGCTTTATTTAAATTTAAAAAATTAAATTACTACACCATTTTAATTAATTAGTGTGTAGTCCTGTTTTGTTTTGTAGAAGTTTCGTTAGTATACACTTCAGTTTTTACACATTGAATATATCTGCATATTTATATATTTACGCGTATCTATGTACATTTATTTATGTACAAGTCTACAAAATCTTATTACTTACAAAGCGATTTTTAATCTTCGTTGCTTAACACACATTTTTTCAATTAATTCTTGTGTTGTAATCGGCACATCATTATGTACCGCTGACATCGTTAAACCATTCGTCCGCTCCTTAATTGTATAAAAAGAAGGGGCAAATAAGATTGCATATTCAACAATTGAGTAGTCCACTTGCAAAGTGCGCTATGTAAATTTTTTTCGATTTTTAGTTTTTCGTGGGTTTCATGTAGGAATGTTCGGTATCGTATCGATTTTTCTGAATATCGATATTTCATCGCACGATAATCGATTTTTTGAATCAATATTCCAAGGTCGATACATCGAAGACATCCATACTTTACCCGCAATATCGATATTTAAGTTGAAATTTATTTTTCATCTACAAAGAAGTGTATGGAAAAATACCAAAGTAGGTTTAATCAACAGCTTGTGTGATTTATTTAGCTCTTAAGTTTGACAAACCGCTTGAATCGACCGGCATGCCGTTTTAATCCTAAGTAAATATACAAGAGAAAGGAAATAAAACAATTAGTTGAGTGGATAAGCAGGTCTTATATTCTATTCAATTGGGAGTAGGATTTTCAACATCGATTTTTCCGATATCGATATTGTTCAGCCCAATATATCGCCGTATCGATTTGACATGCAATTAATTAAATCGATTCATGGTATCGATACTTTCTTAAATATCGAACATTCCTAGTTTCATGTCCCCTAACAGCAAGTGAAAAATTTGTCTATATTCTAAAAAAAAATAGCATGAAATTTTAACTACTCTTGCAAAAGTCGCTATAATACTTATTTATACACTTTTAACAGTCTCCTCTTCGTATGAACTTAGAAAACTGCAAGAAAACGTGGTAGAAGAGGTCGCAAAAAAGAAGCAAACCAATCTTCCTATAGGAGAGAACGCGAAAAGCTAGCTATGTAAAAGTCACTGTTTCAAAACTTGCAATATTAAATTTTTAAATATAAAATTTGCAAATCTACCATACTGTAATTTTATTTTTTTAATGGTATTAGGCTCTTATTTATCAAAATTTTCAGGTAATACAGTTCGGATGTTACTTGTTATCGTAGATGTTTTTTTTTTAAATTCATGGCTTACTTTTATAAAATCATATAACGCTGCACCATGGGAAATTTTAGCCTATTTCGTGGCCAAAAGTCAATTTATCGACTTGCTTGAAATTAATTTTTTTTGTCTTATCTTACAGAGAATACTTCGGAGTAAAAAACTTTTTACTCTGTTTTTCGATAAATTGACTTACCGTTAATTTGGTAACCCTCAAACAGATAGTTTCGAAATTTTCTGTAAACGAAAAATGTGTAGCTTGATTTTGTGCCACTTTCAAATGCGTGTATCTCGTAAAATCTATTTGCTGCTTTTCAAAAGTGAAAAGTGGAAAGAAAGAGTGACAGTTAGCAGAATATTTACCAATTAAAACTTGTATTATAGTTTAAAGGTTGTGGCAAAGAAACGTCCGCATTTAAGTGACTTTAAAGTAAAATTGTACAATTAAAAAAAAAGTTTATTTAGTGTTTTAAAAAATTATTTGAAAACGTTTAAAAAAAGCTCATCATAAATCGGTAGAATAGTCCCTGATCTCTTATTTTCCCATAATCTTATATTGCGTTTTTATGCCCCCTGGCTACGCCACTGCTTGGTTTATAAGTTGACAAAATTCAAGGTGTATATTCCTTATAGTAAAAAAGTAATGGATTTTATATAGTGAGTTCTTAGAAAGCTTAAATTTCCATACGAAATTTCTGGGCTTGGCTACTTTGAACATTTTAGTTTTTCTGAGATAACAATTTTTTTTGTCATCCACGTTTTGTACTCTACTCTTTTCTCCTTTGCTTCTATTTTAATAACAGAGCTAAGGGCTGACTATAATATAAATAAGCTGCCGTAACTGACTGTCAGAAAATTAACGAAATGCCTGTCAAATGAATAAGCAACGTAGTGTAGACTTTTTAGTGGCTATATTTTACTTACATGTATTAAGTGTTGCCACATCTTTTTTTATTTTTTACCAAAATCACCAGAAAAAGTTAAAAAATAAGTAACTAAATTCAACAAAAAATTACCAAACTTATTTTTAACGAAACCAAAATTTCGGAGCACTTTAAAGTTCACGTTCGTCCAGTTATGCCCAATATACACACATACATATGTCAACAAGTGGCCGAAAATATCTCAAAAATTCAATGCTTGAAGGCAATCCTGAAAGCTTTCGACTCAGTCATAGACAAAGGGAAGTCCCCTACTGAATGCTGTAGCCTTTTGAACGTTCATACATATTTACATAGAATTCTACTCATTTGGTTGCTGGGTTACGCCAGAATATTGATAGCAATTGGAAAGATAACGAACTGCCAAGGAAAGGTAGAACCATCCACAATCTTCTGGAAAAGGACTCGTTAGATATAAAAATAGCCACTATCAAGCAGTTTGTTGTAGACCACACAATTATAGTAACCTGAGAGCGCCGAAGAACTGTTCGCCTTGCGAAACTATCACTAATGTGGAACCACAACTTGTTTTGAACTATGTTACTTGTAGGACTGAATCGAAAAAATTACCAAGTTGAAAAATAAGTTACCAAATTAGCAAATATGATGAATAAAGAAAAAAAATACCAATTTTGATAAAAAAATTACCAAAGCTGCAACGCTGCATGTGTTATATATGTATGCACATACATATATACGAGTACTAGTGGCGGACCCAGGTAGGGGAAATTGGGGAATTCCCCCCGCCCCCACAAGACTGTGTAATATGAATTTTCATAATATTCAACTGAATTTCGTGAAATATCATTACAAGAATATATAATAGGTTTGTCCCAAGCTACTTGTAGAAAAACTCGAGCAAAGTTCAAACTGTGGGCGTATATCAAAGAAACTCGAAAATTTACTTGCGGACCGCGTATATGTAACTCGAAGTGACTTCGAGAAGCTTGGGGAACAAACCTAATGAATGAATGCTTTTGAAAATTCATGATTAATTCATGGAAAAAGTGTG
>NW_023458559.1:22669421-22687088 GCF_013731165.1 Rhagoletis pomonella | reverse complement strand
AGAGTATTTGGAGATCTCCCTAAGATTTTGGATGGAAAAACTCCGACTGTGTCATGCTTTATCCGTGCCAGTGCTGGGCACTGGCATAGATAGTGTATGATCATATCCTTACTTCCCTCAAGAGTTTATTCAGCCATGAAAAACAGTTGCTCATAAAAATACAATCGCCATTCAGAGTCCGCGTAAAACTTTAGGTCCCTCCCCTGTAAGCACCAATCTATTATTATTAGGTATTATCTACCTATATATATAATACGCGAAGGGATTATTTGTCCAGGTCATCAGATCTGCACCGTTCGTCCGATTTGAAAAAATGAGGTGTCAAATTAAATGGATTGCGCTGTAGATGTGTAGTAAAAGCTTTACTTTTTCGAAAAGAGTTGCCACCTGTTATACAATTAAACTCAAATTATTTCAAAATAATTGCCACCAGATCCGCACTGTTCGTTCGATTTTCAAAAATTAGGTGTTAAATAAATTGCTTGGGCTGAAGATTTGCATTAAAAGCTTTACTTTTTCGAATAGAGGTGCCACCTGTTAGACAACTACACTCAAATTATTTAATTACCAGTGCCATCAGATCCGCACCTTTCGCTCAATTTTCAAGGGTCAGGTGTCAAATTAAAGGGCTCGGGCTGTAAATGTGCAATAAGGTTTTACTTCTTCGAGAGGAGCTGCCACGTTTTAAAAAAAAAAGTTTAAAATATTTGAAAAGTTAAACCAATTTAGTACATTATTAGGTACATAAAACATATTACAAACTGACTGATATACATATGAGTGTCATGAGTTGAAGGAAACATGGTGTTACTTAAAATGTATCTTTTTATACAATATTTGAGGTGAAAATATATTCAGAATTAACTTTTTGATTTAATTTTTCTTTAACAGAAACAATAATATCTGAGAATCGTCTTACTCTAGAAAAGGCTACGTATAACTGTCCATGGGAAAACACAAGGTTAGGTAGGTATAATCCAGCTTTGTCAAGAGTCTGGCCCTGGGCTTTATTAATTGGTGTAGCAAAAGCTATTTTTATAGGGAACTGTTTTCTTGCCATTTTAAAGGGTACAGTTGGATCTGAGTCAAGTTAATACGGGGTATGATTGCTGTATGTAATGGTAGTAGAAAAGTACGCAAACTCGGCAATTAGTAGTGAATTTCCTTTGGCGAATTCTAAGGAAGTTTAGCATTTCAACCGAAATATTAAGAATTATATGTGAATTGTGTAATTTATTTCATCGGTTAAACTTTATTTGAATATAAAATTAAAAATATGAAATAAATATTTCACACGTACATAAGCTACAATTTTTCTAATTTGCAAAGAAGCAACACGGTGCCACGACTAAGGGAGCGGTGCAAAAGAGACAACTGTCAGTTTATCGAACCCTTAATTATTGAATTATGTGTGCCCCCACCACTGTCGTATACGGTGCATGCGATGCTGCAGTTAAAATAGTGCTTCAGTAAAAAATACATTTAGTGTGGCTTAACAATGGTAAATTAAAAACAAAAATATAATTACAAATTTCTTTACCTTTTAATATTTTTATTGAGCTTTGTACCACGATTGTTTATTAGGAAAAATTTAAAATGCAACAAAGTCTAAGCGGTAGAAGTTATAGCAGCTATTTCGGAGATCACCACATCTCCTCATCAGACTTCTTTTTTCTAGACTTCAGCAGGGATTGAACCTGCGTAATCGTTATGCAAAGTCAGTAGCGTTCACCACTGAGCTATGTACACTCCGTAAACTCTTGTTGCTAATACATTTTCCTTATTCAACCAACTACTATCAAGTGCAGCTGATTTGCCGCTATTCAAACTTGGCAGCGTGGTTGTTGTTGTCAATTCTATACATCCATTTGCTTATTTGCTTTATTGTATAGTTTCAGGTAGGCTCTTCCTAAACCATGTATTTGTTGCCTTTTCAATTTTTCCTAATAAACAATCGTGGTACAAAGCTCAAATAAAAGTATTCTGCCTTATCCTGAGTTTCGCCTGAAAAAAAAATTCACCCGAAAATTTCTTATCTGCCCATAGTAAAACCATGGAAACCAAGAGTGAAAAGTGAACCGGTTCGGGAAAATGAAACTCATGATAATGCTGATTAAAAATAAAATGTTAATAAGCCACAATAATATTGACAAATCCAAATTTCTTTACTTCAGAGGTGTTATTAGTGGATTTGCTTACATAGAAAAGTAGAAAAGGGAGACTAACAAAAAAACACCTTAGAGAAATAATATATAAGATGAATATCAATCGAAATGGCTTTAAAAAATTTTGTTTCTTAACTTCATTGTAAGAGGGGTGCCACCTGTTCAAAAAATTAAATTCAATTTGTTATTATTATTGTTTATTATTGTCCTTATCATTTTCAATTATGTATTTCTGAAGCAAAGTACTTAGTCAAGAAGTACCTGGAAAAAGTCGGAAATCACTGTTATATGATCTATTAATCGAATACTTGCTATGTATTTAACTATCAACATACGCAAAAGATCCTATCCGAAATTCGAATAATCCATTATTCGGAAAGTCGGTTTCTAACTAGAGCTGTAATCCACATCCGTATGTTGTTTAGTGAAAGTGTATGCAAAAGCGCAAAAAAATTAGAACTCATTTATATACTGCCGTCTCATTCACTTTCACCTAAAATGAAAAGGAATGAGTGAAAGTGATTTATATGGCATTTTAACCTGTGGCTAAATTCGCAATTAGTTATACCGCCATTTGTTGCTTAGCTTCGTTCGAGAGTGAAATACACTGAATTAAATACAAGGCATCTAGTATGAGCATGCATGGAAAGAAAGTAATGTGACAACATAGTCAATTAGCCGCAAGCAAATGTATGCATTTGGAGGAATCCCAGCAAATAATTTAACCAGACTTATGCACAAACATATGTTTGTATGTAGATATGTACATACATAAGCAACGCTACAGATTTAGAATTTACCAAATAGGAAATGCATATATGTGTACATTTGACAAAACAACTTAAGTCTATCTTTCACGGACAAAGAAAATAGCATATGTCGGCAAAGCTCTTTCACCAGTCAATCAGTTTTATTTGAATTTAAACATGCAGTTGTTGCAAACAGAAACATTTTTTAAAGCTTTTGAATAGCGATAAAATAATTGCAACATTTTTCTCTTTGACGGTAAAATTTTTGAACTTTTTTTGGAACGATTAAATCGGGGCATAATTTTAATTTAAGGAAATTGTTTAAAAACCTCCCACAGGAATCCTATTGAAAATTTTTGATCACATACAATAATTTTTTCTTTTATATTGGAAAATTCTCAGAAATATGGTAAATAGCTCCGAGGCCGACCGTTTAAATGAAAAGTGTTGTATGGGTAATTTCCAAACAAAGTGTGTAGTATTTTTTTAATTTTTTTAAAGATTGGTATGTAAATTTATCCGACGTGAAAATTTGTGCAGAATACGAAACTGCTTTCAGGCTCTTCAAAAATTATTACTTATTTTTGCATTTTGGAAAAACCTTTTCCATAATGTCACTTTTTTAAAAGTAAGTTACAGGATTCAATAAATTTAGAGCATGTCAGAAAAAAGTGTACTAATCGATAAGCATTGTACTGATTTTTAACATTAAATTCACGCTTTTTAAACATTTGCATATCGCTTTGTAACTCATTTATGATATAAGCTAATATTGAAGTTTTTTCCACCTTCTTCATGACAGGCAGGCTTTCTATTTAGTCTTTCTTCGGCAGCAATTTCCGATCAATGCCATTTGAACACTTTTGGAGAAATAGGCTCTTTAAATAAAAAATCGCTTTTCATCTAAAAGGGACATTCTGGGAATATTTCACATTTTTTGGGTTTCATCCAAGAGTCTTATTTCACGAAAATATTAAAACGAGGAAATCATTGAAACTACTAAGCAATAAACAAAAATTGGTAATTATTTTATTTTTAGTGTTTTTTGCATAAAAGACCAGGTGACATTCAGGAGCTATTTGTAGATATGATAGATTCAATTAAAAACACAAAATAATTACTTTTATTAAGTTATTTCTTATGTCATTCGATCAACAACTTCTAGGGCTTCTTAACTGCATTGCACTTAGGCAAGCAAAATAACTAATGTTACTATCACAGAAAAATTAAAAAAGTTACATTCAGGAAAATTCGGAGTGGCAAGAATGCCTCGGTTATGTTGATAAAATTGTTCCAGTAAAAATAGAATAAAACAATAAAAGTTAAGGTGGTCATTCACACACAGTTACGCTTTTTTCCATTGTTTCTTCCTTTAAACTTTTTTCATGTGGATTATCGAATAAAGTGAGCGGGCCAAAAATTTTTATATGGAATAGGTAAAATATATCGAAGAAATACCGTTCAAAAAAAAAATGCACGGCTTACTATAATAAAAAACAGCTTTGTTGGTGGCTTGCTACTAAAATCGTATGATGCTGTTATAAAAACATTTAAAAAGGGGGACAAAAAATAGCTACCCTAAATATGATCAACAGAAACTACATGAATCCTTAAACCGAATTTCCGCCAGGAAATGAAATGACAAAAAATTTATGCCATGTGAAAACAAATACCATGAACCGGGTAGTGTTTAATGCTCAACATAATCATCAAAATTTTTTTCATAGTGAAACTCAACGTTAGCCCTATTTAAGAACATTTTTAAATTTTTTCGAAATTTTGTTTTTTTTTTATCACAAATGAGAAAAAATTTACTGTTTTACTTCAAAATGGACCACTACTTTAGAAGTATATTATACAATGGAGCTTGCGAACCTTTTTTTGCAATGCGGGCGTATTTCTATTTATTTTTGTTTTGGTTTCGCTGACTCTATATTTCATTTCCTACAACCCATTTCTAGAAAAAATGGTTACAAAACTGCATACATACAAAAATTTTTAATGAAAATTTACATAAAGTTTGGAACTAAAATTTTCGGATTTTTGTGTTGTAGTAATAGCTACCCTATAAACATTTTGGCGAACGTTAGAAAATAACCTTCGATGTCCAATATGCATATCGCACCGAGAACGAACTCATAACCAGCCTTAGTTTTCCAATGTTCGTATTATATAGGAAATACATTCGAGATGGGTTCGAAAAAAAATGAAAATCATAGTAATGAGAGAGGAAGTGAAAACCAGCTTATTCTCGAAGGGAAATATAAGACAATCACCCTCTCTCATTAAAAATTCAATTCGAATTCATAACGAAGGACAAATACATTGGATAGCGAAGGTTCCGTTTTGCTGGGGAATGGCCTGGTTCCCGAATTGAATACTAACCTAATCCACATTCGTTATCGAAGGTGAGACTGGAAAAAAAGATTCGCCTTCCAATCATTTTCGAATTGTTAACCAAGGCCAATATTATAATATACTTTATATATAGCTATTTTCAAGAGGCTTCCCCGAGGAGCCCTGTAGTCTGAGGCTACGATAGGCAGGGTATTAAATTGTTTGGTCTTTGTTCTCAATTTATTTTTTATATCAGACTCAAATTCAAATTTTCTTACAATTTCATAAATTTTTTGGGGCAAACCGTTATTCAATATGCATCAATTAAGGAAAAATCAAATGTCGATTCTAAAACGGGACTAAGAAATCGAAAAAAATCTAATCAGAAGGGCTCGATTAATAGATCTTCCATTTAAGCGATTTAAAAGCAGGATCTCTAGTGCAGAGTACGATCTTAACCACTAGCTGGAAGCTCTCGCATGGGCTGACAAGTTCAGCTGGTCGACATAGTCTAACTTATTAACCACGCATCGACGACCAATCTGGTATTGGAGAAGGGCAGAATCGCATATAGATTTGGTCACTTAAAGCTGTTGTTGAAAGGTCCAACAAAAACAAAAGAGTGGCAAAACTTAGCATCAGAGAAGGTATATGAGAACATTATTTCAATTCAACATAATAGATTGAAAAATCCATTATGTTTAGCAGGTGCCGACAATCGACGAAAGTATTTGTTTAACTTTTTACTTTCTCATGTTCCTTTTTTGATGAAACTTTGAATTATTTAATTTTCATACACATGTATTAAATATATGCATTGAAATATGTTCATATCAATATTTTCTTATAATAAAGGTAAACAAATATTTAGCTCAATGTTATCATATTAGCTTTAATTTACAACAGGGGGTTTTGGATGTATTCTGAAATGGAGAAAAGATCTACAGTAAAGATGAAATAGCGCCCGCGGGCGTGCATTTTTTTATTGTATATAAAAATCACTTTTCGTTTACTTTTGAAAATACATATCAAGATTTAAAAGGCATTTAAAGGGAATTTTTGAATTGGAGAGATATGGGGCATCTTTTACTTTTCAGATGGACAGACGCTCACCACAAAATTTACTTTCCAAATATACTTTTCCTTAAAAAAATATATTTTCTTTGAATCCGCAGCTTGCGGGTGAATGAAAAGACTGCGAATTGTTGAACAAAACTTAACTTTATTTTAAAATATCTCCCTTATTCGTCTACTTTACTTCAACAGCCAGTGATTAAAGGCCAATGTGAGAACAAAGGATTATCGAAGAATATCAATTACCAAAAGTTTCCATCAGTAGAGGAAAAATATATTAGTTACAGTTATTAGGGCCGTTTTCTGAAGTAAACTTTAACTTTAAAGCTCACTTTATATTTAAGGGTTGGATTAAAAATAAAGCTATGTCTAAAGTTGAGCATTTCTATTATCGGTTTTTGAGGTATGTATGTTTCTTGGTTGTAAACCAATTTAAAACCGATAATAAAATGCTTTACTTTAGATACAATTATAAATTTCAATGCAACCTTTTTATATAAAGTGAACTTTAAAGTTACAGGTTACTTGAGAAAACGGCCCTTAGTCTGCAGTTTTATCGAGTGAACGTTATGCATTTATAATATACAAATTGTAAGTAACTATGCCGTTATGTGAAGTCTGCCTTTAACTTGCATGGATATTTAGTAGATTTTTTCTAATTAGGCTGGATTTACATTTTACATTTACATTTAAGCAGAAGGATAATTAGACTTTAAAATTTGTCTTTGCTTATATGCGAACGAATTCTCATGCACTAATGCCGAATTTCCACTAGTCATTGGAATGACAAAAAATTTGGGAATTCAAAAAATTTCATGTGGAAATGAATTTAATCGGCCGTCTTCACGTGCTGGAAAATCTCGCTTGCGTGACGAATAAGGATGTTAATCGCGGGATTCCGAACTTTTTCAAGACCCGAGTCAAGTCTTGGCAAATAATCCCGTGATTTTCGAGATTTGTAATTTGCAATGGTGGCCATAATAGAATGCCTTATGTTGACCAGTTTTCGCTATATCTTTTTGTTTATTTAATATTTGATATTTTTTTTTATGAATAGGTCTAGCAAATTGTACATAGATACAGAACACCTTGCGACGGGCAATATTACACGCAAAAAAATTAATATATTCGCGAAGCCATGGGCCAACTATACGTATGCTGTAAAATTGCGTTTTTAGCTTTTCTCCTTGGCGTCAGAATTTTTTTTAAGGACTTTGAAAATTGCATAATTTGAGTAATTCAGAAAATAAATTAAATAATTTAGTGACGTGTACTTAGGAAAACAGTAGTTTCTTCCATACAAAGTATGTTCGACGATTTGTTTATATGGAAGAAAATGCCCAGCATCGTTTAGTAAATTCCCAAAAATCAACGGTATTTTGTAACTGCATGAAACTTCATTGTCGGCCGCTGTGGTGTAGTGGTAAGCAGTGCGCGCTTCCACTCCGCAGCACCTGGGTTCAAGCCCTGGTCAAAGTAACATCGTAAAAAATATATAGAATAAATGTTTTTTCTTAACAGCGGTCGTCCGTCGGCAGGCAATGGCAAATCTCCGAGTGCATTTCTGCCGTGAAAAAACAGCTTCTCATAAAAATACAATCGCTGTTCGGAGTCGGCGTAAAACTGTAGGTCCCTCCGCTTTGTGTGACAATATAAAGGCGCACGCCACAAGTCGGAGGAGAAGCTCGGCCAAACACTAACATATGTGTTAGCGCCAATCTATATATATATATGAAACTTCATTTTATGCTACTTTATTTTAATGGGCTATAAAACTGCGTACCTAAAATTTTTCTAAAAATGCTGTGTAAAAAGTTTGAAATTTTTTCAAATTTTTTTGCAGTTTTATGCAGTTCATTATATATAAAATGAGGTAGACTTTTATAAAAAAAAATAAGTATTAAATAAAGAAAAGAAATATAAACTAACTGGTTCAAACCCATTTATTTATTATTCATTATATGGTAGGACAGCTTCTCAAACTATATTGATGCAATTGTTTCATGTTATGTTGTTGGAAAATTATGAATATCTAAATCCCGGGACTAATATCGGGATCCCGGGATTGAATGAACGATGTCCCGAAAATCCCGGGATCGCAAAAATCGAAAAAATTAACATCCCTAGTGACAACACATGGGCACGTGTAGACCGCAAAAAGTACGAAGCATACTTTTTCTCGCATACCGAGCGGTTTGCGAGCTCTCGCATGCTTTCAACTATCATTATTGTTGTTTGACAGCTATTTTCTCATTTTGCAGAATTCTTCAGAGTAGAAACATCATTTATTTTGGTGGAAAACACAAATTTGGCCTGAAAAGCTGGATCCTTCTTTATTTGGCGACATTTTACAAATGAAAAAGTAGAACGCAAGCTAGATTTTCAAGCATGTGAAGACGGCAGGTAATGAGTAATTTTTTACCATAATATTGACTTCCACCAGGCATCAAATGACAAAAATTTCATTGGCAAAGTTGGACATTAAAAATATTCGTGTTATTACGTTAAAAAATAGCCATTAAATTAATTTCCACATGGCATTTTTTAAATGATCCAAGTTTTTGTAATATCAATGCCTAGTGGAAAGTCGGCATAAGCCACGAATATTTTTATTATTACAATTTTTGCCATTTAGTGCATAGTGGAAATCCAGCATAATTTTATCCGCGCGACATCGCTTCCAATGTATCTGCGTATATTGGATAAGTGGCTCGCCGAAACCAAAACATACAAAGTGTGGGCATTTCACTGTCAAAGCGATGTCGCGCGAATAAAACTCGCTCTTACCGAAATCGCAGCCTTGCTATTTCTAGCGTATATAAGTTAAAGCACGTATCTATACTAGGGTACTTTTTTTGCGACTATTATTTTTTACACTCCTAAATCGAAATTTTGTGGAAAACACCTAAAAAAACTCCCTGAAAATTTGAACCCTTACTAGATTAAAGACTCCCCAAGGCGTGCAAAGATTTCCCATATACTCGGATGTATATATAGTATAATGATGTGTGCAATAGTAGCGTTTGCTGATATTCAGCCCCGAGACGATATATACATATGCACGTATGTATGTATATAAGTACATATTTAATTTGTGTTTACGTGCCTGTACCAGTGTGGCCACTTGAAAATATTTTTAGATACCAAAATGTCTACCAAATCAGTTTCCAAACTACCAAAATTTGTTTATCATTAAAACGAAAGTTTTTAGCTACACAAATAAGCAGTAAAAGTTAAAACTACACCTAATATTGTTTACAGTGTTGGTTAACCATTCACACCAATCTTTAAGGTTAAACAAAAGAAATTCGGGCCTTTAAATAAAAGAATTAACGTATTGTATTAAAAACTTTTGTAAAATATGTAAATACCTTTGAGATTGATTCAATTCATATAAAAAATTTTTTTTTGGGTGTGAAAAAACGAAAGCAGACAGGGGCGAAAAAACGGGAATTTCATCAAAATATTGGGTTTGGTGACCCGTACTAACTCGCTGGTGGGGGTTAGAGTTACTCCGCAAAAAAACACTTTTGTAGAGCAGTCATGCCCAGCGCAGGGCACTTGCATATGGAATTCTGCCAGCGCAGGGCACTTGCTTATGGAGTTCTGCCGACGTTGGGCATGACTGTTGTAGAGCATTCAATTCTGAATAAAATCCGTTATTGACCATAATTATACCAAAAAATGCCTCTGAGCTGTAGAATTAAAAAAAGTGAAGTTTACGTGTATTTTGTATGGGAAATCTTTGCACGCCTTGGCGACTACTTAATGTTAATATTAAGGGTTCAAATTTTCAGGGAGTTTCTTTAGGTGTTTTCCACAAAATTTAGAGATACGAGTGAAGAAAAACAATAGTCGCAAAAAGGCACCTTAATGTATGTGTATACAAGCATGTAGCATTTCAGTAACACAAATATTCCAAAGCCATTTCTACGATTTATTAAAGGTGTTGCTGACTTGTGGTACAGGCATGTACACATAAATTACATATGTACTTTAGGGCGGGTCAATTTGTATGGATCGATTTTTTTCGACATTGTTCGTAGCATATTCGGATTCTTCATAAAATTCTAAGAAAAAAATTCCTCCAGACCATAGTTCTAAAGTCAGTTTCGAGCCTGCGCATTTTTAAAAGAAGATATCTTATATATAAAAATTAATTGCTGTCCGTTAGCCTCGCTAAGACTCGAAAACGGCTTGACCGGTTTGAATATTTTTATATTTTTTGGTTTTTTTTTTGTTATAATATCCGGATGGTTAAAACCAGAAAAAAGTAGAGCGTTGCCACCTGTTTAAAAATTTCAGTATAAGTAAATTAATATGGGTGTCAAAAGAAAGAGGTTATTAAGGCTTACAAGGTGAAAATATTTTTGAGGGGGGCTGCCACCTATTTCAAAATTTAATTAAATTTAATTGGTAAGATAATTTAAATATTGCAACATGGGTATCAAATTAAAAAGCTTTAAGAAGGCTTACTACTGAAAATATTTTTGAGTCGAGTTTCCACCAATTTCGAAAATTTAATTCAATTAAGTTAATAAGATAAAGTATGTATAATAATATAGGTGTTAAACGAAAAGTATTTGAAAAATTATTGATTAAGAAATATTTTCTATAGGCCTGCCATCTACCTGAGCGGTAAAAACTAAACGCCATACTCGCAAATATTATTCAAAGCTTTTGAGGCTCGCATCAATGTGGAATACTGTAACTCCGTCAAGTTAGTGTTTATTGATGGGAAACAAAGTACTATCATGTTCGGCAATGATATCACCCCATCGAACAATGCACTTAGCCTCGATATAAAAAGAGAACAAAAGCCGAAGTATTAGCCGAAGCAGTTCATACAAATGTTCCACAATTGAATTAACAAAAAAATATGGCCTACGATTCTTTTATAGAAGCTGTGGACACTGGAGTAAAGTTTAAACAAAAAACAAAACCGACTTCAATTCTCATATACAAATTTAAGAGTACCGTTATTTTCTTCATGGCCCAATTATCGGATCTACACTCAATTAGTAGGAGACTACCTCTGAGGAACCACCTTTCCTTTAAAAAAGAATTATAGAAAACGGATAACGTAGTCTAAAGTTATGCGGTACCATACATAAAAAAAATATTCCGACGAATTGATAAAATGTGCAGATTAATATTTAATAAATTGATACGAAAAATTCATTTCTGATATCTATTTTTTATTTAAAGAACCGCAAGATTGCACTACACAACAAATTACATATTTTTTACTATTGTAACGGGAGAAGTAACTGTATGTATTTTTTTATATGTACAGTGTCGAACAAAAGTTTTGGCACAGTAAATTTTCGCATTACATATATCCAAAGTTTTTAATTTATTTCCGATAATTTTTTATAAAAAATAGTACACTAAAACACGTAAAAATCAAATGTGTAAACTTTGTGCAAAACTCAGGAAAATTCAATAAACCTGCATACTAATTTGCAATTTTATATTCAGATTTTCAAGCAACTTCAAACTTGCACTTTGATAAACTAAAATTGAATGCATTATTAAACTGCATACTTAGAATTTTTCTAAAAATACTTTGCCTATATTGCGAAAAATTCACTGTGCCAATACTTTTGTTCGTTACTGTAAGTAAATAAAACTTTAACTTTAAAAAACCAAAAAAAAATAAAATTTTACAATATTTCAAAATTATTTTTCCAATCATAAATTTTTTATGATTATTAATGTATTTATATATTTTTTTGGCTTTAGATCGCTTTTGCTTTCAACACGAGGTATTCTATTGTCATAGCCATAACTCCCTCCCTCTCTATTTTTATCAATCAATCAATCAATTCTATAATCTTTTTCGGCATTTTTCCTAATTGCAAGTAGAGCTTTATAAAACTTTTATAACGCCAAATGTTTATCAGGCTTAGGATTTTGTGTTACCCGGGCAGGCTTAGTAATTTAATCAGCCCATATATATGTATATGAAAGAATACACACATGCGACGATTCTAGCCATTGCGTGTTTAAATTATAGTTATTTTTTTCTTATTGTGTTAAAAAAACAACGTTCGTAACACTTTAGTAAATATTAATCCGTATAATAACTTAGTATATATTAAAGACTAGAAGATGACCCGGTGAACATCATATCATCTATAATTTATTTGAATTTCACTTTGATCAATTATAACAAATCTTCAAAATGCAATACAATGAGATCAATAATACTGCCTGCTGTTATAGCTGATAAAATATTCCACACCTATGAGATGTGCCACGCCCCTTTTTACAAACTCATTTATATACATATATCTTTCCACAAGCACCTACCATCGGTATCTGTGCATGTCAAATTTCGAGTTCATGTGACTATAATTCCGAAGTTAGAGCTGATTAAAAATTTTCACTATGGGAGGTATCCCTCATCCCCCTCCCCCCTGTGCGAGTTCCAATTTTTTTATCCTATTATAGGTCCAGGAGTCATGGCAATACTTTGGCAAACTTTTATTCGATTCTGTCCATCCGTTTAGGCTGCAACCTGGCACATACATAAATTAATTTTTCATATCACAAAACTCCGGAGCACAACTCTATATTACAAAAAAAACATTCCCAACACTTTAGTAAATATTAATCTGATTATTGACTTAGTATTAATTAAAGATATTTTCTTTTAAAATTGCGCAGGCTCGAAATTGATTTTAGAGCTGTGGTCTAAAGGGCTTTTTTTCTTAGAATTCTATGTAGAATCCGAATCTGCTAGGAACGATGTCGGAAAAAAATTGACCCGCCCTAATGTACTTATATACATACATACGTGCATATTTATACCTCGTCTCGGGGCTGAATATCAGCAAACGCTATTATTGTATCATACTTACAATACATACATACGAGTACATGGGTTGAATTTGTTTACACTGAATTAAGCACATCACATGCTCATACATAAATGCCAGAATCCAAGTAGAGAAATATATAACTACAGATATGTACCTATAGTATGTGCGTGCAAATGTGTTTATTGTCACTCACCTTATTTATTGTACAGAATAAACACCACACTTTTGCTCAATTAACCACAAAGCATTTGTGTAGGTTGCGTATACGCCCCATCAGTCCAAAGAGCTTACTTAAGATTTGATTGATTGAAAGTAGTTTTTTTTTAATTTTCCGGACACAGTAGAAGAAAAGAAACTTCTTCTGATAGAAAATTCTACGTAAAGTAACAAGAGGTAACGAGCGCACTTCGTCAAGCCATAAATAATACAGTACTTCTACCCTCCAAAAACCTTAAAGAATATAAACAGAACTGATCTTTGCTTAGAAATGCATATTATGTATAAATGCATTACGAATATTCATTCGAAAACGTAAGGCAAATGCCCACTTTCTTCACACTAACGTTTCCATATATATTTCAATTAATACAATAATTCTTTCTGGCAATAATGTAGAGCGCCCACTTTTTTAAACACATCTGGCAACTTGTTTATGCTTTGGTATCAATAAGCTGATTTTCAAACAAGTTTTGCGCGCCGAGGTAATTATCTGTTTTTGTGTTTTCAAATTCCGAGGGAAATGATTCATTGGGTGAATTTATAGTTTGAAGGACGCATCAGATTCCTGACGTATTTCAATCAGTTCGCTCACGAAAATTAAGCATGTTCCGAAGAGCCTAACTCCATTCTTAACAGAAATAAATGATATTTTGCAGCACGGCGTGGATGCCAAAGAATAATACGTAAAAAAACTTTTCCCAACGGAGCTGACTGTTTTTTTCATACTGCCTCGTGTCATCTCCAGATGTTAAAAAGTTTCGTTGCATATGCCAACATCTTAAACGAACACCGACAATCCGTTTTATTTAAAAATTTTTTTTTTGTGTGCCGGTGCAATTTCTGTAACATTAATGGCGTCGAAGAGCAAAAATAAATTTCAGTGCAATTTCTGAAAGAAAAACTTGCATGTGATTAATTCATAGATTTTGAATAAAATAACATTAAAGTTTAATATGTACATGTGTATTTGAAGAATTAGTCTCCCTTTAATCAAATTACCGCCTTATATGTACGACGAGCTGGTTCTTAGTTTGCCTATCCGATTTGGAAATATAGCAGTTTCAAGTTTTAATTATGTAATCTCTACAAGGCTGCTACGAGAAATATTGTAAAGCAATGCAATAGCACTATAGGGGAAATCTCAAGTTTTGAAATTACACAAAAAGGCGCCTAGGCAAGTAAACTAAATTTTGGGGAGTAGACTATGGGAATGTATTTTTATGAAAAAAAAAAATAAACTTTAACAAAAAATAATAAAAAAACTGTTTTCGATGGTATTAAACTCTGTTATTTTGCTGAAAATCTAGCTGCTAACGATCAAAATCGAATAGCCAAATGAAAATATGCAGGGTAGAAGGGGGAGCATTCGCCATTTTTTTTTTTAATCTCTACCGAAAGTATGCCGATAAATTCGACAGAGCACATATAGAATTCATTGTAAACTGGTTTGAGATCGTTAATACAAAGAACGTAAATCTATAAGAGGAGACAATACGTTATAATTGTAGCGAGTGTTTATTATTTTTCCATAAAAGCCAGGCTCATTATATTACAAACGAAATATAAATCCACATTTCAAACTTTGTGCAAAAATTACAAAAATATGCCAAGTTTCAGCTATATTTTCAACTTTTTTAAATTTTTTTTTGAGTATGCAGTTTGATAGCACATTAAATTCCTGGGCAATTATGTGCAATTTTAAAGGGGCTAATTAATTTTATTTTTTTTGTAGACATTTGGTAAGGGGGTCGGTTGTCGAAAATTCTAAATTACGTCCTTACGTAATTAAGAAGGAGCATAGCAATATTTCAGCCTTTTTTGGGTTCATTACATTTCCACTGAAGTCTTAAAAAAGTCGCCTACTTTTTCTGACTTTTTATTCTGCTACAGCTTTTTTGATGCTTTTGCGAGCGTGCGTGTTGCAAGAGAACAGCTCTTCCTGATTTGGCTTTTAATGTACAATTGCAAACATTACAATAAGCTTCGTAACCTCAAGTGTTTACACAACTAGGCTTTGTCCAAGAATCCAAAAAAATGCGCGTACAATTTGTTTGCATCATATTTAAGACATCTATGCCAAAGAATAAATGTCTTTTGAAGCAGCTACTGCAAAACACAAAGCTTGTAAAGATTTATTAAGAAAATAATTCAAAACCAGTCCTACTTATAAGATTTAGTAACAGAGAAAAATTACTGGAAAGTTAAAAAACGTCATTTTTTACACAAAAAACGTCCAAACGTCAACAGGATACAAAAAACGTCTAAATGACGTTAAAAATGGCAACCTGGCAACACTGACCACAGCATGCGATTAGTGCATTTGTGCAGATCAACATGTACTATACATATATGTATGTATGTGTGGTCACCGCATGCTTGGTATATGCAAATATGGGACCATTTCAAGAATGATAGAATACAAGATTGCGCCGATTGCAGCAGAATTCGTGAGAGTAATTTTAGCGTGACGTCATCGTAGAGTTGACAACTGAGAGCGGCGAGAATGAGGGCGACTAGTGATGTGCTGAATTGTCCCAAATACTCGGTACCCAATACTTAAAAAAGATTTCGGTACCCTATACTTCCTTTTCGGTATCCGATACCGATTATTTACATTAAACCCTCGCCATTATATGCATTTCAGGTTTAGAAAAAACTTTCATTACTAATTTATATGATATCGGCTAAAACACTTGAACTTATCGCCACAGAAAAATATTATTTTATCAGTTTTAACCTTAGTCGGTCCAAGGTTCAAGAAAAATACTTTGACGGATGAAGAAGCCTTTCAGGGGAGAGATTCTGTAGCCAGTTAGCGACAAGTTTCGGATCGATATCTCACTTGTTGACTTACAAATATTTGATATCAAACGTCGACAAAACCGATACCGATTCGAAAATTGTCGTTAACTGGTTACAGAATCTGTCCCAGGCCTACAAAAATGATACCGTCCGATTCAGCTGGAACAAAAATGCTTCAAACAAGTAAGGGTTTCTCTGTATTATGGCATCGAACCGACATATATACATCTTTCATTTGAATCAGTAAAAAAGCTCTATTGGCTCTTACATTCGGGTTTGGTTAGGCGTTTTTTCCATATTTTTGGCCTATGTGCGCTTTTATTCGAAACCTAAATGTTTCGGTACCGAGTATCGAGAGTATTGGGTACTTAAAAGTATTGACTCAGCACATCACTACTGCTGTCTTCTCTACTACGACGTCACCAAAACAGCTGATTCTGTCAAAATCACTGAGAGCCGAGTAGCGGTATCGTCATCGGCGCCACCTCTGTATTCTCTCCACCGTGGGACCATTTAAAAAAGAACACGTAAACACGTAAGCAAATTTGTATGTAAAGTTAAATAAAGTAAATAAATAAAAAAGTAAAAACTTCAAAAAAACTTTTTTGTTGATATTTTACGTCAAAAAGTAGTAAACAACAACTTAGCTGACATCTAATACAGAGGAAACAAGTTCTAATTTTTTGCGGCCATCGCCCTTCAAAAGTAGTTAGTTGCGGCCGAAGGAAATAAGTAATAAATAGGTACAACTGGGTAGCTATAAGTAGGTAGTTTCCTGCAGGGTGTGTACACTTACATATACATACTCAGATGTGAACATTCAAATACGTGCGTTCTAAATTTTTGTATGAAAATATTATTTTTAAATACGAAAATTTTTAAACGATAATCAAATATGGGCGAATGCAGCAAAAAGTCTACCGCATAAAAAAATTAAAAGTCCCATATCTAACTTATTTATAGGCCGATTTGGCTGATTTTTATAATATACACTAGTTATATAACTGTATAAGCAGAAAAATTTTTGCCAAAAAAGGTCTCGGTAGGTGGCATGGTTCGAGATATTTTGAAAACCCGTATTTATGATCTGATTTCTTTCACATTTGGCATGTTTAGTTGAAAAGTAGTATGACATAGATTTGCAAAAAATTAAACCATTGGTGGCACTGATATCAAAATAAAAAGTACGTTCGACATAAAACGCATTTTTTCTTCCCGTTAAAAATTCTTTCAAGAACAATATTAACACAACTTTTTTAATGTAAATTTTAATAACTGTAACGGAGAGTTTTTCTGTGAACGCCGCGACGCTTCTGTTTTCTATGCTGGGGTATACTCGTCGTGCCCAGGGCCCGTTACAATAAATTTATATTGTGGGGCCTTTGCAAATAGTACTTTATTTAATTATTTTTATACTAGAAAACGTTTTTATTCTTAATTTAATGCTCCGTCAGCGCACTGTCCTCTGTCGGCGCTATCTGCTGGGCGACGTCG
>NW_023458559.1:22614307-22659421 GCF_013731165.1 Rhagoletis pomonella | reverse complement strand
TTTTTCTCCATGAGTATGGAATTATTTGATATACCTCTATACCAATTTCCAGTGCTCTACCACAAATATTTCAAGAGATATACAATATAAAAATTTTAGTTAGTATGGGAGGTGCCACACCCCCTTTTACGAATTCGGGCAAACTTCACATAAACCATCTGTATGATAGCCTGAATATGCCATATAAATTTGATTGAATTCGGTGAAGCCGTTCTCAAGTTATAAGCTCACACCAAAAACGTGTACTTATTTTTATACATAAGACACATATGCCACGCCCCCTTTTCCAAATTTGTGCAAACTCCACATAAAATATCTGCATGATGGCCCGAATATGCTACATATAAAAATTTAGTTGAAATGCAGCCAATATGTGTTGCTGGAAAAATTTCACAGAATACTAACCTTTACATGGCTTTTGGTAGATAACGAGCCACACTTTCACACAAAATAATAAACCTTAAATAGACTGTAGGCAAATAGCCAGAGATTGCTAAAATGTCTGTTCGCTATTTATATTTTAGCAACGTATATAAGCCTGCCAATACTTTATGCGAATATGAAATTAGTATAAAAAGCCCAAATATTCACTGCTGCTAAAAGAAAGTTATGGAACAACTATGAAAAATATGTCTTAGAACTACTACATTACGTTCACTCGAGTATCTTCCATTTGCATAAATAGGTAATGTTAAGAACCATTAATGCTTATTTAGAAGCCGCATTTTCATAAGGCTACACAACCTGGCATCAATATATGTTCATATGTATGTAATGTAAACCTAAAAATGTCAAAATAATTATCTTTAAGTTTAAATCGCGTTTTCTAACCCCTTTTTTCTTATTTGAAAACGTTCGTTAATATTAGAAACCCAAGGTCTTTAAACTTTTAATTCCTGGGTCTTGATGCACCACAAGTAATTTCGTGTAGTTTTGTTCAAAACAAATGCTCCGTTTTTTCATCCGAAAACATGGTCACCGCAGTTGTACATCAGTTTACATGCAAGTATGTATGTATGTATTTGTCAGACTATATGTGAGATCCCATTTGGCGCAATGCTTTTGGTCAAAATCTCGACCAAAACACTGCCAAGTGGGATGCCAATATTTGCACCTGTGTGTGTATTTAGATGCCAAGTGAATACTTTGCGTTTTGCAAAAAAAAAACAAAAACAATCCATAACGAATAGAGTGGAAAGTTTACGCAGCAGTACTCAATCATCGCCATTAAAATCAACACCAACTAACAACTCAAAGGCGACAAGTTTAGATCGATTTTTGCAATCCAATTTTGTGGTGTGCCTGTGATGGCCTTCTATTCCTACTACAATTTACATGCATTCATATTGGGTGGATGCAGTCCGTGTCTAGTAAGTTAAGTTTGGTGCGGACCGTTGTCAGGATATTCGCATACCAGTTTGAAACAGATTATCGCGATTGTCTTCTTTTCTAAATCAATTGATTTATATTTAAACGTTTAAATATAGAAATCACAGTTTCTTTATGCCGACTATTAAAATTGCTTTGAAAATATTTAATACACTATTACCTCATTGCTAATTTTCGTTTATAAATAATGATAGTATTCACTCTTTGTGACATTTTAGGTGTAAAATTGGTACGTAGCACAGTGCCGACTTAGTGGGCAAAATTCGAAAAATTCGTTATCGGCAATTTTACCACTCAAAGTAATTAAACATAAATTTCTCCACGGAATAAATTATATGCCGCCAGCAAGCCACTAAAGTCAATAAATTTTATATTAAGAATTTTAATCAAAGCATAGCCATGCGAAAGCTCTTTACGGAAATAAATGTCATAAATACATTATTTGATTCGTTTGCCGTTTTTTATTTCCATATACATATATAGCAGAAAACTACAAAAATAAAATTTTTGAAATAATGACTTTTTAACTTTCGAAGGAGAAAATAAAAACCAGCTCATTTCTTGCACTTTTTGAAGTAATGCGTTTTTGCTAATGCAGACAATCTTTTTTTAATTTTTTTTTGTCAGCGCCATCACATCTGCACGATTCATTTGATTTTCAAAAGTGAGGTGTCAGATTAGAAAGCTTGACCTACAGATAATAAAGTAAATTTTTTTAAAGAGTTGCCAAGAGCTGACATTAATTACTAAAACGTGGGTATCAGTCTAAAGGGGTATGAAAAGCGTGTATTTCTTGACTAGATGTAGGAGTTTTGCCACGTGTTTTAAATATTAAATTCCATTTATATTTAGGGAAATTTAGGTAATTTGAACAGATAGGTATCACCATAAGGGAGTCAAACGAAAGTGGTTTAAGAAGGTTTTAGCTTGCAAACAGGGTTCGTATTTGCACACACATGCGCAGCACATCATAACATTTTACGCTCACACACGTGTGCTGTGCATATAAAAAATTAAAAACTTGCTCACATCACATGTGTGTGCTGTTTGGTAAAAAGCACGGGCACATGTGTGTACTTTATTTTTATTAATATAAAGCACACGCACATGTGTGTGCTTTGCGTAGAGAAACTTATACACTTCGATTTCTATCTCAAATCTTAAAATAATTTTTTTATATGTTTTCTGTCATATAAAAAACAGACAACACCTCACTTGTTATTGAATTGTCTTTCAAAAAATAACGTTTAATAAACAAATTCTTTTAAAAATATATTATGTGCATGTGCATGGGCTGAAATTTGTACAAAAATCGGCTCACACACATGAGCATGTGCTTAATAACAAACAGCACACACTTTTCTGTGAGCAGAGTTTGTTTTCCACTTATGCACACACATGTGTATGAGCAGTGAGTACAAGTTGAATGTGTTTCTGGCGTGTGTGTGAGCAGAGCATGTGTGTGCAAATACGAACCCTGCTTGCAAATATATTTAAGTGGATTGCCACCTGTTGGTGTAAAGTCAAATTTGATTGAGTTAAAATAATAAATGTAACAAACGAAATGTTTACGACATCGTATTTTTTGGTTTATTACAATATGTAAATGCATACATTGCCAATGAATGATATATTCTGATTACATTCCTTTAAATAACTGGAACTATAATTAACTTTAGTTTCAGGAATGTTTTAACTGTTCTTATTTCTTTCTAAATATGTAAAATTGTTTCTTTTTTCTGATACACATATGTATTTCAGTTACCTAATTTCCTTTATTAATTTAATTAGATTTTTTAATTGGGCGTCAACTCTTCTACATGTAATTTAAAAGCAAAGGACTTTGCAAACCATTTCGATTGATTGTAATATCAAATTCATTTAACTTATTAAATAATCCAAATGCAATTTTTAACAGGTGGCACATCTACAGGCCAAACCTTGTAATGTAAGTGCTGCAAGAACCGAAATTTAAACTGAATTTCCAGTGAAAGTATGAAAGTTATCGAAAAGCAAATTGCAGCTTTATAGGCGGCATACACGGTGCGTCTGACTCGCGAGTCATTTGTGTACGTGTTAACTCGCTTTCCACTACACACAATTGAAAGAAAAGTTGAATGAAAACCTATGGAAGCGGGTTTTTCAATAAAGATCGCATGCGAAACCTTATCGAAGGCTTTAGAAAAACCGGTGTAAATACAATCAACTTGGTATCCAGGAGAAAAGTTAGGGATGCGATACTCGCTAAGAACAACTGGCAAAAAACCCGTGCTGATTCGGACAAATTAAACTTTTCACAGAAAAATATATATTATCTTTTTTTTATGACACAATCAAAGAGCTGTGGCACTTCACCCAAAAAAAAACTTCTCTTAATTGAAGAAAAACAGCAATCAAAATGAAGAAAAATGGGAATGAAACAGCACTAAAGGAGTTTTATCCTCTTTTCATGCCCAACATTTCTTCAAAATGATAGATTACATCCACGGTTCCATATTTTCGTCTACGTTTTTACACATTCCAAAGAAAAATTACGCATTCAGGAGAATTTGTTACTCATTCGGAAGAATTTTCTACCTTAAAGTAAGGAAAGTTTTTCTTTGATCCAGAGATGGATTTTTGGTTCAGTGTTGCTAATTTACAAGTTATGCGCAGTATTAGGTTTCTCGGGTTAAAACTTTCGAGGTAATTGTTAGTTTGGACTATTGGAATGCCAAGAGCAATGTCCCACGTGTCGTTAAGCAACCCTCTGTTATCATTGACTACTCTGATGTGCGGAATCTATTACAACATCGCTTAGCTATCGAAAATTGCAAAAAAGTATTGGACAAGCGGAATTTCATAGTTTTTAGGATACCACGCGGCAATATGGTTTGTTTCAGTGTAGAAATTGATCTAATTCGCTATTAGCGTTGTAAAGTTTGTTATAGGATTTGCCCAACTTGCAGGTTATATATTGGTATATTCTCGACATTTATGGCTAGAATATTGAATGGGATAGTCAACTGTGCAATTTGACTTTAAAAAATCAATTTCTATGTTCCTTCAAGACCCTTACATGTTCCACCTGTTTTTTGCTTTGCATCAAGGTGAGAAGGCTACCAAGAGAGCAATTTTCCCTAATATCTATGACCATGTTAGCATGGGCAACGTCTACCGAAGAAGGTGGAGTTTCGAACTGTACGAGCTTAACAAAACAATGGATATAGTCAAACGCGTACATTTGCAGAAATTTCTTGTTAGGATATATCGTGCATATGGATGATAATACTCCGGTGAAACCAAACTTCGAGCACCCATGGAAGGACAGTGAAAGCAAGACCGCAAACTAATCCAATAGAAAGTCCAGAAGCAGTAGAACATATCTATACTTGAAATTAACAATCTTCAGTTTAACATAACTCAAAACTTGTACGCTTTGACAGCAATTTTTTCAGTGTTCAAATCGCACCGATTGCAAAGTGCAATTCGTTATGGCAACATAATATGCTCGAGTTTTCAAAGCAGGGAACCTCCAATTTGGCTATTACTCCCTTAACTACCGCGACCGCAAACATGCAAACACTCGTGCAATCTAGTACAGATATACATACATATGTGTAAAAACATGCATATACAAGCGCACATACCCACTAGGTTATTTTGTTAGGTGCTCCTAATGCTGACATGTATGTATGCTTATGTTAGTTTGACCGCAGGTACTATAAAAATGTATTGCCTAGTCACGCGCATTTCGAGTAGCTGAATTTGCAACTAAAGTAGGTGTAAAGTAAGAGAAGCCGAAGAAATAAATTGATACGCAGCGAGTAGAAAACAAAGTTATGCAGGTAGTGAGCAGCTACGTACTCAGCATCTTAAGTTGTAGCTGCTGTGTAACAGATCAGATGAACGATCACACGAAAAAAGCAGGTGTGTTAGCATGGACGCTCGATCGAATGCGAACGATTTCACTCTATTGCTTTTTGTACTACACAAAGTCATTCATGCGAAGGCGGCCGTCGCTATGCGTTAGTCATGGGGAATAGTCAAAAAAGTTGTTATGCTCCGAAGATGAAAAGTAAGGTGGAAAGTATTCATAATTAGCTTTACCTGGCGGCCTACTGGGTACATATGTACGTTGCCAAAGTACCGATCACGAGATAACTTTAAGCGGTAAATACAAAAGTACTTTTATGCATACATACATAACAATGAATCCCATTGCGCCGCATACAGGGAGCATTTCATTGAAATATGGCCATAAAAGTAAAAGTAGAACAGGAATTTTCAAATTTGGAACATAAGCTTCTTTGATGAAGATTGGTAAACTGCGGTTATATAAGCTTAATCCGTCAACAAATACTCACCCCTCAAATAACGATAACTTGAAAAAACTATGGTTGAAATTGCAATATTTTCGAAAGTAATAAAGCTAGTATGCCATAATTACACATAAGCGATTACTAGAAAGGCCGTTAACACCAGGCGATTGTTGCTTTCAACTAAAAGTTGCTGTAAAATCGCCTCGTGTAAACACCGTACTAACGTTACAGTCGCACGTATAATTCTGTTTATATTTCTGAAACGTTGTATAAAAACCGAAAATTTTTCATATATCCTGATAATTAACCTCAAAAGCTATATTTTATATACATACACTAGTTTCCTTACTTTTGTTGTTTTCAAGATAAATGTGGTTTTAAGTGGTTTTTAACGTAAATTTTTTTGGAAGTCAGATATATATTACGTCACACATACGAACAACTTGGCGAATCCTGTAAAGTTAAAAATTGATCTGAAGTATTTTAATAAGGATCAAGGTTCATAGAAACTATAAAATTATTAACTTTTGGATAATACACGTTGACGACAAATCTATAAACCGAAATATGCGGTCTTTAACGTTACTTACTATACTTGATTATATTCTCCATTTTGATCACAAGAGAAATAGACGCGCACCGCATCCACTGGATGTCAATTGCCACTTGCTCCTAGATGCTTTAAGATGTATATTAACAAATTACATCTCAATAGTTGGCGGGTGAGTCAAAGAAATATTTTTCTTCACTTGTTCCTCGTTTCCAAAGTTTTTACCACATTCTTGGTTAGCAAGTTTGCCATTTTGATTCCACAACTCGGGCAATCCACAGCCATTTGGCGGCTATAATTCATTTCAGTACGAGCTTTGTTTTTAAGTGGGTAGTAGGAAATCCAGAATGGTACAGTCCCAACTCTGCTTGGCCTCCGAGTGATAAATTTCGGTAATATTTGCTTTTATCTCCCTGAGTGTGGTGCCCATGTCCTCCGCGTGGGACACATTCAGTACGGAGCTGCACCTTGCTAATTCGTCCGCTGCCTAGTTTCCGTAAATGTCCCTATATCCCGGGACCCATGTTAGGGTAATTTCGTATTGATCAGAGATATAGGTCAGCTCTCTCCTACAGTTGTCCACTAGTTGTGATCTAACGGGGGTAGAAGATAGTGCCTTAATAGCTGCTTGGCTATCCGAGAAAATACTCAGATGAATATTAATGAAGAAATTATAGTTAACTAGCGGTACCCCGGTGTGCTTCTCTACACCAAATATTGAAAAATATTGAAAAATTAATGAAAAATCCTGCACGCCGTACTTCCTTTTGTTGGAAGTGCTCCTCAACATTTTGCGATCTTCTTTGCGTTAACATCATGTTCGCATAACGCGCACGTCGACCTATATTTTAACGACTGGCTCGTGGTGGATTTCTTGGACGCTGTGATTCTACAGCTGTATTCTGCGCATACCGTCCACGTCGTACTTCATTTTGTTGGGAGTGCACCTCAACCTTTTTTGATCTTCTTTGCGATAACATGATGTTCGCAAGACGCGTACGTCGGCCTATATTTGAACGACTGGATCGTGGCATTTTATTCAATAGCGAACGAAAAACTCAATGCATAGGAACGAATTCGACAAATCGTATGGTAAACGCACTTTCTTTTAAATAATCAAATGAAATTCACAATCGACAGTAAAAGAGCACTTGAAAAAACTTCATTCGAAGCCAAAGAACACAACACAGCCACAATTTTCCACAATGGTTTTGTTCACTATAAATCAATGAGGAGAAATACCTGCATGGAAAATTTCCAGTGTACTCAAACTTTTCGTACGAAACGCTGCAACAAATTTGTGCAAATATATTGAAATTGACGAAAAAAATAAAATGAAATATGAATTAAGAACTATATTAAACACACGTGTTGATTCTCCAAAGTCCAAAATAGAAAGACCGAATATCAATGTACACCACCTTTTCGATAATACGATGAAATGACAGATATGTTGTGTTGTGGTGACTTTCATTCCATTGGCTCTACAAAATCCCTGTTGAAAAACTTGCAGCCATGTTTATACTTGACTTAATTTATCCGAAGAAAAAATAAACACAGCACGTTATAGCAACAATTTTTCACTATGTTTTCGATTTTTCATGTATGTGCTGTTGTACCATATACGTGGTTCATGTGACAGACATAAACTGTCATATATCATGAACCGCTGGGCCGACTTCGGGCCCACTTCACATAACCCATCTGCATGATAGTCCGAATATACCGTTTAAATTTGGTAGAATTCGTGCACTTATTTTTTTATTTAAGATGGGAGGTACCACGCCCCCCTTTCCCAATACTGCACATTTTTCTCCATGAGTATGGAATTATTTCATATGTCTCTATACCAATTTCCAGTAATCTACTACAAATATTTCAAGAGATATACCAGATGAAAATTTTTATTAGTATGGGCGGTGCCACGCCCCCTTTTCCGAATTCGGGGAAACTTAACACAAACCATCTGCATAATAGCCCGACTATGCCGTATAAATTTGGTTGAAATCTTGTACTTATTTTTTATATATAAGATGGGAGGTGCCACGCCCTCTTTTCCAATACCGCCCATTTTTCTCTATGAGTATGGAATTATTTGATATACCTCTATACCAACTTCCAGTACTCTACCACAAATATTTCAAGAGATATACAACATACAAATTTTAGTTAGTATGGGAGGTGCCACACCCCCTTTTACGAATTCGGGCAAAATTCATATAAACCATCTGCATGATAGCCTGAATATGCCGTAAAAATTTGGTTGAATTCGGTGAAGCCGTTCTCAAGTTATAAGCTCACACCAAAAACGTGTACTTATTTTTATACATAAGATACATATGGCACGCCACCTTTTCCAAATTTGGGCAAACTCTACATAAAATATCTGCATGATGGCCCGAATAAGCTATATAAATTTCGTTGAATTCGGTGAAGCCGTTCTCAAGTTATAAGCTAACTCACTAATTTTTATATATAAAATAGAGGCGCCACGCCAACTTTTCCGAATTCAAGCAAACTTCACGTAAACCATCTGCATGATAGCCCGAATATGCCTTATAAATTTGGTTGAATTCGGTGAAGCCGTTCTCAAGTTATATGATCACATCAAAAACGTTCACTTATTTTTATATTTTAGTTAGTATGGGTGGTGCCACGCCCCCTTTTCCGAATTCGAGCAAACTTCACATAAACCATCTGCATGATAGATCGAATATCCCACATGAATTTGGTTCTCAAGTTATGAGGTCACACGAGCACAACGAGCACTTATTTTTATGTCTTTATTTATTTATATATATATTTGTTTTTCCAGAGATTTCATACTAAATTTAAATGGTTGTAAATAAAAAAAAGCAAAATAATGCAAAACCATGCATTTATTTTAAAATATGCAAAAATATGCACGAAATATTGAATGCCATTTCAAAGGAAATTTCATAATTCGTTAAGATACCTTAACCATTTCCATATGAAGATGTCCAATAATAGTCTCATACGGGTACTATTGGAGATCAATTAGTCTCGACTCATCCATGACGGGTATAGTTGGAGATCAATTAGTCCCCGACTTATTTTTAATGGGTACTATTACCGATTTAATTATATATACGCATTTAGTCAATGAAATTTCGTGTGCGGCGTTGGCACATAGAGAGAATATTCGCTCAACAAACGTGAGCACCCTGGTTCGATTCGCAGCTGGCGCAAATTTTTATATTTATTTTTTAAAAGTTACTAGTCGCTTTTTGTACCCGTTCGGGTATAAAGGGGAACAATTAGTCTCTTAATAGGACATGCTCGAACAAAAGCGAACAGTTCATTCGAAAGTGGTATTAGTCGGGTGTTCCTTTGCGATTGCTCCCGGTGATTAGTTGCATTTTTTGCAGGGTTATTAGCACTTTTCACCTGATTTAAATACGAACACTGTATGTACATGTGCATTGTACATACTATATATACTTTTTTCTTTCATTTATAGCCATTACCTCCCACTGTGCGCCATACCGTTTATCACTCGCCACTTCTAATCAGTACATTTGGTTATATGGGATAATATACTTGTACATATATATTAGCTTGGGTGCTAGGAAATATATATTTACATTAACGTGCATCACTCTCCAGAAAACAAACTTTGTTACTGTTATTCCATCGGATATATACAATTTATTATATTTTAATACTTCTGCAAAAATACCTCGCAAAAAATATTAAGATTTTCTTAATTGAAAATACCTCCCAAAATCGATAATAGAAGAATCTAAGCTTAAAATTTTGCATAAAAATTTTAGAAGATTGAATCGACAGAATCAAAAAATGCGATTTTTGAAGATATTTTCAAATCATACCAGCTCACGTAAGTATTAATATCTTTAAAAAAACCGCAACTTTTTGGTGATGCACCTTATATGCATATAAGTATACGTACCCTGCAGAAAACAAATTATCAATTGATGAAAAATAACCAACTTATAGTAGCTATTTTGCGGGATTTCTATCAAATATCTAACTTGTCGTTGGCTACAAAAAGCTAACGTGAAACTAGTTGAAAAGTAAGGCAAGAGTAATGCAGACGTAATCGGGAGATTGGTTTCTTTAAACAAGTTTCTATTTAAATATCCTCATACAAATTTTACTTTGAATACACTTTCATTCTGCACTTCACAAATATTTTTTCGAATTCAGGACAAATAAAAGGAATATCGAAATTTTATATTATCATTTTGAAGCTATGTGCGGCGGAGTCGAACATGGGACCACCTCCAACAGAATATGTAAAAAAATGTGTAATGTAATAAAATAAAGTAAATAAATAAAAATGTAAAAAAAAATAAAAAATTTTCTTATTAATATTTTGTGTCCAAAAATAGTTAGGTACAAGTTCGTTGACATTTTATTCAGAGGTAACCACCCTTTACTGTTTCGTGGACATCGCCATAGAAATATAGTCAGCTTTCCCTGAAAGAAAATACACAGATAATAGTGACCTTTAGTTCCTTCCTAATCAACTTCAACTTAACTTATACTAGTTAGATCAAGAATGATAGAATACAAGATTGCGCTAATCGAGCTAAGAGCATCGTCGTGACGTCAACAATACCAGAATGAGGGAGCAAAATCGAGCTCAACAAGAAGAAGAGGAAGAATCGAGCAACAGACAGTGTTGCCAAGTTTTGAATTTGAAAAAGCACCAAATTTTTATTGGGGTATTGAATAGACTTTATATATATATATATATATAGACTTTTATAACTAATTAAAATCAATCGTGATTGATTGTGGAGGTGCTGCCACATATTTTGTTGGCAATCATATTCTCTAGCTTATGAATGTCTGTGTGCCATGATTTTGTTTTCGTTTTTGTAAAGTTGCTTACAACACTTACAATTGCTATAAATTGTGCTTAATTTGTTCAAGAATTAAAAATTTAGTGTCTTCAAACTAAAAACAAAAGCACCAAAAATGCACCTAGCACCAAAATCAAAAAATTTCGCGTTTTGAATACGCACTAAATCTGGAGCTAAAAGCACAAACTTGGCAACAGTGCATGTAAACAAAGTATTGTGCGACGTCAGCGAAAGGGTGGATGCTGTCAAATCGACGCAGAGAGGGGTAGCGGCCCGTGAATGGCGCCACCTTCATTTTCTGCATTGCGTAGTTAGATAAATTTCCTGCAGGAGGTAAATACACACGCATGTGAAAGTACACATATACATTCACTTGTTGATGAGTTGGTCTAGATCCTTTGGTGTTTGGGAGAAATTAGTAGCGCTCTGGTTGCAACCGTTGCCACTGTTGTTGTGGCACGTATCTTAATTGGTGACAGTCCAACTCAGTGTTCGAGTATTGATTCCAAAAAATAACAGAGAAACAAAAATAACGCATAGCTTAATGAAAAACCAAACGGAACTATTTGAAAATCGCGTACGTTCGAATCATCAAAGCACAGAATGACTGATTGCTCAATGTGTACACCCCACAGGAGGCTAAGCTGGTGTTGAATCTGAATACGTATGTATGTATGTACATATGTGAATACGTATGTATGTATGTACATATATGTAAAAGTAGCGAAAATTCTACAGCCTACACCAACTGTAAAGCCAACTCAATCGCTTTTCTAATTTGTAGTGTGGTCAATGTTCGTACAGTTTCACATCATGAATTAACTGTTAGGAGCGCCCATTGAGTCATGGACCGCATTTCAAGGGCTCAGTACTTACCCCGCAGTCTAATGAGTATGCTCTTGTAAGTATGTATATATGTATGTATGTATTTTTGTGTTTATTATATGCTATTCACATGAATTTGCTTACACTTTCTGTCTAAAATTATAAAGGCGCACAATTTCATCATTAATCTATATATTATTATTATTATGAGCCTTGAGCACTGCGACCTCTAGGGTGGTCTATTATGCGTGGCCCTTTACCCTGTACGTGAAGGATTTTGATATAGGCTAGCTCTTAGGTGAGATTTTTGTTCCATATTTCGAATGGATTAAGCGTTGTACCCCCTAGGTGGGCGAGTCTGCGTCTAGTGAGAGCAACACATTCACAAAGGATGTGTTCTGGTGTTTCTTCGTCCATCTCACAGAAGCGACATACGCTCGTGTCTGAAAGATTAGTTTTACTGATGTAATAATGCAGGGAACAATGTCCCGAGAAGTACCCAGTGAGAGTTCAAAGGTCTTCCCTGCCTAGATTTATGAGCTTTTTTTAAAGTTTCTTGTGATCGACAGATGGACCGCTTAGCTTGTCTATGCCCTGGATATTCACTCCAGTGCATATCAAATTTTCCAATGCCCACCCCCTTGTCCCCTTAAGTGGGCTTTGGTGAGCCCGCAAAAGGGTTCCGAGCCATGGAATATTGTGGTAGCTCCGTGTTTTGCTAGGCGGTCCACCTGTTCATTGCCGTTGTTGCCCTTATGCCCCGGCACCCAGCCCAGTAATACTCTTCTCTTGCTTCCAAGAGCGTTTAGGGTGTTGAGGCAGTCGTACACTAGTTTTGATGTAATTATGTAGGACCTCATCGCTATCAAGGCAGCCTGACTGTCCGACATACTGCAGATGTTTATAGAAGCTGTGCCCTTTCTGAGGCATTCTCTGCCACAGATATCTATCACATGAATCAAAGGCTTGGAAAATGGTGGTTGCCCATTAGTAGGGTTTCCAGATTTTTTTATGAGCGAAATCAGTACACTAGACTTTTTCATGTTAAAAAAATCAGTACTTTTCAGTACGTTTTTATTCAAAGCATAATTATGAACGTAAGTAACAGAAAATAATTTAAAACGCCTGAGTTCTTGTTTTTAACAATATTTTGGTACATAAATAAAATATAGTTCATAAAAAATAAAAGTGTTATTCATTTTAAAATGAGTGTATACATCATTATACACAGGAGCCAACAAATTATTTTATATTTGTGACTTTTTGAATAGCAATAACACTGTACGGCAAAATCAATTTTTTTCTAAGTAATTTCTCCGCTCGAAGTTCGAAATTGAACCTTTGGTAAAAAATTATTTTAAATTACTGTATGTAAACTACTAAAAAAAGTAAAAACATAGTCGTGGTATGCCCTTTTCTCTTATTTAAACGATATATAACTTTTTCTATGTTACAGGTGCTATAAGGGGTTAAAGGTCGGGTCTTCGAAAAATTTAAAATCTTATATTTCAACCCGCTTTCTTGTGATATGCAATTTGTATACTACGTATGTATAGATCTGAGAAAAAACATTTAAAAGGAAAAAATACCTTTTCTTTATAAAAAAAAATATTTTAAATAAAAACGCCTTACGGCTTCACTAGTAGTTCACAAAATATAAAAATGTTATTCATTTTAACATGAGTGTACACTTCATCGTACACAGGAGCCAATAAATACTTTTATATATATGATATGCCCATAAAACGATTGATCTTATTGTTGTTTTAATTTCTTGGACATATCAAACATTATTTGAAACATGTAAACTATAATTAAATTATTTTTGTCTTATTTTTTGCAGTACAGTTTAAGGAAGTTCCAACGTTATCTAAAAACCTTAAGAAAATACTAAAGTATTTTGTTTGAATAGAAAATTCAGTACAAATCAGCACAAATTTTGAAAAATCAGGACATTAGCGTACTAATTGAAGAAATGAATAAAATCAGTACAAAAGTTGAAAAATCAGTACTGTACTGATAAAATCAGTAAGTCTGGCAACCGTACCCATTGGAATCGATCATGTAAAATTCGGCCCAAATATATCAGCTCCAGTTTTTCCATCTTCAAGTTTTGACCCGTCAGGGATACCTTGAAATACCTTGAAATTCCTATAAAGTAATGTAGCTACTGCGTCCCTCATGTGCATTATGGGGTCATTTGTGAATTTCGTTTGGATCTTCATATGATCTGTCATGTTTCCGGTTTTTAATTCGGAAGTATTTAGCATTCCCAGTGCCAAAAAGCTGGCCTTCCTCTCTATTAGGTTTGGGAAGGGCGGTATGCTCACAAGTACACTAGGTGCATCAGCAGGACTGGTCCGCATAGCCCCTTTTATGCCAATGCACACCTTTCGGCGCAGTTTGGAAAGTTTTGCGCTAGCAGTTCTTTGAGTCATCTTTTTCCACCATGCAAAGGATGCGTAGGTATCTGTTGCCTCACACCTTTACTAAATGACCAGTAAGTGATTTTGGGGGAGAGTTTTTCCATAAATTCGCGTGCATGCGAAGAAAGCTCTCATTGCCTTTTGGACGGTTGCAACCAAATGCGCATTCCATGATGAGTGTCTTATCCAGCCACAACCCCATGTATGTTGCTTCACTTTAAAGCTCTATTCTAGTGCCGCCCAGAGTAAATTCTGTAATGAATAACTTTCCAACGGGTAAACGGAACCAGAGTAGATTTAGTATGATTATTGGATAATCGTTTGGTGTCACACCATCTTTGCATCACCTGCATAGCCTTGTGTTTCGAAGCCATGGTCGTTCAGTAGGAAAAGGAGTTCGTCTATAACGATAGTCCACAGAAGAGGAGAGAGTACACCCCTTTGAGGGCAACCTCTTGTAGCTGTAATAGATTATTTCCTGCCTCCCAGCTCGATACTGAACTTCTTTGTTTTTAGCACAGAAACCACTCAATTTATTATGATATATAAGTATATCGTCACTACACACGACTAAAGGCGCGCTAGTGTTTTGACGCGAAAAAAGGCGCGTAAAAAAAATTTGCGAAAAAAAATGTTTATGAAAACATCGGCGAAGTATGTTAAGAGTTTTTGACGCTGAATTTTTGCGTCTTTTTTCGCCGTCAACTTTTGAGCTCGCGCCTTTATTCGTGTCTAGTTTCGATATATATTATATGCTTACTCCCTTGCATATCAGAGCATCTCTTATTTCCTTGTATGACGTGTTGTCTAAAGTCCCTAAAAAGGCCAATCAAGGCACAAAGGGCAATTTTCTTAGACTCCAGAGCCTTTTCGACGTAAGGCTGTGAATGGCACCTGCTCAGGTTTACCTGCCTTGGGTAAAAATATGACCTTAGCCTCTGTCCATCTACTGGGAATATGACACAGTTAGAGCGATGCTCTGTATATTCTATATAGGACTGGGCCTATATAGTTACTTCCTTGTTCAAGTTGACAAGCATAGACCCCATCTGGTCCTGGTGATTTGTATGGGCTGAAGTAAGATATCACCAATTGCACTCTTTCTACCGTGGTAGGTTTAGTTGCGAGGCTTTGTTCTATACTAGAAGTGGTTTCTTTATAGTGCCGATCGTGTTTTTGTGTTTTTGTGTTCCCTATTTAGAGCTTTTTGGAGGCGTCCTGCCTCTGGCTGGCTTTTTACTTCCCCTCAGTGGTTTCGCCACCTAGGTTTTTTTGGATTTCTGCAATTCTTTTCTATAAGAAGTTAGTGAAAGGTTGTATTCTTTGCTCTATTGAATATTTTTTTGTCCTTAAATCTCATTTGCTCAAGCTTATTTTTCCATCAAGGCAAATCATGTTTGGATTTTACCATTCCGTGGGACAGCTACTATTGAAAGCTTTTCCAATGTCTGAATGAAGCTGTTCAGCACAAGTCTCATGCTTTTGTGCACTCTTGACCATCATGACTGGTTCCACCTTCTTCAATGATAAAGCGAAAGAGTTCCCGCTTCGTTTTCCTGAGCATATGGTCCGACAATGATACCTCCCCTGAGACGCACCATTTTGTGACAGACGCTGCCATGTTCTGACTACTTAGAAAAAGATGTAAGACTTCCGCTCTAATACGTTCCTAAAAGTTGGTTCATTCCCACGGTTTATAATACTTATATTATAACTACCTATAAACTTGAGAAGGTACTCACCCCTTTTGTTCGTGTCGGTGCTCCCCCAAACAGTGCTATGGGCATTTGCATCACAGCAGAGGATCCATGGTATACCACTCCACCGGGATGTGATCAATTAGCGCTTTTGGTTCAGGTGTCGGGGCTATCTCCTCCTATCCCGGGAAGTACGCGGAGGCAAGTATTGCCTCTTTCAACCCCAGTAGGAGTCGGACCTTTGGCAAATACCGCAACAAGATCCGCGGTAATGAACTGTGAAATAGGCAGAAACGTTAGCTTGTTATTTAATAGCTTTGCCGCTTTTGGGCGACAGCTGGAGGCACAGATATTCTTACCGTCCTTTGAACTAAAGCTTCTGACGTCACCTCTTAATATCCAGGGTTCCTGCATGAAGGTTACACCTAAGCCTTCGTTTGTGAACCTTTTATACAAAACATGAGATTCTGCCTTAGCGCGGTGAAGGTTTACTTAGAGGCATTTAATGTGCCTCGGATTTTGGAAGGTTTTGGGGTGAGATTCCATTACTTGGGGTCTTTGTAGCCGCAAGCACCCACCTTCTTCTCTCTGTTGCCTTGCAGCAAGACCGCTATTTCGGCCGTCGTGCCATCTCCCTTACCTTTGCGGCTGGAAGTAGCTGCTTCGGAGCTGCCACGTAGTGGTGGCTGTTTTGCAGGCTTTGAGGATGCGATGGATCTGACGTTCTTTTGGGCTTCTTTCAGTACGTGTTGTAGGGTAAGGCATGATGGTGTTTGTTGCTGTTCTCGGAGGCGGGGTTGGATCTTTGTGTGTTTCGTGCAGCTCTGTAGGGTCTATACCAGTGTCAACCTCCGGTGCCTTTTGCTGAACTTGCGTGTCAGTGGGTAGCTGCCTGGGAGCTACGGTGACGTAGAAAGGCTGCTCCTCCGAGTTAGGCCTATCGATGTTGGTGGCATCATCATCTACCAAAGGCATCGTCGGTTTGGCTTTCCCCCTAAGCTTTTCTACGCCAAAGCCATAGTTCACCACGTTTCTGCGGTGTTTTAGCATATCTAGTGATAGCGGCTCAACTGGAATGATGATTTCCGCCATTGTCGACATGCGTACTCGATTTATAATGTGCCAGTCCGGTATTCTCAGGTCGTTGTTCTGTGCCTGAAGCATCCTGAGCGCATCCTCTCTGGCAGAGCTGTCCAGCTCCGGGAGGAGTCCCACAAAAATGATGCGGCGAGGTGCTTCCTCGATTACTTTCATCTTCGCCTTTCTTGACAGCCCTGAAACAAAATGTGATAGAACCGTGAAAGGTTTGAATTAAATCTAGAACTCTCGACAACTATCCCTGAAAATACCATTCCTGCATCTTCCCTTGACCACTTATAGACATTTGTTGAATTGCAAAAACTGGTTTTGGTGAAATTTGATTATCTACCGCAAATAAACAAAAGGTGATAGAACCTTCCACTTAGGCTTAAATTAAGACTTGAACTTTATACTGCAATCCCAAAAATACCATCCCTGCACCTTGACCCTAAGGTCACTTATTGTGATTTATTGAATAGCAAAAACTGAACTTGGCAAACATTTTTTTTTAATAGCACATTTTCCAGCACTTTTTATTGTTCAATAAATGACCCACTTCATATGGTACTGATGTGTAAACAGTTTTAAACCATCACGAAGTAAGGAAATCCGCTCTTCGGGACATTGTAATTATACCTTTCATGAGCGTGAAATGGTATTATAACTTTGGTCCGATGTTTGTAAGTACCAGAATAAGAAGAGATGGACCCATTAAAATGTATACGTAACTGATCAGAACGTCGATCTGAGTCGATTTAGCCATGTCCGTCTGTCCGCCTGTCCGTCTGTCCGTCTGTTTGTATGCAATCTAGTCTCTCAGTTTTCGAGATATCTGGATGAAATTTGGTAGGTGCATGTGTTTTTATAATGTGTTAATCACTTGTCGGAACCGGAAGAATCGGACCACTATAAGATATAGCTCCCATACAACTGATTGTTCAGAAATGAGGTTTTTCGTTATAACTTCTTCATTTAAGTTGCTAGGGACATGAACTGGGAACTGGGGAACTGTTGTCACCCATTATCAAAAGAATAATTTCAGTGAAAATGGCGAAGATCGGGTTGCTATAACCTATAGCCTCCATACAACTGATTGTTCAGATATAAGGATTTTTGCCATAACTTCTCCATTTATGCAGCTAGGAACATGAAAATTCGCACCTCTTTCACTCAGTATTAACAGAATACCTACAGTATATAAGCCGTATAAGCTAGGATCATGAAATTTTGCAATACTTCCACCCACAGTGAAAATAACAAAGATCGGGTCACTTTTACATATAGCTCCCATACAACTGATTGTTCAGATAAGTGATTTTTTGTTTTAACTCTTCCATCTATGCAGCTAAAAACAAGAAATTTCAAACTATTTTCACTCATTATAAACAGAAAGTTTACAGTAAGATTAACAAAGATCGGACCACTATAACCTATTTATTGCCTCCGTACAACTGACTGTTCAGATTAGGGGTTTTACTGTAACACTTCTTTATTTGGACAGTAGAGCTGCCAAACTATCGACGATACTATCGATAGTATCGATAGTCTGGTCACTTGAAATAACTATCGATAGTTTTAGTACTATCGCCACTATCGTTTCATTGATAGCGTATTCGCTTCCCTGGCGCTTTAGATATTGCACGTATTGGTTCAAAGAGAACAAAAATTGGCAGCATTATTTCATGAACGAACGAATAAAGATCACCCACGATGGTGTGCGAGAAAAAAGTATTTTCTTTGCAGTGACGTCATTTTTTCGCCGCCATGTGAATGAAACGGAATGAAGCCATGTGTGTGAATGAAACAACCGATTAAAAAATGCCGTTATCAACTATTATTTTTTTATTTTTTTTCAAATGCAATTACAAATACACGGTTTCCTTGCTGGGTAATCTGTTTAGTTGGTTCATGGCATTATTTCTAAAAGCGCCATTGTTTATTTTAAGCGTGGATATAGCAGAGGTTACATTGCCGTCTTAAGAGCGTGTCAGACCGGGAAATGCAGTATATTTCAAAAGACTGTCAAATGGAGAAATTGTAGAAACCAGTTGCATGAGCAATGGCACCTTGCATGTAAAGTGCCATTCGAAAGAATTTTTTTTTTCGAAAGGCGAATTGCAGGGAAAATTTCTGTTGACTGTTTACATGGCGAATAATTTTCTAGCAATATTTCTCGATACTAAAATGCAACCGTGAGCCGCTAAAATAAACAAATTTATAATAGCAAGATAACGAAAAATAAATGGATTTAGAAAAACATTTGAAATGTGTCGATGCTATCGATAGTCACCCTTAAGACTATCGTAAAACATCGATGGACTTGACTATCGATAGTTTGACAGCTCTATTGGACAGCTAAAACCGATAAATTTCGTAAGCAATTTTTTAAATAATAATATAAAGTCTACTGAGAAAATTGTCAAAATCTATGCTGTATAAGCTTTATCTCTTATACCACTGATTGGTCAGATACCAGTTTTTGCGATATAACTCATTTATGTAGGAAGCTAAACCCATTAAATTGTGTTAGCGGTTTACATACCGATCACAGAGCAGTGGAAATCACTTAGATTGGTGCTATATAAGGTATACCTTCCATACCCCTGATTGTTTAGATATGATTTTTTATATATATGTGAATATATAAATTTTTTCAAGTGCAGTAATCTGATAAAAAATTACCGTTATATGGGAGGTAGGCGTAGTTATTGTCCGGTTTTGCCCATTTTCAGTACCATCCGTCCTACGCCCGAGTTACGCGAGTTATCGTGTGCTCAAGCAGATGGACGGGCGGACAGATGGACGGACGGACGGACAGACAGTCACCGCTTTATCGATTTCTCTTTTCATTCTGATCATTTATGTATACATTTGTCTATATCTATCTCTATTCGTTTTGCCTGTTACAAACAACCGTTATGTGAACAAGGTTATAATACCACATACATACAAAAAACAAAAAAGCATTAAACTGTACGTACATTTTTTGTTGTTTTTTTAGCATATTTACCAATTTAGTTGTTCACGCTTGCCTGGTTATCAGATTATCTGGTTAAAAATAATTTTTCTGTAGTGTAAGTTATTGTTGTACAACCACAATGTTTTAGTGCTTATCTAAGCGCTTAAAATTGGTTTTGTCCTATGGATTACTACCACCCACGGCGAAGAGTGCAGATTCGCTGCCGGTTATGCTTACATTGCAGTGCCGTGTATACCATGAGTACCACTAACAGTTCTTCCCAAATCCGACCGAAATCGTTTACAAACTACCAAATAAATTTCAATTACAAAAAAACATTCTGAAAGCATACAATTCATTTATTTAAGATTAAATGTTTCGAATACAAAACTTTTACATACATATGTACTTTGTATATTTTAAAACAAACAAGAAATAAATAAATGCAGATACAGTCATAGGCATAGAGATCATACATATCATTTAACATTTTTTGGTTGTATGAATTATATACATACATGAAGGCGAGATAGATGAAGCTATTTTTACTTATTCCATTTTTAATAGAATCAACTTTTTCCTAAAACATATCAATAACCAGATCGCTGGAAATATCAAGCTCACTTAGCCTCAGTAAATTCGACTGCGTGGTTATTATATCAGGATCGCAAACTATAAGAAGGAGAAACTTAAAAAAAGAGGTAAAATTGGTAAATATTTTTACCAATTTTTATTTTTTAGCCGGTGTCATTATTTGTAAAAGTTGTATATCTTCACGCTTGAAATCAAATTTTAAATTTATTTGGTCCAAAAACTCTATGTAAAACTTTAACATTTATATTGGTTTTAACTTCAAGGATTCCAGAATAATTGACATCTCAGCGTTCGTTCCAACAAAAATGGAAGAAATGGGACTCTTTGTTAAGTTTGTTAATTATGAGGAAAATATACGATAGAAATTAAAAATTGCATTTGGTTTTGCAACACATTCCTTCAGCCAAGTCTGCAGATCACATACCGTTTACTTCATAAAAGCACGAAATAAAATAAATTTTCAACTAATCTTAACAAAACGCTTCCTAGTGAAAGCCATCGGGTTTGAGATATGCCCAAGATTTTGTGGGGCTTTACCGAACAGCAGTCCTGAAATTCCTTCAGTTCATTTATTCTCTTTGGGGAAAAGAAACTATATATGTATGTTGCGGCACAGTGTCTCAATGCTTTTTGGCAATTTTTTACAAGCGCAGCTTGAGCAAAGGTGAAGTGAGTAGCATGTGCACTTTATATAAAATAAATCGGTTTTAGCACTCAATAATATTTTCAGCCCTCCTAAGTTTCCAGCCATAACATTGGCTCCATCAGTGGCCAAACCAATTAGGCAGGATTGGCAAATGTTTAAAAGGTACAATTGGCAAATATTTATATCCAAAACGATGTTTAAAATATATATTTCCATAATTAAGAATTTAAAAACTTAATTCAACTATCTGACCAAACTTCTACTTTGCCGACCAACTTACCAAATGAAAAAGAAGCGACCAAATTTGGTCGGAAAGACGAATAGGGGCAACACTGATGAGTACTATCACATAAACTATATTTTAATGAGTTTTGCATGCAAGCGATTAGCCGACGCAGTGCATGAAAGCGCATTACTTCCGAGCCTTCTGAACTTTGATTTTTCGCTTTGTGCTATATTCTATACAGGCCTATTCTGCTTGTTACCGAACATTTTCAGCCTCAACATTAGCGTTGGCCGAGAATCCGCTTTTTTGGAATTTTGATTGGTAATAGCAAAAATATGGTTCATTATGCTTTGATGGACTTGGGCGAGCCTAAGATATGGACCAAAAGTTGTCATATTTCACACAGATTGTTTTTAGAGCATAGTGAACTATATTTTTGCTATTACCAATCAAAATTCTTAAAAAGCGGATTTTCGGCCCACGCTACTCATCATGTATCTCGAATGATAGGGGGCACGAACGATTCGTCTGCAGGCGAATTCGTCTCCGCTTACAATTTTGTAAGTCGAACGATCGCCTTCGTGTAGACTTTACGTCGATTACGTTGTATTCGTCTAGAACAGCATTGCTAATTGAAATATTAAGACATTTTTATATATTTCCTTTAGAATTTTATTATTTTTAATTTATTTGGTACACTTTAGAGAAAATGGGCATCACCGTCAAATGTTATTTACTATTTTTGCCATTCATTTCAGAGATACCGAATAGGGGTAGCCTCTTGAATTGCGTATCGTTGCTGTACGCACAACGAATAGTGCTGGTATGTCAGTCGCTGACAAATTATCAGAGGTGGATGCTGCTACCTGTGATGCCGAAAGCCTTGAAATTCCAAGCACTGCGCCACTTGGTGCTGGGGCCTTCGACATTGAAGTGATGCAGTCGATGGTTTTTTCGATTTCCGTTAGCCGTGAATGCCGAAAGAGACCCCATCTGTCATATTTATATTACGAATATAGCCCGCAATCTTCTTTTTGTGCGGCTTTTGAGGTCAGCCCATGTCTGAAGAAAAATAATCAAATCGTATTTTTGGTTATGTTACTAGGATTTTTGCTACCAAGTATAAGCTCACCTTCTTCCATTATCCAGTCCCATCACTTCTGACCCCTGGCTCTGTCAGAAGTGATGGGACTGGATAATGGAAGAAGGAGAGGGCAATGAAAAGGCAATTTTTTTTTTTAGAAAAGAAAACGCTATAAGTTTTCTGTCCTCCTCCCAAAGCAACGTACCGTTTTAATGCTGCCAGCGAGCGTCTTAACCTCCACGATCTCTCGTTGCTTGGCATCTCTTTTACCCCCTCGAAAAAATCGCTCGTCAGTGTAGAACTAAATTTTCAGCGATAACTACCCTGCAGCAATAAGGCGGCCAATTTTCTGTAAAGTACTAGTACTTCACTGGTTAAAATTTGACTGGTCAGAATTGGACACTTTCTTGCATCGAAAAGTACAGTTTGGCAGTGACAGGGTGGTTTTGTCTTGCAGTTCAATAAAAAAATTTAAAGAGCACACATTTACATACGTGGCTGTAGCTCAGTGAGCAGAGATGCTTGCCACTATTCTTTAGCTTTCAGGAGGGTCCGAGTTCAAATGCCGTCAGAGGCAACATGGTTATAAGATGATCTGTGAATTGCAGAATGCAATCTTACTCCAACGGAAAAAAATCTCCAAAATTGGACTAGTCCAGGACTATCTTACGGTCAGTGTTGATCGGAACGGTCCTTTTCCTATGACACGCCAATACTAAAAATGGCAGTTGAGATCATTGGCAGGGGAATTATGAGGGACTAGTGCTGGTAACAATAGGGACTATCTGAGGGCTAACCTAGGGTGAGACTGAATTGCTGCAGGGTATAGCAAGTTTCATTAAATGTGTGTGTAAATACGTATTCGTATGCAGTGGGATAAGTGCATGCCGTCCGGAGGCAAAAGTGCACGCTTCTAAGCAACATTAAAACGAATCGCCAGCGGCATTCCACTTCATTTGGTTGCACACAACATGCAATAAATCAACTTGGCAAACAATACCGCAACACATACCACCAAATGCCAACAACAACAACCACAAACTAAAATAAAAAAACGAACTCAACAAGAATCCAAAGCCAGTCGAAGAAGAAACATGGGCTAGAAGCGGCTGGCTGCGCCAACAATGCAACAATACCAATATAAATAGGCAACAGTCAGAGTGTTGCAGAGAAGACAAATAATTTCCTGTCTAATTTTGCAAAATTGAACCGGTGAGAGCCAAAGAAAAAAATTCTTTTACTCTTGATGCAGGAATATGTATCTACATACATAAATAGTTTTCAGGTGTTTTGTATATGTATTATGTAAGTACATATATTTTTCCATTCTACTGCAAATTGTGTTGACGGCTGCTCCTTGCCTTTTTGTGATATTGTAAGGTGCCTCTAAGGTGCAATGCGCCAGTAAATATGTTATGCAGCTGGTTCATAAAGTGAAAGTAAAGCAAACATTGGAGAAGTGAAAAATTGAAGAAAACTATTTGGTTGCAAAACTACTTGAGTTTAACGTGCCGTCAAGGTGAGCATCAAACTGCAATGCAACAAATAATTTATTAACTGCGAAATATTGTTAGTTTTTATAATGCAATTGCTCGTTGGAAATGTTGTTGTTCTTTGTTAATATTTAAGTTACTAGTCTTGTTGTTGCTCATATTCTTGATATTATTGATGTATTAGATATATACATATACCCAGTCGGAAAAGTAGTAATGCATTACATGCGGGATAAATAATATAATGTATTTCTTATGAGTTCTCGATTATATTACTGCTAACTATGTAATCCGGATTCTAATGTACATATTCAAAAAGTTCCAAAAATTTTATATTGAAACACATTCATTTCTCGATACTAGCTAATGAAAAATTGAATGCCCCACTCTTCTTAGGACATCGCCCTGGGGAAAAAATGCATTTTCGAATGTGAAAAGGGTTGTTTTACTGATTATTTTTTCGATTACTATACATTACATTTTCCCAACGGGTAGCTATTCCAGATGTCCTTTTTTCTCCCCTTTCTGCTAAAGCTTGAAGCTAATTGCGTTTTCTTTTCTCAAAATGATGTTGAATTTATTCTGCCCTGCGCCAGTGCTGTTAAGTTTTCGTGGTCTTTTCTCAGTATCTTCACATATATATTGCGTACTCTTTCTTTCTCGGCTGAATCCTTATCCATTCGTCCTGAAATATACTAGCCAGAAATGCGATTGCTTTATAAAAAAAAGGGAACCATTTTGAAATATGAGTGGTTTCACGCTCTAGAAAATAATTTCTACAACTTTGCAAAACTGCATTTTGCTGATACGCGGTTTTGCATTTTGTTGATACGCGGTTTTGCACTTTAAACGACGATATGAATGTATTTGTATGGCGACTGCGGTGGCGGAGTGGTTAGAGGTGCGCACTAGCCAGTGCACGGATTTCGAAAAAAATTAATAGTGGTAGATTTTATATACAAGAAATGTTAGTAGTTGGTAGGGGTGGAAAACTGTGGATAGTATTGACTATCGATATATGCCGATGGTATTAGTGAACACTATCGATATATCGATACTATCGGCCATATTTAATTTATAAGAAAAAACCATTTTTTCTAAAAAGATGTCGTTATATTAAATTAAATGTCTATATCTTGTACAGTTTTATTTGTTTGCCAACAAATTTTCTGCAAAAAAGCTAGTCAAAACTTTTTGTCTTCAGTTTTGTTCGGCGATCATTACACTAGTTAAGCCGATATTGCTCCCTGACTCAACAGATGATACTGTAATCCAAAGCTATTTGATACTACATAGTACATAGGTATATTAACAACTTTTTTTTAAGGCAGACAATATCAAGGATCCATAACATTTAATAAAACACTTATCATTAACTTTAGTGAACGGTTGAAGATCCTTGAAACTTATTGATTTATTTATTTTTTACGTCGACTTTCATTGTCATATGTATGTACATATATATATACATACATAAATATAGATATTGGTAAAAAAAAGACCATAATGTTTTAAAAGTAAACGCACGCATGTACATGTGATTTTATCATATACAAAGGGTTGTAATGTGCAATTAATCGGTCAACTAATTTTATGATCAATCATAATCCTGATTAATCAAATATTTTTATTAAGAAGATTCTGATTAATCAGATCGTGAGTAGTTATGTTTTAATAAAAAAATAATAATTGAAATCTGAGTATGTGAAGAGCTTGCTAATTTTTTGATTTGATTAATTAACTAGTTGGGCTTCGATTAATCAGCTTTTATAATTAGTTAATCCCACATTCCTTGTTGTAATACCTTTGTGACACAGATCATGAGGCGCAGGATGAAGATAATTACGAAGAGGACAATGTAAAAGTCTCGGTTATAGTTTGGCTTTTTCCTTTTGACGACAAGTATAATGAGCAGCGTCGCAATAGATTTGCTTTCCTTAGCTTTCGAAAAATAATTCCAAACTGCAGAAATTTTCGATTTATTTATTTTTTTTTTTGCGTTGGAGAATGCGCGTAAATACAGACGTACCTTTTCAATTCCGCATTTTCGCGTAATAAGAGCTACCAAATCGTCATTCATATTGGCAACAGTTACTGAGGCCCATCGTTTTATTCATTATTTATAATTTGCCCCAAACGAGAGATAATTTATTTATTGGTCTTGCATTACAGCCGATAGTATCGATATTCTTAAAACATCGATAGTATTTTTGTAAAACACAAACCATCGTTACATCGATGGTATCGTCGACATTTTTCCACCTCTAGTAGTTGGTAGATTTTTTTTGAAGAAACGATATATAGTTTTTACTCATATATGTTGAATAAAACGGGGAAGTGCAATAATGTCTATGGAATTAATGTCACTGAGATTAATACACAATTGAAAAGTGATTTAATGTCAAAAATGTTAAAAATCATGCAAGTTCATGCGCCCCTCCTCATTATTCTAACAGAGTCACGAAACTTATCTCATCACCGTTGTGATTTCCAGTGCGCCGTAAAATCTGCCAAAAAAATTTAGTTTTAAGTGCCAGAAAAATAAAAAAAAAACTTTAAAATTTGTGTTGTAGCGGCAAACTCTGAGGCGCAGTAGAAATCACAGCAGTGATGAGATGGTAACAAAATTTATCAGAGCACAGAATGCGAAAAGGGTTTAAAAATTACCAGGAACTTTATTTACCTGTAAAAAAATGTTTGCTATTAACGCAGAAGCGGCCTATTAGTGGCTGAATCATTTTCCAAAGTGACTTAATGTCAATTGACATTATTTCACTTTTGCCCTGTGTATTAATGTCACTGACATTAATTCCTTTGACATTATTCCACGTCACCGGATGAAATATGACGAATTTCTAAAAGATGGTGTAACCAGTGCTTCGGTGGTTCTTAGTGTTAAAATGATGTATTTTTTGTAAATCTTGCTGGCATTGTGCCTACAATTTTGGTAGTGTAATATTTTTTTTTATACACCTTTTGTCACCTTATATGAATTCGCCTTGCGATAAACAGTATTTTTATATGAAACAGCAAAAAATGTATGTCACGTCAATAAAATATTCGAAAAAAAACCTATACATAAAACCGATCATGAATCACTGCATCTTTGATCCAATGAAACTCGATTCGAATCGAGTAAAATAAAATTACCGCTGCTTTCTCTCCAATTCAATTTGAATTGAAAAAACGAACACACTGGCAAATGCACAAACAGAATTTCGTATAAAATTATATTCGATCGCGGATGCTCTGATTCGGACAATATATTAATTTAATAGGAGGGAGGCTCCAACAATTCTGTGCCCGTCAATTAAAGTAGCTTAAGTGACTTTAGAAGGTTTGACTTTGGATTATCAAATAGTCATTTTCCATTGAAAATTTGTATATTTTTATCATCACCATTATTCTCTACTACACAATTATTTATTTAAAATTAGATTGGAAATGGTTAAACTTTGCAGCACATTCGTTTGGCAGTCTGACACACAAACGTACATATGGCAAAACAAAATCATAAACAGCTGTTAGAGATGCAATTTCACTTTTAAAATGGTTATGAACAGAATTAGGTTTAATTTTTATTTAATGTATGTTCGATAACAAAATATGTACTTATCTTATTTTAAATCTCTTTGTTGGTAAAAAATATAATATAGCTAAAAAGTTGGTAGAACTACCAATAATGATTAGAATCCAGCTCTCAAGAAAAATCAAAAACATATTTTTCATTATTTTTGCCGCTTGAAAAAGCACTTTGCTTTTGATGTAAATTTTCTTGAAGAAATAAATATACGAGCATTTTTTTTTTAGAGCTGCAGTAAACCAAGAACTGATGACCAAAAACCCATCATACTTCAGATCGATTGAAATTTTTTGTGAGCTTAGCTGTTTAATATATAAATCGATATCCGCAAGACAGGCCGATTACTCAAAATACTTCAGATTACTTGAAATTTTGATGGAATTTTACTTACTGTGTATATAAAAGGTATTCAAGGTTGCCTGCCAATTCGTATGGTCCCAAAGTACTACCAGGCCATGTTCATAGTGCATTGCTGCAAGTATAAGTGATAGGAAACACTTTTATTTTACCTCCCTAGTTTGAAAGTTACTTTGGGAGGATTTTAGGGTCATACAAATTTTCGTCCTTGGTGAGTCCTAAAACAGCCATATTAAAAAAAAAATGTTTTTTTTTTTTAATTTAGGCTGGTAGGAAAGTAATCAAAGAGACTTGCGATCGGTGTGAAGTTTTTTTTATTGCATTTAAGTGCATTATTACCAAACTCGCATATAAAACTCAACGGCAAAAGACACGCACTTCATTATTGGCCTGTTTGCCTGTATCAGCGTTAGAAATTCACTACGATCGTAGTAGATTTGCTACGATTTTTGACGAAAATTACAACTAGACACTAGAATTATGTGAACTCAAAATAGAATCAAAAGCTCCCTGAAATTATCCGAGGAATAATTTTTGGTTAACTCCTTCAGGAGTTCTATTTTCAAAGAGAAACAGGAGCTTAGAATATTATATAAGGAATATGGAAAGGTTTTACGTTGCTATAATTTTATAGATGCCAAATAGTACAGGACACGATTAAATGCTATTGTTATGCATTATTTTACTTTTTTAACTAAAAAAGCCAAATTATGACGAGCCTATTTATATACATAAAAAATATCTACTACGGGATCTCATTTTCTGGTACCTTTTTCACTTCATTTACTCTGATTTAGGTTTTCCAAAGTTCAAACCCTGGCCTGTATGCCTAAATAACTCGCTTGTCATGGCGTATGAGTTATCCATCAATATCAACGTTTTCTCCGGTTGAAAGAGAAATTTCAAGTTAATATAATATTTCCTCATTATTACCTTTAAGCTTTTAAGCTTGGTGGGAAAAAAGGCATCGCTCACTAAAACGTTTAATTTTATGAAGAGTAAAGTTGTGTTTAACAGGGTACAAATTGAGTCATGAGACATTCTATGGCAGGTGTGGGCAAGGCCGAGGCCGAAAAGAGCCACATGTAAATTCCAAATTATACATAGAGCCACAAAAAAACAGCAAAAACAAAAATTTTGTTTTTAAATAAAATTATTATTAGAAACTAAAAACATTAATTTTATTATTATTCTAACGCACGTAAGATAGATATTAAAGAAAATTCAAAAGATCCCTGGCCGAATTTTCGAAATCTGGTTTTACGTCAGTTAAAGCCGTTCGTAACAGTTCGGTTAAATGTTGGTTAATCAATTGTGAACGGTATTTTGACTTTACGAATTTCATTGTAGAGTACAAAGACTCACAGTTATACGTTGTACCAAAAATTGAAAATATACCGCACGCAGCTGTTTTCGACAACAGATATTTTTAATCTGGTACATGTTGCCGGAATTCAAGCAGTGGCAAAGCTATATGTTGCATTTTTATCATTCCAAAAACACCAACTCTTCTTCGCTTTTCTTAAAAAGGAGTATTTCGGATTTGTAAATTCATCCTCAATTATGTTACATAGAAAAGGGTTTATGAAGTATGCAAACGTACATTTAAATAATTTCAAATCGGCAAATCTTTTTTCAAAATCTGTTTTAAATCATGTTTTGCGGCATAGGGGTCCAATTTATCATCTTTGACATGTGCAATATTATTTTCTAGCCATGGAAAATGATGAAATATATTTTTTTTTTGAGATCATGTATAAAAAGACGTATGTAGTTTAGCTTCAAAACTTAAAATAATTTGCGACAAATTAAAAACATTTTTATTCTCTCATTGTAGAAACGAATTCAAGTTTTGCAAATGTTCCATCCAGCCCTGCCAGATGTACAGATTTTTCCGTACGGTACGGATTTTCAGGAGTAGAAATGGTTGTACGGATTTAACGTGCGGATTTTTAGCTTTCCGTCAAGATGTACAGATTTTTGTACGGATTTTCGGAGTGTCTTTTTCATATTGTAAAAATTTTCCTTCTTTACACATATCTTATAGATTTCTTATAGTTCCTGAACCTTCCATTTTTTTCATTAAAAAAGGCGTTGTTTTCGTACTTGAGGGACTTATCTATTAAAAGCTTGACTATTTTTCACCCGATTTTAAAAATCAAACATGAGAAGAGGATTTATAGGCCCTTAAAGTTTTGTATAACAATCTAGTGGTAGACTTTGTTGCGTAAAATCTAAAGAAACCCCTAATTTTCTTTATTCCCATTTTAACCATCGCTTCAAACATGATACTGTTACTCGGTAGGGTCGAAAACCTACCTGAAAAGTTTTGTTGCATGTACATAAACTAAGAACACACTGCTTGTTAAAAATTTCTAGTCAGAAAAATAATAAAGTTGTCTGTGAAGCAATCAATAAATAGGACTAGTGGAAATATGTGCTGCTTTATTTGATGTTATTAAAAGTCCGGTTACTGTGTTCATCTAAGTACAAACGATGTATTTTTTTTTTGCTCGCCAAACAAATTTGAGCGTACGATTCTGTACAGATTTTTCACACACCACTTTTTGTCCGTGTACGGATTTTATACTCTAAACGTCTGGCTGCTCTGTTTCCATCATATCGGTAAAGAACATGAAGTCAGAAAGCCAATTCTCAGTCTCCAATTGCGGGTAATGTTCCGATCTCAATATGCGTATGTGTATATAAAAATAATAAAAAAACACAATGGGAAATAATGTCTAGCAAAACAAGCAAGACCAGCGCTGTCTTCGGCTATGCCGAAGGCTTCATACCTTTCATGAACATTTGAAAATTTTACTTTAACAGATTACTGCATTTGAAAAAATGTATACAGCAGGCATAGATACAGGAGATACATATATAAACAAGCAAGAAAGTCTACGTTCGGGCGGAGCCGAACATTAAATACCCGGCGCAAGTATTAAATATATGTTTTTTACCTTTCCGAAAGCTACCGCTACATGGTAAACCGGGGTGTACCAATTTTGAGTAAATTAGCGTCCTTAAATTTCGAAATAGTGAAGTTTCAAGCATTTCTGAAATTTACTGTTATATGAAAAGCGGCCGTAATTTTAGTCCGATTTCAATAATTTTCAACGTTTTGCTTCTATGTGGCAAGCACAATAACCACACCGAGTTTGGTACAAATCGGTAGAACGGTTACCGAGATACATATATGTGATCATAAGTGGGCGGTGTCACGCCCATTTTTCAAAATTTTATCCTAAACGTATTTCTTGGTAAAGAGTTGTTGCAAACATCAATTTTGAATAAATTAGCTTCAATAATTACTGATTTATCGAAGATTTCGTATTTCTCTAAATTATTGTTATATGGGATGTGGGCGTGGTTATTGTCCGATTTTAAAACTTTTCGGTCATTTCATGTGTTATACCAAGGTTAACAACTGTGCCAAGTTTGGAAGAAATTGGTGCAGCAGTTACCAAGATATACACATGTAACCATAAGTGGGCGTGGCTACGCCCATTTTCCAAAAATTTATAATATTATTATTTTTCGTCTAAAACGTATTGTAAGTATCAATTTTGAGTGAATAATCTTCAGTAGTTTCTAAAATATCGCAGTTTTCGTATTTCTGAAAATTACCGTTATATGGGAGGTGGGCGTGGTTATTGTCCGATTTTGCCCATTTTCAATACAATCCGTCCTACGCCAGAAAGAAGTGCACGTACCAAGTTTCGTTAAGATATCTCAATTTTTACTCGAGTTATCGTGTGCACAGACGGACGGACGGACGGACGGCCGGACGGACAGACAGTCACCGCTTAATCGATTTCTCTTTTCATTCTGATCATTTATGTATACATTTGTCTATATCTATCTCGATTCGTTTTGCCTGTTACAAACAACCGTTATGTGAACAAAGTTACAATACCCTTGTGCACAAGTGCGCTCGGGTATAAAAATCATATCTAAACAATCAAAGGTATGGAAGATATACCTTATATAGCACCAATCTAAGTGATTTTCACTGCTGTGTGATCGGAATGTAAACCGGTAACACAATTTAATGGGTTTAGCTTCCTACACGAAAGAGATAAATCGCAAAGACTGGTATGTGAACAATCAGTTGTATAAGAGATAAAGCTCATACAGCATAGGTTTTGACGATTTTCTCAGTAGACTTTGCATTATTATTTATAAAATAGCTTACGAAATTTATCGGTTTTAGCTGTCCAAATAACATAGTTTTACAGTAAAACCCCATATCTGAACGATCAGTTGTATAGGGGCAACAAACAGGTTATAGTGACCCGATCTTTGTTAATTTTACTGTAAACTTTCTGTTGATAATTAGTGAAAATAGTGCGAAATTTCATGTTTCTAGCTGCATAGATGGAGTAGTTATAACAAAAAATCGCATATCTGAACAATCAGTTGTATGAGAGCTATATGTAAAAGTGACCCGATCTTTGTTATTTTCACTGCATATTCAGTTAATGATGAGTGAAAACGGTGCGAAATTTCATGTTTATAGCTGCAAAGATGGAGTAGTTATAACAAAAAATCTCATATCTGAGCAATCACTTGTATGGTGGATATAGGTTATAGCGACCCGATCTTCGCCATTTTCACTGAAAGTATTCTTTTAATAATGAGTGTCAACAGTGCAAAATTTCATGTGCCTAGCTACATAAATGGAGGAGTTATAACGAAAAAAATTTTATCTGAACAATCAGTTGTATGGGAGCTATAGGTTATAGTGCCTCGATCTTTGTAATTTTCACTCTAAGTTTGCTGTTGATAATGGGTGGAAGTATTGCAAAATTTCACGTTCCTAGCTGCATAAATGGAGAAGTTATAACGAAAAATCTCATATCTGAACAATCAGTTGTATGGTGGATATAGGTTATAGCGACCTGATCTTCGCCATTTTCACTGAAAGTATTCTTTTGATAATGAGTGTCAGTAGTGCAAAATTCCATGTGCCTAGCTACTTAAATGGAGGAGTTATATTATTGTATGAGAGCTATAGGTTATAGTGCCTCGATCTTTGTAATTTTCACTCTAAGGTTTCTGTTGATAATTTGTGGAAGTATTGCAAAATTTCATGTTCCTAACTGCATAAATGGAGAAGTTATAACGAAAAATTTCATATCTAAACAATCAGTTGTATGGGAGCTATATGTTATAGTGGTCCGATTCTTCCGGTTCCGACAAATGATTAATACATTATAAAAATACACCCACCTACCAAATTTGATCCGGATATCTCGAAAACTGAGAGACTAGATTGCGTACAAACAGACGGACAGACAGACAGAAAGACAGACAGACGGACGGACATACGGACAGACGGACGGACATACGGACAGACGGACATGGCTAAATCGACTCAGGTCGCCGCTCTGATCATTTAAATATACATTTTAAAGGGTCTATCTCTTCTTATTCTGGTACTTACAAACATCGGACCAAAGTTTCAATACCTTTTCATGCTCATGAAGGGTATAAAAATATGTATTTTACGAAGAAAAATAAAATAAAATAAAAACTTTTTAATATACAACGCTTTTATAAATGGACTAAAAAGTAGAAAATAATATTTCTCAGTCCCACAGAATTTGTTTTGATAACTTTTGAATTTGGAGTTTTAGCAAAAGTCATTATCAACAATTAATGACATTGAAAACGAAAACCGTGGAGCGCATGCAGTACAAGGCATTCGATTTCATTGACAATAGTCAAACTACATAACATTCTACAGCGAAAGTCGTTATTCCTATGCCCGCATACATACTTATGTTACTTTTCATATCAATTCAAGTGTATTACATACGGCCCACGCTTTTCATTTTCAATGTCATTAATTGTTTATAATGACTTTTGCTAAAATTTCAAAATCAAAAGTTATCAAAACAAATTCTGTGGAACTGAGAAATATTATTTTCTACGTGTTAGTCCATTTAAAAAGCGTTGTATATTAAAAAGTTTTTATTTTATTTTATTTATTTTCTACTTTTAGTCTTGTTTGTAAAAAATTTTGCAATAGATATTAAAATAATTCAACTTGCAGTGAAAGAGAACAGAAGAATATGCAAGCCCAATGTTGTTTGCTCACATTTAGTATAAACAAACATATGTACATACATACATATAGCAGAAGTTTATTTCATTTAAAGAAATGGCGTGTCGTCCATTTCCGCTGTGACGTATATAAATAGTGCATATATTTAGGCGCAATATTTAACTTCTTCTGGCGGGGTGACATCTAGAGTCTTCTAATTGTATCTCCTTGATATGATGCCTACAAGGAGGTTGATATCTAGACTAGGTTGATATCTAGAATTTTCCATAAATAGCTTTGCTACATTTATAGTAGGTGCGTTCTTTTGCAACTGAGCTACAAAAGAACACTCGCTTAAATGACGAAATACACGCAAAGCAACATTACAAACTCGGCTATTTATCCGAGCTCAGCCAGGTCGGTTAAAAAATACGCGACCTGAAGGCTAGTGTTGTTGAGTGAAAAAACTGCTCTATTGTGAATTGTTAATGGGAAAGTGGAGAGGGAAATTTTTGCTTCCTTTTATACGTGACTTATATTTTAAAAGAGTATATATATTACGTAAATACCTCGCATAATTACTCATTTAAATTGGTTTTTGTATCTAAATCCCGTTAAACTAATCACATTTTCTTGCCAGCTACCAACAGGGTTACTTAAGTAGCTAAAAGGAAATTTTACCCGAGTTGAGCGTTCTTTTTTTCGCTCGCTTACAAAAAAATGCAGCTAGTATAAATGGTGGTCTGGACATACAACATTCAAAGCGGTCTGGACATGTAACATTGCAAGTTGATAAAAGCGTTGTAAAAAGAGCCAAAAGAGCAAAGAGCCGCATTTGCTTCAAAGAGCCGCGCTTGCCCACCGTTATTCTATGGTAAAAGGATCTGAGAACGCTACACAGAACTCAAAATTATCTTTTCAACTACATATCGAACTTTCAATGATATATCACATATTGGAATTGGGTAGTAAATAAAAAAAATTCTGAAGTAAACTCAATTTGGACTGTTTCAGGACGCACCAAGGACGAAAATTTTATGATCCTAAAATCCTCTCTAAAAGCGCGAACTTAATCCGGATCAACTGCAGTTAATTCCCGAGTTGCTCCGGATCAACGCTGCCGTCTGTTTATTCTTTAAGTGAGCTTTCAAACTAGGGAGGTAATTGCAAAGTGTTTTCTATCACTTATACTTGCAGCAATGCACTTTTAACATGGGCTGGCAGTACTTTAAAACCATCAGAATGGGCTGGAAGTAGAAATTTCATATTTTTATAATATTACTATTGTGCTGTCAAATGGCCAGCCCATTTGAAGTGTGATGACTAACAGTTGCAACAATGCATTTTCAATATGGGCTAGGAGTACTTTGAGACCATAAGAATTGGCAGGCAACCTTGAATTCCTTTTATATACACTTTAAATACAATTCCGTTAAAATTTCAAATCATCTTAAGTATGTTGACTTACGCTTGCAACAAAGTACTTTCAACATGGGGTGACAGTATTTTAAGACCATCAGAAGGGGCTGGCTGTAGAAATTATATCTATTTAAAATATTACTAATGTGCTGTTAAAAGGAAAGCCCATCTGAAGTATGTAGACTTATAGTTGCAACAATGCACTTTCAACATGGTCTGGCAGTAGGTACTTTAAGACCATAAGAATGGGCAAGCAGCCTTGAATTTATTTTCTATATACTGTAAATAAAATTCTATACAAATTTCAAATCATCTGAAGTATATTGAGTACTCGATTTTTATTGAGATCTTTAATAACTAAAATGCATGGTGAAGTCCGCTGTTCAGCAGCCAGTCTGCTGCAAAGATGATAGGAGTTAAACAGGTACAATCGTGATCATCGTGATCGTGATTTCATTCCGAGCGGATCAGCTCACACGCGAAACCCAAGCGTTACGACCGCCAACGTCTATTGCTCCTACGGTCGTGGTTAAAATATAAGCGCGTGAACGGCTGCATCATATATGCGCATTTATCGATGTATGCTCTCCGACTTCGATAATTTCCACAGACTTAGCTGGAGTACTCAGACTTGACGTTTTAAATTCAGGGGCCCAACGTGGCTGTCTGCTGCGTCTGCACGGAAAACACGGCCATAATACCGTGTGTGTGGATAGCCACAGTTATACGAAACTACGTTCGTGTCAGCCCCACTAGCAGCATCGACCCATCCATAGCGACAGCGTATAAGCACATAAGATTAGCGGATACAAACTTCTATACGTCAACTCCGATTTGCTTAGTATTGGGAACCGACCTATACCCGGATATCGTACTGCCTGGTATGCTCCCAAATACGTTTAGTCCCCTTGTAGCACAAAACATCATTTTTGGAAGGATGCTCTCAGAAGTCTGTCGCTCTTAAGCAGCAATACGCTGAATCATATCACCGCTTTATTTTTTTTTTTAATGAATTTACACAAATGAAGTTTAATTGAATTTTGAAATTTTATGAATAAACGTGCTTAGAAATATTCAACCATACATTTTTAATTAGTCTATCTTCCATTTTTCCCAACAGCAAGGAAACTGAGACGTGGACCAGAGGACCTCGGGTTGTGATCACCCTGAACTTTGTGATCTTATATTTATGTTAAAACTTCTTGCTAATGTTTTTAGGCAGGTGTGAAGGCGGAATCTCTCGACTGATGTTGCTTATAGCAAGGTGGCCGGCATGTTTAGGCCTCCACTCTAAACTAAATAAACCATAGAGTGAACCATCCTAATGAACAAGTGCATTTACACACAACCTGGCGCCCATACACACATATATATGCCAATGGCCTAACTACTGCTAGGCCGTTGGCAGATACATGTGTCCTTATTCCCGTTTTTAAATAAAGTTTCGTTACGTTTTCCCTCCAGACAGTTGGTTGCTTGGTGGGTAAACTTAATCTTATTAAAAATAGTTCTTTCACTTCTTTGGAGCTACCAAGGAAACCGGACGACTTCAGCCATCACACCTGCAGCTATATATATATTCAAAGGTAATATTGTACACCCACTGAATTATTATAAAATAAAGTCAACTTAAATCATAACTATTATTAATTCACATTGTTGCTACTGCGGGAGTTGCAACTCACTTGTTCACCAATTGTTCAGGGTGGTAAAGTCCGTGCACTGGCACTAACACTCCGTAGTATCTGGGTTCGATCCCTGGTCCGGCAGCATCTAAATTAGAAGAAGGTTTTTCTAACAGCAGTCGCCCCTCGGCAGGCAATGTCAAACCTACGGGTGTGTTACTGCCATGAAAAACCTTCTCATAAAATCTATTTGCCGTTCGGAAGCGGCGTAGAACTAAACTGAGGGAAAAAAATATTAAAATCAATTAGAAACGTAATTGATCTTACTATAAACGTCAACGAAAGTACTGTATATTGGTAAATATTCAACTACACCCAGGCATATAAATTTGCTTTCAAATGATGAATATCCATCAGCACCACAGCACGCGATTTGTACGGATAAATACCCAATTTGCCACAGGGCGAAGACGACGTCATTACGACGTCGTTACGACGTCGCCCTGGCGAAGTCGTTTTGGTGAACTCGAAACGACGTCGTTACGACGTCGCTTTGGTGAAGCCGTTACGACATCGCCCAGGTAAAGTCGTTTGGGTGAACTCGAAACGACATCGTTACGACGTCGCTCTGGTGAAATCGTTTTGGTGAACTCGAAACGACGTCGTTACGACGTCGCTTTGGTGAAGCCGTTACGACGTCGCCCTGGTGAAGTCGTTTGGTTGAACTCGAAACGACGTCGAAATGAAGTCGTTTTTTCCATACAAAATTTAACGTCGTTCCGACGTCGTTTTTTCTCATCGAATCGAAGTCGTTGCGACGTCCGTCTGGTGAAGTCGTTCGGGTAAACTCGAAACGAATCCGTTTCTTCGAACCAACAAGTTTTTTGAGGAACGTTCGGTCTAGGTTGGACAAGTTCCACGCCCAAATTTTAATATATCTAAGCATAAATAAAAGTCATTCATTTGGATAGTAAACCATTTTTATTATGATAATTTTTAATGGCCTTATTAATAAAAAATATAATTTGTGGGAATAAGTTTTTTTTTTAATTTGGTACTTTTACTTTACTTCGTGGCGACGAACAACTGTTACCCAGGTTTTTTTGAGGAATAAAAGGGTCCTTTATAGATTTTGCGAAAAAAAGTATTTCATTGTTAATTTTCCTTAGATTTTACTTTAGTCGGATTAATTAGTGTTTAAATTGTAATCCTTATTTACATTTGCCAGCAGTGTAAACTTTGAGAGAAAAGTTCATTTGGCACGCAAGTCTTTTTCATGTGACAGAAGGGACTCAAAATGGAGAAAATTAGCGGCATCTCATCACAACGGCGGCAATTAGAAGTACGCTTTAATTGTTGTTGCCCAGCTCTCAAAAATGATTAGTATACTTTTAATATTATTTCAGAAGCGTTTCAGCAAAAATTCAACGAATCTGTGGAAATAATGGAGCGAATAAGCAAAAGATATTTCCATTATGCTGGAGACAGGATCTCAAAAGGGAATAAAAAAAATGTTTCACAGTCGTCTGCATATTATTATTATTATTATTAAGAGCCTTGAGCACTGCGACCTCTAGGGTGGTCTATTGTGCGTGGCCCTTTACCCTATATATGAAGGCTTTTAATATAAGCTAGCACTTCGGTGGGCTTTTTGTTCCATATTTCGAATGGAGTAAGTGTTGTACCACCTAGGTGAGCGAGTCTGCGTCTAGCGAGAGCAACACATTCACAAAGGATGTGTTCTGGCGTTTCTTCGTCCATCTCACAGAAGCGCCAGACGCTCGTGTCTGAAAGATTCATTTTACTGAGGTGATAACGCAGGAAACAATGTCCCGTGAAGTACCCAGTGAGAGTTCGAAGGTCCTCCCTGGCTAGATTTATGAGCTTTTTTGAAGCTTCTTGTGATGGACAGATGAACCGCTTAGCTTGTCTTTGCCCCGGACATTCATTCCAGTGCCTGTCGAATTTTTTGTCGACCCACTTGTTTATGACCTCCCTTAAGTGGGCTTTGGTGAGCCCGCAGAAGGGTTCCGGGCCATGGAATAGTGTGGTAGCTCCGTGTTTTGCTAGGCGGTCCGCCTGTTCATTGCCGTCATGGCCCTCGTGCCCCGGCACCCAGCCCAGTAATACTGTGTTCTTGCTTCCAAGACCGTTTAGGGGGTTGAGGCAGTCGTACACTAGTTTGGATGTTATTATATGGGACCTCAGTGCTAGCAAGGCAGCCTGACTGTCCGACATAATGCAGATGTTTTTAGAGGATGTGCCTCTTCTGAGGCATTCTCTGCCACAGATATCGATCGCATGAATCTCTGCTTGGAAAATGGTGGGGTAGCTGCCCATTGGTATCGATCTTCTAAAACTCGGCCCAAATATACCAGCTCCAGTTTTTCCATCTTCAAGTTTTGATCCGTCAGTGTACCAAACTTCAGCTCCGGGTTTGGTGTAGGGGTTTTCTGTGCTCCAGGATGCTCGGTCCGCAATAGATACCTTGAAATTCCTAGAAATTACTAGTATCGGAGCTACTGAGTCCCTCATATGCATTATGGGGTCATTTGTGAATTTCATAAAGACCTTCATATGACCTGTCATGTTTCCGGTTTTTAACTCGGAAGTGTTTAGGATTCTCAGTGCCGAGAGACTGGCCTCCCTCTCTATTAGAATTGGGAAGGGCGGTATGCCTACGAGAGCACTAAGTGCATCAGCAGGACAGATCCGCATAGCCCCTGTTATACCAATGCACACCATTCGGTGTAGTTTGCTTAGTTTTGCGCTAGCAGTTCTTTGTGTCGCTTTTGTCCACCATGCCAAGGATGCATAGGTGACTATCGGCTTCACAACTGTGTTGAATGACCAGTAAGTCATTTTGGGGGAGAGTCCCCATGTCTTCCCGTAAAGTCGCTTGCATGCGAAGAAGGCTCTCATTGCCTTGTTTACGGTTGCATCCAAATGTGCATTCCAGGTGAGTGTCTTATCTAGCCACACCCCCAGGTATTTTGCTTCATTTGAGAGCCCTATTCTAGTGCCGCCCAGAGTCAATTCTGTCATGATGCAATTTATTACGATGGGGCTCACTCCCTTGCATATCAGGGCATTTCTTATTGCCCTGTATGACGTGTTGTCAAAAGCCCCTGAAAGGTCAATGAAGGCACAAAGGGCTATGTTCTTAGACTCCAGAGCCTTTTCGATTTTCGATGTAAGGCTGTGAATGGCAGTCTCAGTGGACTTGCCTGGTTGATAGGCAAATTGGTTCTTATTCAGTGGTCGTTCCGCTAGGTTGACTTCTCTGATGTGTTGATCCAAGATTTTCTCCATGCCTTTTAGGAGAAAGGAGCTGAGGCTAATTGGTCTGTAGGATGAAGGCATTTGCTCCGGTTTACCTGCCTTCGGTAAAAATACCACCTTAGCCTCTGTCCATCTACTGGGAATGTGACCCAGTAGGAGCGACGCTCTGTATAGTCTGGAGAGGACTGGGGCTATGTAGTTACTTCCTTGTTGGAGTTGACAAGGATAGACCCCATCTGGTCCTGGTGATTTGTATGGGCTGAAGGTAGATACCGCCCATTGCACTCTTTCTACCGTGGTAAGTTTAGTTGCAAGGCTTTGCTCTCTACCAGAAGTGCGTGCTGGGACACCCAATTCCGGTAGATAATAGCCCGCTTTGCAGCCCGGGAAGTGAGTGTCTAGCAGAAGTCTGCAAGTCTCTCCCGGATGCTGAGTATAACTACCATCTGGTTTCTTTAGAGTGCCGATCGTATTTTTGTGTTCCCTATTTAGAGCTTTTTGGAGGCGTACTGCCTCTGGGAGGCTCTTTATTTCCTCGCAGTGGTTTCGCCAGCTAGCTCTTTTGGATTTCCGCAATTCTTTGTTGTAAGAAGTTAGTGCAAGTTTGTACGGATTCCAATCACCCGTATTCTTTGCTCTATTGAATAGTTTTCTGGCTTGGCATCTCATTTGCTCAAGCTTCTTGCTCCACCAAGGCACATCACGTTTGGATTTTACCTTTCCTTGGGGACAGCTACTATTGAAAGCTATTCCAATGTCTGAATGAAGCTGTTCAGCTTCAGTCTCAAGCCCGTGCGCAGTCGTAATTTGACCACCATGGCTGTTTCCACCTTCTTCCATGATAAAGCGAAAGAATTCCCAGTTCGTTTTTCTGGGATTTCTAAAAACTAGTTCATGCTCAGGAAAGTGGCCAATGTCGAATTCTATGTGCATATGGTCCGACATTGATACCTCCCCTGAGACGCGCCAGTTTGTGACAGACGCTGCCATGCTCTGACTACTTAGAGTAAGATCTAAGACTTCCCCTCTAATAGCGTTCCTGAACGTTGGTTCATTGCCATGGTTTATAATACTTATATTATAACTACTTATAAACTCAAGGAGGTACTCACCCCTTTTGTTGGTGTCGGTGCTCCCCCAGACAGTGCTATGGGCATTTGCATCACAGCAGAGGATCCAGGGTATACCACTCTGCCGGCAGTGATCAGTAAGCGCCTTTACTTCAGGTGTCGGGGCTATCTCCCCCTCACCCGGGAAGTACGCGGAGGCAAGTACTGCCTCTTGCACCCCCCTAGGAGTCGGAATTTTGGCCCATACCGCACCGAGATCTGCCGTAATGAACTGTGAAAGAGGGAGAAACGTTAGTTTGTTACATAATAGCATCGCCGCTCTTGGGCGACAGCTGGCGGCATAGATAATCTTACCGTCCTTTATGTTAAGGCCTTTGACGTCACCTCTTAATATCCAGGGTTCCTGGATGAAGGCTACACCTAAGCCTTCGTTTTTGAACCTCCTATGTAAAACATCTGATGCTGCTTTCGCGTGGTGAAGGTTCACTTGGAGGCATTTAATGTGCCTCAGATTTGTGGAGTTTTTGGGGTGAGGTGCCATTACTTGCGGTCTTTTCGGCCGCGAGCAGCCACCTTCTTCCCCCTGTTTCCCTTCAGCAAGACCGCTTCTTCGGCCGTCCTTGCATCTCCCTTGCCTTTGCGGCTGGAAATAGCCGCTTCGGAGCTGCCATGTAGTGGTGGCCGTTTTGCATGCTTTGGGGATGCGATGGGTCCGACGCTCTTTTGGGCTTCTTCCAGCACCTGTTGTAGGGTCGGGCATGTTGTTGTTGCTGTTTTCGGAGGCATTGTTGGAGCTTTGTGTGTTACGTGTAGCTCTGTGCCAACCTCAGATGACTTCTGCTGCACTTGCGTGTCATTGGGTAGCTGCCTGGGAGCTACGATGACGTCTTTGGAGCAGCAAGGTTGCTCCTCCGAGTTAGGGTATTCGGTGTCGGCGGCATCTTTGTCTACCACTGGCATCGACGGTTTGGCTTTTTCCCTAAGTTTTACTACGCCAAAGCCATAGTTTACCACGTTCCCGCGGTGCTTTAGCGTGTCCGCTGATAGCGGGTCAACTGCAATGGTGATTTCCGCCATTGTTGACCTGCGTACTCGATTCAGAATGCGCCAGTCCGGAATTCTCAGGCCGTCATTCTGTGCCTGAAGCAGACTGAGCGCATCCTCACTGGCAGAGCTGTCCAGCTCCGTGAAAAGTCCCACAAGAATGAGGCGGCGAGGTGTTTCTGCCTTCCATGGTGCCAGCTTTGGAACAGTGTTCCGTATCCACCCCGCGGTCGCAGCATCTCTGCAACTGATGGATAGCCATCCCGAGTGGAAGGTGCAACCCTTGAAGATAGGCTTTACAGCGCTAACTGTGTTGCTCCTGACCGCCCTGAGGATGGCATTTTGGATAGCTTTGAGCTCACCCGTTGACCACACTGTGGTTGGATAGTCCTCTGGGACTAAACCCAGCTTCACTCCGCACAGTGCATCCCTAAATGAAACTGGCTCCCCGAGACAATCTGCAGGTGCATGCGGCACAGTTGCCTCACCGGTGGGCACAGATGCAGTCCCAGCTGGCCTGCCCCCTGCAGATCCCTCACTAGATTTGGCAAATTTCTTCGGGGATCGCCTCTGCGGGGTAGAGCTATCAGACCTAGGTCTTTTTTGGAGAGTTTTTTTTCCCCTCCGTGGTGGGCCAACGGGTTCTTTGGCTTTTTCTCTAGCCTGCTCATAGCTCATTCCCTTTTCTATGTACCGCTTGAGGCGTTTCCGACCGGCTCCGCTAAGCCGCTCCCGCTCTCGAGCTTGGTGAGATGGGTTGTTCACCGGAGAGCAAGCAACTTCTGCTCATCCTCCGGCGAGATATCAGATAGCGTTCTGACGGGACTTGCATCCTGTCTCACGCTAGTATCCACCATCTCTACGTCATACGAGGGACTATGCGCCCCCAGTAGTTCTGTAGCGATGGTTTCTGTTTCGACAGAAGTCGAAAGGCCAGCATTGGCCATTGTTTGGAGCTGTGCAGCTCCTTCTGCCGTTACGACGTCGTTTGGCAAATTGGGGAGCGCCGCTCTGAGAGCCGTGACAACACACACATACATACATAGTACATACATACCCAATTTGCCAAACGACGTCGTTTGCGACTCGTTTTGGTGAACAATTTGTTCGCCGGCGACGGTCGCAATTGACTGCCGGCGAACTCGCCGTTGGATGAAAGGCACACTTCGCCGGCGGGCCGCAAAAACGACTCGCCGGCGAGTCGCAAAAATGACTTACCGGCGGGTCGCAAAAATGACTCGCCAACGGGTCGCAAAAACGACTTACCGGCGGGTCGCAAAAATGACTCCCCTGCAGCCCACAAGAACGATATACCAGCGAACTGCAAAACGACGCTCAAAGTTGCTAGGAAATTAAATATGCATGCTTTGAGCCACTTCAACCTTGTATTCTATTATACATACCAAACTTCAATGGACATTAAAACTGCTTCATATGTGTTTCTTTAATGCAGAACAAAAATCTTAAAATTTTTATAAAACTTGTTAATTTTTTTTATATGTACATACATGCATATGTATATTGCGCAATTTTGAATTTTGAACTATATAAAGATAACTAAAATGAAGTAACAAAAAAATAAATTGTTAAAACTAATCAATATGACAGATAGTATATTTATGCAGACGACTGTGAAACATTTCTTTTATTCCGTTTTGAGATCCTGTCTCCAGCATAATGGAAATATCTTTTGGTTATTCGCTCTATCATTTCCACAGATTCGTTGAATTTTTGCTGGAACGCTTCTGAAATAATATTTAAAGTATATTAATCATTTTTGAGAGCTGGGCATCAACAATTAAAGCGTACTTCTAATTGCCGCTGTTGTGATGAGATGCCGCTAATTTTTTCCATTTTGAGTCCCTTCTGTCACCTGAAAAAGACTTGCGTGCCAAATTAACTTTTCTCTCAAAGTTTACACTGTTGGCAAATGTAAATAAGGATTACAATTTAAACACTAATTAATCCGACTAAAGTAAAATCTGTGGAAAATTAACAATAAAATACTTTTTTCGCAAAATCTATAAAGGACTCACAAACAAACCTGGGTAACAGTTGTTCGTCGCCACGCTGTAAAGTAAAAGTACAGTTTTCTACCAAATTAAAAAAAAATCTTATTCCCACAAATTTTATTTTTTATTAATAAGGCCAATAGAGTGAACTTTACCTTTATAAAAAACATTTTATATGAAAAATATTATGAATACTGAAAAAAGATGTAGGTGGCTTAATTTTCTGAGCACAAGTGTACATTGTGGATCCCATATTCTGTTATGATACAAAATTGTCATAATAAAAACGGTTTACTATCCAAATGAATAACTTTTATTTATGCTTAGATATATTAAAATTTGGGCGTGCAACTTGTCCAACCTAGACCGAAGGTTCCTCAAAAAACTTGTAGGTTCGAAGAAACGGATTCGTTTCGAGTTCACCAAAACGACCTCACCAGGACGCCATCGTAACGGCTTCACCAAAGCGACGTCGCAACGACGTCGTTTAGAGTTCACCCAAACGACTTCACCAGTGCGACGTCGTAACGACGTCGTTTCGAGTTCACCA
>NW_023458559.1:22613502-22614297 GCF_013731165.1 Rhagoletis pomonella | reverse complement strand
GCGACGTCGTAACGGCTTCACCAAAGCGACGTCGTAACGACGTCGTTTCGAGTTCACCAAAACGACTTCGCCAGAGCGACGTCGTAACGACGTCGTAACGACGTCGTCTTCGCCCTGTGGAAAATTGGGTCTGCATGCTTGGGGTGCGTATGTACACTTAAAGCTCAAACAGTAAACGACGTAACGTAGACATAGGTTGACGCAAGCACGATCTACCTTATGGGATTCGCGTGTTAACGAAAACTCACCACCGCATGGCGGTGACGTTGCCGTTCCTTCTCTCTCTCTCTATCAACAGTAAATTTGATATGTTGCTACGTACGTCAACCTACGTTTACGCTACGTCGTTGACTAACTGCGCTTTTACATCAAGAATGATAGAATTTTTCTCAATTTCTATTTCTCTCAATCGTGCACTTACATATACATACTCAGATGTGAACAGTCAAATACGTGCGTAATAATTTTTGTATGAAAATATTATTTTTAAATACGAACATTTTTAAACGATAATCAATTATAAAGTATTCATTTTTACTATGCATTATTTCCCTCAGTGTACAGGTCCTTCAATTTGTGTAACAACATCAAACCGCTCACCAATTCGGCCAAACACTTAGGAAGTGGGTAAGAGCCAAAATATTTTTCTTATTATTATTATTACTAGTATCGCCCAGTTGTCGTAACTGGACATCGTTTCTTAATACACTTTATAATTTTGCTTGTTACCAATATTGACTCCTTCTTTCGGATGACGATTTTGAAGACCACCAGCATACAAAAGGATATCCATAG
>NW_023458559.1:22583650-22608502 GCF_013731165.1 Rhagoletis pomonella | reverse complement strand
ACGAATATACCCCTTTGCATATGTATGTATATATCGCTACCTAAAGACGAAAAGTTGCCAAGTGCACATATTTTCAAAAGTTGGTATATGATGAAGAATGACAGATAATGCGAAACTACATCGATTTTTCGTCTTTCCCGACTACTTTCAAAAAATGGACTTGACACCTTTTCACCTTTAGGCAACGATATAATACATACAATTAAAAAATCTTAATTTTCCGAAAACCTCTTCTACCGTAATTTTGTTGCAAAATACAGTTTTTCTGGGAAACGCAGTTTTTGAAAAAAAAACATCTGGCAACACTGAGCTGCACTCTTTCCGTATATATTTTTCTCGTATCTGCAACAAAGCAAATATCCGGCATCTGTAAACACCAACGCACACACATGCGCTCACTTGATTCACCGTTATTTTTAGCTTCATCTGCTACGGTATGGAAATTGAAATTTTATTTTCATAAGCAATTTGCTAGAGCAAAAATATTTGAATACCAGCATGCAAAGCAAAAATATTTGGCGAACAAAGGAAAAGTGAATAAATGACAAGATTATTCCTTTATAATTTTGTGAGGACTCGAACTTGCTACGACTGCTGCTGCTTCTGTTGCTGCTGCTAATGCAACAGAAGATGAAGGTGTCAAAATTGATGCCGTGAAAAAGTGCTTTCATTGCTCAACATTTTTGAGGAAATATTTCTTTGTTTTTTCGTTATATTCAATGGCTTCCAGGCGTCGAAGTCAATTTTTAAAAGGCTGCTTCGCTTCAAGCTTCCATAGATAACTATGGGAATGAAAAGCATATGCGTACAAATAAATACATACATACACATGTATGTACATTAGAGTGGTCCAAAAACAATAAAGTCGGAACATTAATGCCGCCACCCTTATGAAATCAAAAAATATTTAGGGAGTGCTCACAGCGCTCAAAGTTTTCTATAGATGTATAGATGTATAGATGATTTCTATATATGTATTTTATATGGGGAAAACAACTTTTCGTAGAAATAGTATACAAATTCTTGAAAATCTATATTTTTCGATCGGAAAACTGTGCTTCTGTGGCTCTCTTCAGGAGACTTCCATTATTAATATCCAACTAATTTATTTAACAATTTTTTAATATTAAAGATTTTTTATTGGTCGCCCCATTGCATATTCTGGGTGTTTTGGAGGACCTATAAAATATAGTTACCATAAAAAAAATAGTGAAAGAGACAATGGGGTATTATTACTGGGAGCCTCTTGAAGATAAGCAAAGTTTTCCGATGGAAAAATATGGATTTTCAAGAATTCTACACTATTTCTACGAAAAGTGGTATTTTCCCATATAAAATACATGGAAAACTTTGAGTGCTTTGAGTACTCCCTAATTTTTTTTTTATTTCAAAATAAAATATAGGGGCTGGCGGCATTAAAAATCCGACCTTATTTTTTCACATACATTTTTGGACCACTGTAATGTGTAATGTATGTAGAAGTCTGTCGGAGACAGACTTCAATGATAAAAGAATGGCTGCGAAGCTCAAAAGATGTACATATATGAACGGTAGATGCGGCTTGCTGCTATTGATGGCAGCTAAGTGGTATCTACTTCAATTGGCTTCATTCAAATCTTACTATTTTTCCGCTCGTCTTGTTTTCATTTGGCGTGTGAATAACAGATGATATAACAAACGAACAAAAACAGGACCAGCACCAACTGTTGAAAAATGCATTTTTCTTTATGTCTTCCTAGCGTACACAGAACAGACAAAAATACATATGTAGATATGTGTATAATAATATAATAGATTGGCGCTTACACATATGTTAGTGTTTGGCCGAGCTTCTCTTCCGATTTGTGGCGTGTGCCTTCATGTTGTCACACAAAGCGGAGGGACCTACAGTTTTACGCCGACTCCGAACGGCGATTGTATTTTTATGAGAAGCTGTTTTTCATGGCAGAAATACACTCGGTGGTTTGCCATTGCCTGGCGAGGGACGACCGCTGTTATGAAACAACCGTTTTTCTATATTTTTGCGATGTTGCTTTGACCAGGGTTTGAACCCAGGTTCTGCGGAGTGGAAGCGCGCACTGCTTACCACTACACCACAGCGGCCGATATGTGTATACATAAGTATATATTAGGGTGCTCGACTTATCACATTTGTTATATGTAAAGGCAGTTTTTAGTTGTTCGGAAGCAATCATTTGAACCAAAAACCATTTCCCAATGTCGTTATTAGGAAAAAACCATATGTTTAAAATATATATTTTTTCCATTTAATCAGTTCCACCAAATATGCGTTTCGGTGGTCCCATATGTCTATATTTTATTTTTTTTAAACAAATTCGAGTGATAACATAGGTATGTATACATGAAAAAATTAGAAACATCATTTCTCTACTACTTCGTCTTTAAAAGAAAAAATTGTAACAGAAAATTCTATTCAATATTTCTTCGTTCGTTACTTCTATATTTCTGAGGATGTTAAGTAAAGCTAAACCATTTATTCTTTGTTCCCCAGTTTTACTTCGTAAATATGATTTAAGCTAAAAAACGAGCGTTCGCAGGAAGCAATCCTCGCTATTAGGTCTTCAGAAATACCAACCGGGCGAGAGGGGTAGATTTGAGCATCATCAGCATACAAACGGCTATACACATTTTTACAGCATTTAGCGATGTCGTTGATGAAAACACTAAATAAAATTGGTCCAAGTATAGACCCCTGTGGAACCCCTGAATGGAGTTTCTTCAGCTCAGAACTTTTATTTTTAGCTGCCAACGGTTACTAAGGGTCCATTAATTTTACCGCGCCATCAGAAAATCCGAAATTCTGTTAGGTTAAGTAAAAGTATTTCATGATCAACCTTGTCAAAAGTCTGGGAAAAGTCTAACAAGGTTAAAACAGTTAGCTCACTCTATCAAACTCCGGCCTAATATATTCAGTTACTTTCATAATAGCTGTGACTACTTATATATCCAGACTGATTCGCTGTGAGGAGTTTATTTTTATTTAGATAACTGACTATTAGCTTTTCCAAGACTTTGGACAACGAAGACAGGATGCAAATCGGACGGAAATCCGATGGTGAAGCAACTTTATGCCTGTTGGAAATAGGAGTAACCCTGGATAACTTCCAGGAATCCGGAAATGTTAGAGTAGTGAAGGAAAAGTTTAAAATATGGGTCAAGGTTGGAAGTATGTATGGAAGAATAATTTTTATAAACTATAAACTTATGAAGGCCTCACCTATAGAGATCGATTTAATGGAATAAATACTCTTTAACACATCTTCCCCCGTTAGAGTAGAGAAACTAAACGCTTCATTAGGTTTAAATAGTAGGCTTTGGTCTAGTTTTAAATTTGTACTTTATTGCAAAATGTTATACTGTAAAAAGTTTTCATTCTTAATATTAACATTTAAATCGCATTCTAGGTTACTTTTATTGCATATTTCCACTGACTTCAGGATATTCCAAAGTATTTTGATGGCTCCAAAATTACAGGAATTGGATTGCGTATTGAAGATAACGGTGATAATTTTCACGTCTATCTTTTTGTATATATCTTAGTATTTCAAGCCACTTATTTTCAATCCTCAAGACCGCGGACCACTGCAAAAAATACATAGGTATAGAAATAAGAGTTGATGTGTCTGTACAGCCAAGCTGCAGGTACGCGAAGTGGATATTGCCCTGGCCTGGATATTGAGTGGCTAGATATTTGCTTACATTGAGCAGGTGGTGGAGCAACAAACTTAACGGATTGCTGATAGGTCACTTCTTGTGGCACAGAAACCTAAATGTCAATGACATGGATGATAACCCCATTTTACCTTCCTGCAGTTAAGAGGATAAAATTGCGAAAATTTTTGTTTTCCGCACTAAGCTCTTTAACATCAAACAATGTGCTCCGAATTCTTCGCAAGGCAATGCAAATGAGCGTTATGTATTGAATTAAAAAAAAAAACAAGTAAGAAAGTCGCAAATATTAAATATATGATATTCACCTTTCCGAAAGCTACCGCTACATGGTATGCCGGGGTGTATCAATTTTGAGTAAATTAGCTTCCCTAAATTTCGAATTATTGAAGTTTCCAGCATTTCTCAAATTTACCGTTATATGAAAAGCGGCCGTAATTTTAGTCCGATTTCAATAATTTTCAACATTTTGATTTTATGTGGCAAGGACAATAACCATGCCGAGTTTGATACAAAATGGTATAACGGTTACTGAGATACATATATGTGATCATAAGTGGGCGGTGCAACGCCCATTTTCCAAAATTTTTCCATAAACATATTTCTTGGTAAAGAATTGTTGCAAGCATCAATTTTGAATAAATTATCTTTAATATATACCGATTTATCGAACATTTTGTATTTCTCTAAATTACCGTTATATGGGATGTGGGCGTGATTATTATCCGATTTTTAAAAATTTCGGCCGTTTGGTACGCTGTATAAAGGCCAATAACTGTGCCAAGTTTTGAAGAAAGTTGTGCAGCAGTTACCAAGGTATAGATATAAACGTAACCATAAGTGGGCATGGCTACGCCCATTTTCTAAAAATTTATAATATTCTTATTTTTCGTCTGAAAATTATTTTAAATATCAATTTTGAGTGAATTATCTTCAGTAGTTACTAAAATATCGCAGTTTTCGTATTTCTGGAAATTACCGTTACATGGAAAGTTTGCGTGGTTACAGTCCGATTTCGCTCATTTTCAATACCAACCTACCTTGGATAAATGGAAACCTACATACCAAATTTCGTTTCAATTTTTGCTCGAGTTATCGTGTACACGGACGGATGGACTGCCGGACAGACGGACGGACAGACAGACATGGCTTAATCGATTTCTCTTTTCATTCTGATCATTTATGTATACATTTGTTTATATCTATTTCGGTTCGTCGGTCCCTAAAGTTCAGGGAACGGAAATTGATAACAGTTTTTTGAACTCTCTCTACGCGGCTTATATGACTCGACTGATACGGTCTCCAAATATTCCGATGTTTGGATTTTTTGTCTTCATTCCGTGGATAATATAATCTGGCCTACAACAATGGCCTAGTAGAATTGCAGTATTCCCCGGTTAATTGATTTCCCAGCTTATGTGAATTACCTTATCGGTAAAAAGATTATGCATAAAAAATCCATGTAAATTTTCCTGCATAATTGAACCTGGTTTATTTGTTTCCAAATATACGATTTGCTTAAAAACATGTGGCATTGAAAAGAGATATATGTACATTCCTTCAATTTTCCTTGCGTTTATTATATTTTTTATAACAATTATCTCTAAAAATGTGGGGACAATTGCATATACTTACGTATTAACAATAATAAATTTAAATTGTTGTTATGCCTTATTTATTTTCGTTTAAACTATAACCATATAGATGTTATTAAATTCAAAATGCACACATGCATTTTCTTTTAATTGATTAGGTTGTCCAATTTAGCGGAATTTCTGTAACTGAACGAACTGTTAAATTGAAGAGTATCGGTTAAATGATTCACCGGTTAATTTAACCAAAAACTGTGCAATTATTTAATTGTAATTAAGCGGGGAATGCTGTTCTAGTTTAAAGTAGACGTTTAAAAGATTTTACTGGTAAATCATCTGGAGTAGATCCTACTTAATGAGTTATGAATTCGCAAAAGTCTAACGATAGAAGGAAGAGTTTCGCATTATGCTACTACGTATTGTCATTCCTTTTGCTTATTTATATAGTAAGTACTTGGCTTTGCCAACTTGCATGATTTTATATCTGCTTCTACAAGGGCTGCAAAAGTACATATGTACATGTTTAAAAATTGCGTATGTTCAAATATAGATGCACATTAGACTGCATCACCAAAAAAAGTTGCAGTTTTTCCGCCGGGATTACAAAATTTATTTTATTTTAAGGCGTCCACCAAAATATTTCGGAAAAATATTGAGATTTACGTGAGCTTGATCGATTTGAAAATACCTCCAAGAATGGATTTTTTTTACGAACAAAAATTTTATTAAAAAACTTTTTGAAAAAAGACCCCTCAGATGACAAAACGGTTTAAGCCTAAAAAATCTGCATAAAAATATTTAAAAATCATTTCAACGGAAACGTAATAAAGAGATTTTTGATGCTGGCGTTTTACTTTTTAATCGGAAGAGTTAAGGTTCAGTTATTCGAGGTTTTCTTACACCAATTTTTGAAAAAATTTAAAAAAACAAACATCATTATTACGATTCCGTTCAATTTTTTTTTAATTTTTAAAAAATATCTGTATACAAATTTTTTAAGCTTAAACCGTTTTGCCATTTGACGGGAATTTTTCAAAGAACATATTTAAGAAATTATTTTTATTAATAAAAAAAACTCAATTTTTGGAGGTATTTTCATATCGGTCCAGTTCACGTAAATATTACTATTTTTCCGAAATGTTTTGGTGGACGTCTTAAAATATAATAGATTTTATAATACCATTAGAAAATCAGTACCAATTTTTTTTGTATGGGAAGTGATGCAGTCTAATGTACATATCGACGTTTAAAGTACAAAACCGCGTATCAAAAAAATGCAAAACCGCGTATCAAGATAATGCAAAACTGCGTAAGTAAGGCTGCATAAATTATTTTCTAGAGAGTAAAAACACTCATATTTCAAAATGGTGCTCTCATTTATAAAGCAACCGCATTTCTGGCTAGTGTATTTCAGGACGAATGAATTAGAATTGAGCCAAGAGCTTGTTTTGTACTTTAAACGACGATATGTATGTATATCTAAGTACAAGAAGTAAGTGTGAAATGAAGGTGAGTGAATTCCGTACCTATTTGTTTTTGTTGTTTTATACGGAAATGAGTTAAAGTGTTAGTTGTACTTGCCCCACTGTTGTCGCAGACAGTCTGAAAATATACATGCATATATACATAAGAACATACTTGTATTTGTGATTACTAAAAAGCACACACTTATCCAGGTGTACTTTTAAATAATGCAAATAGCATTTCCTACTGCGAGAATATATAAACACAGCGATCCGGAAATCAAATCTAAAATGCAAACCCCATATAAAATGTAAGTGAAAATAGAGATTTGTATGTGTACGATTTCTGTCAAAGTGAATATTGAGAGTCAGAAAGAAGATATTATTTTAATAACAATAAGCGAATAATGCTGGTATTTAATAATATCTCACAGATACGAGTACCGCATTGCTTCGGAAAAAGTCTAAGTACAACAAGTAAAAAAGTACAAGTTCGGGCGAAACCAAACTCTATATACCCGGCGCAGGTATCAAATAGCGACGCTTCAAGTTTTTCTAAACTACTTTTGCATGATTAGCAGGGGTGTTTCACCGATTTCAAACGCTTTCAATAATTTGCTAAGTTAGACTTAATGAAATAATTGAACCTACTTTGGTGGAAATCGATAAAAGGGTTACCGAGATAGATCTTTGTAGTCATAAAGTGGGCGGTGCCCACGCCCAATTCCTAACAGTATATAAAAGTATTATTTATTGTTAAGAGAGTAGTAAATTATATTCCTCAGTTGTTGATATATCGGAGTTTTCGTATTTATGAAATTTACTGTTACACGGGAAGCGGGTGTAATTTTAGTCCGTTTTAATTTTCAATAGGGATGTGCCGAGTATCAGGTAGATAACCGGAATCAGGCTTATCCGGCCGTTTTTCTGTTATCCGACTATCCGGCCGGATACTACTACCGGCTACTAAAAACCGGCCGGATTTCCATTGTAGAAGATTCAATTTAGAAATTTAGTTCAAATTTTTTTTTTTAATTTGTTTAATCAAATTTAATAGTATCTAGTTACTAATTAGAGCTAAAAATTTATATATTTTTCATTATGAAAAGAAGCATTTCCGTATTACCGGTCAACAACCCATTTCTAGTTTCAACATAAATACATGCTACCCGATGCACTAAATACTCTTTTTGAATTCACTGAGGAAGGTGGTTCGCAGAGATACTTCATTGCCGGTGTAAACAAATTTTGAAATTCTTTGCGACTATGCTCACACCAAATTAAAGCATCTTCCTGTCTGGGTATAAGAGGTAGCTGTAAATATTTCTCCATCGTTTGACTATCCACATTACTACAAAAACTGGAATAAGCCAAGGCATATATATGAACTAGGGCTGCCAGACGTCCTGGTTTTCCAGGATTTCTCCTGGTTTTGACAAATTTTCCTGGTGTCCTGGTCCACACTCCTGTCCTGTTTTTTAATGTAGGTCGATGCAGACACCCATTCCATATTTGGCCGATTTTGGTATTAAAACGAGATCAAGCTTTCTGTTAAAGGTCTGATTATGCATACTTCGCATAACTTCGCACAACCATTTGTACCAGTGCATAAAAATGTAACTTAAGAAAATGTGAAGCGAAATCTAAACTCAACAGATCGCTAAGTTTTTAAAAGTTCTGCTAATTTCTGGGCAATGGAATACATGCAAAATACATACGAAATTACAGTTTGAAGTTTATGCAAAGTTATGCGAAGTATGCATAATCAGACCATAAAACGGCAAAATTTTCCCAAAATACATTTGAAGCACAATGAGACTTTTTCTATTAAATTCGGGCGTACAACGGGGGAGAGACACTATTTCGACAGCAACAGCACGACAGGAGCAAAAGGCACAACAAGTTTATGTCTGAAATCGGTTGGATAGTGCACAACGTCATCTTGGCTAGTAACGAAATCCATCGATTTCTAAGTCGTTAGTTCGCCAACAATTTCGTTTGGCAATAAAATGCGCCCAGTTGAAATATGAACGGGGATTCTACCGTTGCCAATGTCCATTGCTTTGAAAATACCTTTCCAAATTAATTGTAAAGGATGTATGTATGTACATGCCTCCATAAAATGAATGACTTCAAACAGGCATTGAGTTCATCGACTGGCGTTGATCGTGGAATGACGGGCAATTTTTGGCGAAAATCAACTGCTAACAGAATCATCGCACCTGCAAGCATGTTCTGATTATTTCGTAGATCTCGCATCGTTCGGTCTAATGCCTTCAAAGACTTTATATGTGACATCGTATACTCATCCCAGACGATAAACTTACATTGTTGCAGAACTTTGGCCATTGAACAGGTCTTCAAGATGTTGAATATCGAAGTGCAGCAAGCAAGTGCAAGTGCAATGTCATTCTGCGAGCGAATCGTGGATAAAATTTATGCAATCAAAAAAGTTTTCCCAGTTCCACCGGGGGCATCCAAGAATAAAACCCCTCCAGTACCATCGTTCACAACTTTGAGAGTGTTGTATGCATGTTTTTGATCTCGAGCTGATTCTTTAAACGCTTCGCAGTCATATTGTTTTTCGCGTGCCATATGCTGATTAAGCGCATCGTGCAACGGGCGGTTGGGAACTGTCATGCCTAATTGAGCAATGTCTTGTTTGATATCGCCATGCACATGTCCTAAATCAATATAAATACTTTGTTGTTAATTTCCTCGCTCAGGTGCCCAAAAATTGATTTCTTTGCACAGCCAACCTACATAGTGAATATGAACCAAATCGGTCCATAAATACGAATTTTTTTGAATATCTCGACTCCAGTGCCACCTTCCGGGTTTATTTTATGCAAAAACGTTTTTATTTGCATAGTCAACTTACATACTGTATATGAACCAAATACGATTTTTAGAAATATCTCAACCACAGCGCCACCTCACAATTTTTTTTTTATAGAAACACTACTCGCGCCACAGTTAATGTAACAGCAAAAAAAATAGCACAATCGGTTCAGCCATTCCCACGTGATGCGATGACCAACGAGCGCCATTTTGTTTTTATATATAAGAAGATAAGTGGACCCGTCGCTGAGTTGTGCCCCAGCTATAAACCCGAAGTCGGGGTTCGTTACTCATTTTGAAGGTCTATAAATCCCCTCTTGAAAACATATTTTGATTTTCAAAATCAGATAAAAATTAGTCAAGCTCTTAATTCGTACGCGCATCAAGTACGGAAATAATGGTTTTTCATAAAAAAAAAGTGAAGGATCCGAACCAGAAAAAATTTTCCGGCAAAAGGTATATATTTTTAAGCGCAGAAAAAATGGACTTCCGGTCAGATAGAGCACCACTTGGTAATTCATGTTTTTTTCGTTTTCCAGTAAAAATATTTTCTCTCATTTAAGTACAGGACGAGCTGAGATTCGAAGGTCGCTTAGAGGTTGAAAAAGGCACTTGCGAGGAAAGAGTTTCAAACAAAATATATGTATTTCTATCTTTATAATCCGAAACTCTAGAAAAAACATGTACATCTAATTTGAAAAAATTGATCTTCCGATCAGCTTAACCCACTTCTGGTCGAAACCGGAAGTCGGTAATACCACCAAAAGATAGAGGATCACGATTAAGTAGGTTATATTATTGCGGTTTTCAATAAAAAAAAACGTTTTCCTCCATTTCAGAAGGGGTGGACCGGTGGTCCGTTCCCTGTATAGCCGCGAAGTTGGGCTGAGTTCCATTGGACGCCGTGTGACCATTAAAGGTTAACAAATTAAATTCAAATTAAGATTTTAGTTTGAAAATACTTTTGAAAAGGATTGTGACCTGTTTCAAAAGTGGAACTTAGTTAAATTATACAGAATTTATGTGCATACATGAAATACTGAAATGTGAGTGTCAAGAGTTTTCAGAAATATTTAGTTGAAACAATGAAAATATTCTTCAGGTGTTTGAAAAAGGTGGCCAGCTAGGTCTAGTCTAGGTATATTTCTACGTCTAGGTCTAGATTTAGGTCTTGGCTTAAGTCTATGTCCATATCTAGGTCTAGGTATAGGTCTAGGTCAAGATTTAGGTCCAATTATAGGTCTAAGGCAAAGTCTAGATCTGGATATTGTTCTAGGTCTAGTTCTGGGTCCAGGTCTAGGTCTAGTCATAAGTCTAGGTCTAGGTCTAACGGCTACGCTTGCTTGGTCATGTCGTTCGAATGGACAGAAACGCTCCAGCTCCAATTGACGGCGAGTGGCAGAGAGTGGCGTGCTTGGTTGAACTCGGCCAAAATCGCTTAGGCGGTTCCAGTGCCGAAAAAGAACAAGAAGAAAATTGGGATTACACTACTGCAACAGGGCGTAAAAACTTGCAAATTAGACAATAATGTTACCACGGCTGTTTGCAAGGAAGCGCAGACAATACTGATTACGATTTACCCTTTGTGTAATGAAAATGGGCTCACCGATAGTCCAACCAAAACTGGTGGTGTGCTCTTCACTAGACGGAAGGTCGAATGGTGTCATTCCCCTCACACATACGGGGAAGTCACAATTCAGACTTTTCCTGAAGTGAAGTATCTCGGAGTAATACTGGATACAATACTATCGTGGAAATCTCACGTGGAGCACAAGACCTCCATAGCATTCGCCGCATTTTTGCAATGTAAACAGGTCTTTGGCAAAACGTGGGGTCTGTCACCAAAGGGTATCCTCTCTATTTAGACCTATAAAATAAGACCCATAATCAGCTTTCTCTACAACACCTGGCATTGCTCTTGCCTCAATGCTGCACTACCTTCCTGCCTTACAAGTCACCTGCAGACTAAAAAGAGACGGATGTTGGTATAACACTGAGTGGGACGAAACAGAAATTGATGGCGGCAGATATCTGAGTACTTGTGTCTTTTCAATGCCACAGTATAGTACGCCACCATTACCTTTGTTGCAGGGATTATATAATGTTGAGTTCCCTGAGAGTGAATGCTGTTTTAATTCCAATACTGAACCCGGGCTGGCACATTGCCGAATTTTCACTGATGGCTCCAAAACTAATTCTAGCTCAGGATCTGAGGTCCTTATCAAAGTTAATGGGGTTAAGCTTCACTTTTCTCTTGGGGAATATGCTTCATTATTCCAGGCTGAGGTATTAGCAATACTCAAGGCCGTGGACTACTTGGTGGAAAATAGGTGTAGGGAATGGAGTTTATGTGTCTGCAGTGACAGCCAAGCTGCACTTAAGGTAATGGCCAGCCCTCGGTAGTACATGGTAGTGAGACCTCTGACCATTTGACCAGAGTTGGCTTAGACCAAGCGTTCCTTGCCAATGGCCCATCCTGCCTTGATGACGGTGAGACGTTGGAATACTTTTTCTGCTTCTGCACCGCCTTTGCAAGAATTAGGTATGAAGATATGACGCATTTGGCCGCGATGTGTTATGAGACGAACACCTGAACTCTGTGACACCCAATAATCTGCTTAGGTTTATTGGTAAATCGTGCGGATTTAAAACATATTAAAAGGGACATCAAAACCGTACAATGGACGGCATGTAGTCAGTGCTTTTTTTGCCCGCGCTATTTTTTGCCTGTTTTCGACAAAAAAATACAGCAATCTAAAGTCATCGAGACTGAACTAGACTCGAAAAAGTCGAGTTTTTTTAGCAAAATGTCGTTCTTTTTTTACTACAGTCAAAGTCGACTTTTCCATCGCTAGTCTCTGTGTCAACACGAAGGCGCTGGGCTGATCTTATTTCTAATAGCGCTCGTCCCCGGGCGGACATACTTATATAACAGCTTCTTACAAAAACCCATCTGGTGCAACAGGCTTTCGGAGGTGGGTTAGGTTTCTCCATTTCTTTTAGAAGATAGGTTAGCGATTTTTGATTTAAATTGAATTGGCAATAACACTTTTAAATACGTATTTTAAGCTAATCGTACACGGCAGAGAAATCTCTCTAGAGTTTTACTGAAATAAAAATGTTCTCTCTCAATTAAGTTTACACGGTAGATCAACTCGAGGAGATATTCACTCTAGAGACAAAATATGGAAATCTCAACTTTTCTCTATCTCGTGCTCTACAAGCTGTGTACACGGTAGACAATAGTTACCTCTCGCCTTGAGTTAATTTTCTATCTCGAATTGTTGTCAACGCTTGCTGTATGTATATATGTATTTACATATATCAAAGCCACGATGTAGAAAATATAGTTGGCGCCATCAGTGGAGCGCTAACCCTTCGTTGATTTGACAGCATTCACCTATTTGATGACGTAATAAAATACATTTTCGCATTAAACATGGCAACGTCTCTCTTCTTTACTATGTGTACTTTTGTACTCACATCAAACAATCTTTAATATTTAAAATTCCCTTGAAAGGAGTTCCTCCGAGTAGTTCCAGCCAAACTAACATGTATTCCCCAAGTTTAGGAAGTGGCCTGGCACTCTGACAAAACAGCAGATAACTCAAGCAACGACTGTTGCCAGGCTATTGGAAAAGCCATTGAAATGCCAATGAGAATAAGAGAATGATTCCCGATACATTACTTGGTTTCGTTCTAAATGTACCTATAATGGTGTGCTTGTATCGAATATACGATTTAATCTCGTAGCCATTTAAAAATTTAATGATCTGTAATTAAATTCTTTGTCAAGACTTTGCCATACTTCCCCGTAGAGCAAAAAGTCTGTTTAGCTTGCAATAGAGCGTAGAGTTGACGTAGAGTTTTCGATCTAGCTGAGTTGGACTGTGTACACGGCGAAAAAGTCTCGCTTAATAACTCTCAAGTAGGTGAGTCTCCCGTAGAGCTCTATTAATTTTTGTCTAAATCTCGCGTTTTTTCTCTATTGTCTACACTTAGCTTTAGAGTCAATGACATTAGTTTTATCTTATTACCTAATGTCACAAGCATCTACAAACAACAATGTAAAGAAATTGAATATTTTTTCGCTATCACAATTTCCGTTATGAAAACTACCAGGCAGAGAAGTAATAAAATGATTGTTACTTTGTAGCACTGTTGCTCGCACCGTAAAAAGTAAGTGAAAAAAACGCTTTTTTTCTGAATTCAAATTACAATGTAAAATGTACTATATATACATATACATATGTGTCTATAAGTATCGAGTGTTGGTGCGTTCGGTGGAATTTGAATGGTGTTTGTCGCAATTTTTATGGCATTCCGCTGATGACACATCTCGCATATCCTGCGTATTGAAAACATCCTCCTACTATAGCAAACGTCGCTAGCAACTGTGGCGGCAACAATGAGTTCAGTAATGCCAGCGCGAGCAGCAACGAGAAGTCATAACTTGCCGGCGACATTCAATTTTTTTATATCCTTCCCTTTTTTCTGAAATATTTTCGATTTAAACGTTAAGTTTCTGCCATGGGACAACTAAGTTGCCATTTTTTATGATTGATTGCAACTTATAGATAAGCGAGCTAACCACAATGGGCAACGTACTGCCATGGAAGGCACTGAACACGAAGAGGTTAAGAGCAACAGAAATGTATTTAATTTGCCATAAAAACTAGTTCGCTTGCACAAGGTACCAAGTGGAAGAGAAAATAAAAACTGATGTAATGAAAATTGAGTTGACAGTAAAAAAAAAATTATGGAAAACCCAAATTTAAGGTCTACAAAATACTAGTCTTGCCAAATCAAATACTACAGCTAAATTTGCTTAGGATAAATTAAGGCTGACAAATATGACTGAAATATAAAACATCGAACTCGCATTGCCTATAGCAAATTCAACCGAAGAAAGCTCTTAAGAACAACCACTTACACTCATCAATCATAGCACACAACGAATGTATGAGCATACATACATACATATGTATGTATATACATATATTTATACCAGGGATGTTCCGAATGTCATATTTTTCAATTTCGCAAATGCGAATGTGCAAATGCGAATGCGAATGCGAATTTTAGAAATAACACTAAAAAATCTATATTCAACTTAAGTCATTGTTTTTATTACCTAAACATTTTGTAAATTATTATAACATTGAACGAGAGCTTAACCTATACAGTGTTTTAATCTAGTAGTCAAAGTTAGTTAAAGAGGCATATTATATTAAAAAAAAAAGAAGTTTTGTTGCCATTTCTCCCATGAGGCGATTTCTTAGAGGCTCATATATAAGGTCGGCTGCACTGAACATTGCTCATTTAGAATCACCAATCGAGAGGATATTCACCGAGATGAGCTCGTTTTTATTTCAGTTAACATTTAATTTCGCATTTTGCTATGTCTTCGGATTCTACATCCGAGCCTTCGCTTTCGGTGGAGGAATCTAAATTTATTTCTAGGTTGCTTATAAGACTTTTAGCAGTACTTGTTGAAGGCCCATCAATGTTGTGTGATATACTAGTTAACCGCTTAGCGAAGCTAAAAGCCAGTAATTGTCCGCACCCTGGTTAGACAGTCTTAGAGCCATTTGAACAAATTTAAAGTGGACTCTTTGCCAATGTACACATTCACATTCGCAAAATATTCGTATCATTTGATGCGAATTCGAATGTGTAAAATTTTGCGAATCACTCGCATAACGCTTGCGAATCACTCGCATAACGCATGCGAATGCAAATATTCGCAACATCCCTGATTCATACTATACTGGTTCTAAAAAATTAACTTTTTTTATCACACTCCCTTGAAAAATGTTTTCGGGAAAATGAAAAAAGACTCCTGTCAACAGCGTAGCCCTTGATATTAAGATTTAAAGGCGGCTCAGCGCGATTTTTATACCCGAGCGCACTTGTGCACAAGGGTATTATAACTTTGTTCGCATAACGGTTGTTTGTAACAGCCAATACGAATCAAGATCGATATAGACAAATGTATACATAAAGGCTCAGAATGAAAAGAGAAATCGATTAAGACATGTCTGTCTGTCCATCCGTCTATCCGTCTGTCTGTCCTTGTAATCGATAACTCGGAGAAAAAGTTGAGATATGTCCAAGAAAATTTGGTAGATAAGTTTCTCTTTATCCAAGGTAGGTTGGGTTGGGTGGGGCGACGTCGGACAATAATCACGCCCACCTCCCATATAGCGGTTGTTTCGAAATATGCAAAAACTACGATATTCCCGTAAATACTGGATCCAAATTGTTGAAAGTTGGTTCGCGAAGTAGAATTTTGGCATAAAATAAGACAGGAAAGTTTTTTTAAATGGGCGTGGCACCGACCACTTACGAGTAGGTGCTGTATCTCTGTAGTCCCGTCACCAATGCCCACCAAACTTGGTACGAACATTGCTTAGAGCCTCACTAAGAAACTCTTTGAAAATTTTAAAATTTTTGCTATCAGACAAGAACCACGCCTACCTACTAACATATAACGGTAATTTACAGAAATACAAAAACTACGGTAAATTAGTAACTATTTAAGCTAATTTACTCAAAATCGATATATACATTGACCTCTCAGCAGAAAATGATACTTAGGGAAAACTGGGCCTACATATGTATATCTCGGTTTATCAATTTCTACAAAACTCGGTGCATTTGTCATTATGAAATCAGACTAAAATTACCACCACCTACCATATAACGGTAAATTTTAGAAATACGAAAATTCCGATATTTTAATCACTAGACACGCCAACTTAAAACAATCTCTTAACAAGACACAATATTATTGATTTTTGTAAAATGGGCGTGGCACCACCCACTGATGCCTATATACATAAGTGTATATTGATAGCGCCTTATCGATTTTCACCAAAATTGCTCCAATTACTTCAATATCTCATAGCATATTATCGAAACTGTTTGACATCGGGAAAAATACTCTTGCTTATCATGAAGTTTACTGAAAGGTGAAAAAGCGATATTTAATACGGTCGCCGGTTTCGTCCGAACTTGTACTTCTTTACTTGTTTTATTTTTTTCATTAAGGAAGACAATTTTTCCATTTCAATACAATTCAATACATGAAGGAAATTGAAGGCTGTGAAAAAAGTATCTTATGATTTTTCCATAAATTCACCCCTCCAAAACTATTCAAGGTTAAATTCCAACATTTAATAAATTGAAACTATTAGGGCCGTTAACTTATATATTTTAACGTACAGTTTAATCATTTTAAATTCCATACAAATTTCTGTAGTTAAGTTTAATTAATAATTTAACTATAATTTAAGCTTTACGATTCTAAAATTTTTATAAAAAAAGATAAATTTTATATTTAAAACGGAACAAAATTTGTCGGTATTATTTAATAGTAAAATGAAAATTTGCGATGAGTTACCCCTAAATTTAAATATTAAGGGCTGCGCTTCTGACCAGGGTCTGTTTTCACTGACCCTATAATATTAAATTTTTTTTGAACCAGTCTAATGGATACATACATATATGTATATATAACTGCCATATTATATTTTACTTTATTTCGCTTACCATCAAGTACAACTAAGTACACATACATAAAAACTGAATATATGTATTTACATGGCGTATACATCATTTATCCTTGCAATGCTTTTTTTTGTTTATTCTAGTCTTTTCTTTATGTTTTTATGTGTTTCCCACGTGCAAATGCCAATTAAATTGGTAACAAATTCAATATTTCAATATCAATATTTTCCCTGCCCGTCCTGTTCATACCAATGTAAATAACAAGCAAGCATGGCTGCCGCCAGAAGGTAGACAGGAAGCGGCGCCGTCTTAAAGTGGGTGGGATAAACAGACTGTCTATAAGACAGTTGACATCCGTTCATACTCGTATAATGTCAGTTCTATTGACAAAGTAGTGACAAAGGACCATTATAATGTCAATTTGAATTCTCTTTTCCATAAGCACATTTGCGTTTTTCCTTTTTATATGTATGTATGCACATATATGTAGGTATACATATTTATATGACTACATCCCAAATATGTTCAACTCATAAGTATTTTACAGTATACTCAATGAATTTTTTAAACTATCTCTGAATTTTTGACTATAGAGAAATTACTGAAGGCCAGTCCCAATGTACAAAGTATGGATGGGCGCGGGATATCGGAACCGCAGGTCTCACGGTACTGATTTCAAAATGGCCAGTATGAGCGGCGTCGGGAAGGTCTTTAAAACTGTTGCGAGGGAGGCGCGACCAAAATCCTTTCCCGATACTTCAGAAAGTTCAGAAAGTGAAAAAAATAAGCACGTTTTCATTGGGACAAAAACGAACAGCAAACCAAAAAACAAAACAACTAAAAAAGTCTAAGTTCCGAACACCAAATATCCGGCGAACGTATTACATGTTAGTTTTTTTTTCACCTTTCCGAAAACTACCGTTACATGTTCGGTTAGACTAAGTGCCGTTTTTTCAATTAGGTTTTTAAATTTGTCTGCCTTTCAAACACATTTTTTAAAACAAAATTTGTGTTTAAAGGGCAGAACAAATTTTAAAACCTACTTGAGAAAACGGCCCTTAATGAGATAAACTTTTGTAGTTATAAACAAGCGCCCATTTTCCAAAATTCCATAATAATATCATTTATTTTTAACAGATTGTTGCGAGAATCAACTTTGAGTGAATCAGCGTCATTAAATTTTGAAATATCGAAGTTTCAGCATTTCTGAAATTTACCGTTACATGAAAAGTGTATGTGATTTTAATCCGATTTCAACATTTTCAACGTCTTGCTTTCTTGTGTCCAATAATTATACCGAGTTTGGTACAAATTGATGGAACGACTAACGAGATACATGTATGTGATCATATATGAGCGGCGCTACGCTTATTTTCAAAAAAGTTGTTATAAACGTATTTATTGCTAAAATATAATTGCAAGCGTCAATTTTGAATAAATTCGCTTTACTAGTTATTGATTTATCGAAGATTTCGTATTTCCCTAAATTACCGTTATATGGGATGTCTCAGAAAATATGAGCCCTTAATATTAATATTAAGAATGTCCGCTTCGCACTTTTCGATTTCCTATAAAAATAACACAAGGAAAATATTTTTTTCATTTATGATTTGTATATTTAACGAACGATATGTTGTGCTGTAGTACTCTGAAATAATTTTCGCAAGAATGGTGAATTCGACTTTGACCTCGAATAACTTTTGGCCGGGTTGAGTTATCGAAAAATGAGTTTTAGTAGAGCGTTCAATTCTCTACAAAACTACTCAAGACCTTTACAGTGAAACGTATCGTTCGTTAAATATAAAAATCAGAATTAAAAAAATCAATTCTTCCTGTGTTATTCTTATGGAAAATCAAAAAGTGTTTTTTTTTTACTTCTACAAACAAATTTTTGTATATAATTCAATTTCTCATAAATCCGAATAAAAAGTTCTATGGCCTAGTGAAAAACTTCATAATCCAAAAAAGAAAAAAATATTTACAAATATTTTACAAAGCAAAGGCGTTCGTCAAGCAACACAAAAACAATGTTGTTATTACTGATGCCGACAAAGGAAACAAAACAGTAGCTATGTATAAAACAGAGTACCTGGAGAAAATGAATAAATTAATAGAAGACAAAAACACGTACAAAACAATAAGAAGCGACCCCACAAACACTCTCCAAAGAAAAAACAACAAAATAGTGGACGAACTTTACAAAGGCAAACACATCAACTTTAGAGAAAAAAAAAAACAACAACTCACATGCACGGCAGCCACAGCGCCAAGACTTTATGGATTGCCAAAAATTCATAAGCTAGATGTTCCTCTTCGTCCTATTGTTTCCTCTTTTATGGTCCCCTGTTATAAAATGTCAAAATACATCGGAGATATTTTGAAAGTATTAATTTCGGAAAAATACAACGTGAATAATGCATTCAACCTAAAAGATAAGCTAGCCAATGTATGTGTGTGTGATGAAGATGTATTAGTGTCGTTCGATGTCGTCTCCTTGTTCACAAATTTACCAACAATGTTAGCCTCAAAAATCGTAATGAATAAATGGGACCAAATTCAACATAAAACCAATATTCCGAAAAATAAGTTCCAAGAAATGTTAAGTTTTTGCCTAAATGACAATAACTATTTCATGTTCAACAAAAAAATTATATTCGCAAACGTTTGGAATGCCTATGGGTAATCCTATTTCCCCAACAATAGCCGACATAATTATGGACAACCTACTGGACAATGCCATCTCGGAGCTCAAGGAAAAATTCAATATTTACATCAAATTTATTACCAAATATGTGGACGACATCTTCGCTATAGTTAAACGTAATGACGCGAATATTATTCTAGGGACTCTAAACAAGTATCACAACAAACTTCAATTTACGATGGAAACAGAGAAAAATTCAAAAATCCCCTTCCTTGACGTTTGCATTCATAGGGAAAACCAACATCTTTTACTTGACTGGTACTCTAAGCCAACTTCTTCTGGACGCTTAATAAATTATTATTCATCGCAACCAACTAAATATAAGATTAACACAGCAAAAAACCTCATCCACAAAATATTGACGATAAGCCACACAAGATTCCATGACGCTAACATAGAGAAAATAAACAAAATCTTAATATGTAATAATTATCCTGCTAAATTAATACGAGAACTAATAAATCAACAAATTATGAAAAATAACATTCATCCAAATACAACACCGAACATAGACACAACAAAAACCACCAAGAAATTTTACAGTGTAACGTATATTCCCAACCTAACCGACAACTTTGATCAAAGCATAACCAAACCACAAAACACAGCACTTGCCTACAAATCCAATTACACCCTTTCGACAATATACACAAAAACAAAGTGCCCAGTAGATGTCCACCAACAAAGCGATGTAGTGTATGAAATTAAATGCAAAGGAAAGGAAAATGAAGAATGCGGGAAAGTGTATATTGGGACAACTAAGCGGCCTTTAGGTGTTCGATTAGGCGAACATGAAGCTGACATCAGAAAACAAAAAAGCAGTACAGCATTAGCACAACACATAACAATAAGTGGACACACAGCTGATTTCGCAAATGCAAAAGTTATTGACAAAGAAAAAAGAGAGTCAACCCGATATACATTGGAGAGCCTCAGAATAATGCAAAGGAGAGAAAAGACCATGAACAGAAAGGAAGATACAGACAACATTGCGGCCGCATACATTTCATGTTTATGATTATAAACTAACTTTTAGTATTGACAAAGCTACCACAAAAGATGGTATAGATTATTAGTATTTAGTGTTCAGTAATTCGTATGTATTAATGTTAAAATAGTGTGAGTCAAATTGTTTGTCCTCAAGCTCAATCTGTAGTTTTTCTTGTCATTTTAATTCCATATATGTACATGTTTTTATGTTTCCATTTATTATCTTTGGTTATAATGTGTTTTTGTATTTTATGGTTCGTGACAGATTTAATTAAACGGAATTGCCCCTGAAGAAGCTAAAAATGTTTTAGCGAAACGTTGGGCCAGAAAGTGAAATAACGTAGTTTTATTTGCACAAAATACTTAGATCAGACCAGCCTGGTAACATACAATTGAATAAATTACGAACTGATCGGATAATAAATATATAAAAAAATATTTAGTTGAATGTGCAGAAATTACCGCTACTTTCTATGTTGTGTAAAAATTTCATAGATTACCAGTAGCTCACTAGAACAAAATATGTATTGGTTTTTACTCTGGAGCATATCGAGTCCTATCTAGGGTTGCCAGATTTTTTTTTTGCGCGAAATCAGTACCTACCTTAGACTTTTTCGTGCTAAAAAATCCGTACTTTTCAGTACACTTTTGTTCACAGCAAATGTAACAGAAAATACTTTAAATCGCCAGAGAAACTGTTTTTAACAATATTTTGGTATACAAATAAAATTTAGTTCACAAAAAATATAAACGTTATTAATTTTAACACGAGCTCATGTACATTTATAATCGGTTGGTTAAAATACTTGGGGGAAAAATTATCGAACACCGAGTCACCGAGTACCAAGCTCGATGGGAAGCCCCTATTACAAATTTGTATGCTCAGAATTGAAAATTCAGAGATACATCATTTCATCGTAAGTGGGCGGTGCCACGCCTATTTTCTAAGAATTTCATAATTGTCTTATTTTAAGTCAAAGTTCTACTTCGTGTACTAACCTTAAATAATTTGGATCCAATATTTACGGAAATATCGTAGTTTTTGCATATTTCGAAAATACCGTTATACGTGAGGTGGGCGTGGTTATTGTCCGATGTCGCCCCTTTTCAATCCCAACCTACCTTGGATAGAGGGAAACTTACCTACCAAATTTCGTGGACACATCTCAATTTTTTCTCGAGTTATCGTGTACGCGGACAGACAGACGGACGAACAGACAGACATGGCTTAATCGATTTCTCTTTTCATTCTGATCATTTATTTATACATTTGTCTATATCCATCTCAATTCGTTTTGCTTGGTACAAACAACCGTTATGCGAACCAAGTTATAATACCCTTGTGCACAAGTGCGCTCGGGTATAAAAATTAAAACTGTTTTTCTCGAGTTTTTGGTTTTTTGTATTCGATATTGATTCAGAAAAATATCTCTTAAACAGAAGCCGTATGATTGTCTACATCAAACAAACATTTAAATTTAATTTAAATGGAATATCACACATAACTGCTTCTTGAGGCACCTTGCAGCGTTAGTGAAAGTGATTGTCTACAAAATGCGTGTGTTTACATGCCAACATGTGATTGTTTGTAAGCTCAGCATGTCACATTAGACACGCAAATCTGAAATGCAACCAAATAGCGAAGCAGCCATGCGAGCATGCGCAAAGCACCAAGAGACCTCGGTAATCGACATACAAGCAGGCGCCGCAGCAGGTGTCTATTTCAAATATAGAATTTGCACAACAGTCGTGAATAGCTAGAGTGTTTGGGATGAGCAGAATCAATATGTAAATATGTAAACGTTGACTGTGGGAAGCCATTTGCGAGGAATGGATGAGATGCTTTGCTGCTGGGATAAGTAGCTGCCATTGAATCGATGGGGATGGATGTATGTATGTAAATATTACATTAGGGTGTAAAGTGTCACTGCTGTGCCCGCAGCAACTTCATCAGATGTTCTCTGGTTGGTGGGCTTACTAGTTCGGTGTTTACGCGTAGCCTTCACGGTTCATTCAAATTTGGTAGAGGAACTAGCCCTTGGCCTTCCCATAGTAGAGCGTGCCATACTATAAGCAATGGTGGGTGTGTTGGCACTAGGCGTGGAAGGTATTATTTCATTTATAATGAAAAGCCGGCGATTTTTATCGTAATGAAAAAATTTGCGAATTTCTTAACGATCAAAATGTAATAGTGGAGTATCCCAAGAAATTTCCGGAAAAATTAAAGCCGGTTCTCCTCTAAACTAAAAGCTCGCTTGACAAAATGTGATTTCAAAGTATGTATCAGATTTTCTTAAAAATAATAAAAAAGAATGTGTCAAGAAACAAAAGGAAACGATTCTTCTTTATTTGTAATTTCGCTCATTCCTCTGGAAATAACTGATGAGCCAGCAGAACTTCAAAGATCCAAAACTCTTTGCAGGCCAATGAATTTATACAGCGTTCTCATTGAACCACTAACTCGAGTTTATGGGCCATTTTGAAGTTTAAGCCTTAACTCTACTCTTAAACACGGAGTTTACCATACAAAAAATTTCGTTAAACTCTCCCTAAGCAACACTTTTACTTGGAGTTTATGGACAAGCAACCCTTTTTTTTAAGAATGTTGGCTGCACTGTTGAAAGATTTGGGAGCACAGATTCGGTGCATAGTAGAATAACAATATGGGTATCAATTAAAAGGAAATATTCTGTAGAATAGAACAAAATTTAATTTTTTGGTGCACCAGAACAAATAAGTATTGAAAATGTCCTTTTAAAACTTTATCCTTGAATAGCCTTTTAAATCTCTAATATTTATTTTGAAAAAAATATATATATATATGTCAAGGACTAATATGTTAACTACCACATCCTCGAATTTCGTCCGTCTAACTTTATTAGTTTCAGATAAAAAATTTTACACTTCCCTTTATAAGATATTGATAGTTACAATATACATAAATGAAGATAATTTTTTTTTTATTTGTTGCTCATTTTCTCCATACAAAAAATAATTGTCGAACATACTTCGTATGGAAGAAGCTACGTGAAAAAATTGCCAAAAATCAACGCGTTTTTCTAGCAACTTCAAACTTGCACTTTCTTATACTAAAATTCAATGGGCTATAAAACTGCACTCTTAGAGTTTTGCTAAAAAATCTCAGTTTGGAGATTTGATTTTAATGTTTATTGGTGGAGTAAGAACCATATTTTTATTAAAAATTATTATATTATCGCAAATAAAAAAGAATAAAAAACTTTGCAGATATTGCGAAAAAATTCACTGTGCCTACTGTATGTAGATGTTTACCAATTTTTAATTCAATTTTAAATATAGTTGTCCATATGTATGTTAGCTGTAATAAACACCGGTATTAAAGTACAACTTGTTTTTAAATTTTATGGGATTTTCGATTCAATAACTGCATTACAATTCTAATGTAAAATGGAAATTTGGACTCAGGTATAGTTGCATGCCTTTATCACTGCATTCCCATTTTGGATGTTATTATCAATTCCTTTACCAATCCTGCGGAATCTACAAACACACATAATACATAGGTATATGAATAAAAAGTTCAGTATGTAAACGAACTTAATTGTAAGCCCATTACCGTGCTTTTAAATTACCAAATGCATTTTCTACTACCCTGCGACATTTAGACAGTTGATAGTTGATTTTTTTTGTGCAGGGGTGTTGTTAAGATTAAACGGAACAGGTTTCATTAAGTTTGGCGAAAGATGAAATGCAGAATCTCCTAGTGTTAACACCGGAATGTTTACTGACTCCAATTGAATACTTATTTCATTAAGCAAACTACAGTTACATATGAGTCGTTACATTTCCTGGACTACCAACATTAATGTATGAAAAACGGTATCTGCAAAAGGGGGTTAATTTTATTAATGTTACAAATATACATAAATACATATAGTTCAAAGGAAGACAAATTTACCTGGCGTCATCTAAAGCCAAAATCACGGTGGAATACCACCCTTTGTAATCGAAGTAATCGACGGCTTCTTTATGTTATGGATGTATTTCTATGTGACAACCGTCTTAGAAAATTTAATGAGAA
>NW_023458559.1:22548569-22573650 GCF_013731165.1 Rhagoletis pomonella | reverse complement strand
AAATCTGACAATTGCCATCTCGTAGGACATCCCCATGTAAAAAATACCAGTTGATTGCATGGAAAAAAGATAGTTGGCTGACTAGTTGGGCATGCGGTTCATACTAGTTGAGAGGTAGTTTACAACTAGTTCATTTGACTACAGGGAGGGTATATATAGTTCAAAAGGACCACATCTTACCAAACTGTTCAGAATTGCGAACCGTTGAAAATTATTGAAAGAAAATAGATAAAAACGAAAGAATACATCAAAAATTATCAGAATTTCAAAATTAGTTGGCAGAGAGAAGCAGATACTCTCACAATAACGGATGTCCATATCCTCATGAGAGGGCTGAAATGTAAATTGCGTCATTTAGTTTATAATGAAGATAATTGAAATAAGTTTTTTTGTTTAATATAGTAAGCTTAATAAAGAAGATGATAAAGCAGAAAACTCTTTTCGTAGGTTGTGTAATAAGTTGTTATAATGATTTTCGGCTGACCAAAATTTTTCGTGTCCATTCTTTATTACCCTTCATATCAATTCAGGAGGCTATTATATGCGCCCCACGCTTTTCATTTTCAATCTCATAAATTGTTTATAACGACTTTTGCTAAAATTTCAAAATCAAAAGTTATCAAAACAAATTCTATGGGACTGAGAAATATTATTTTCTACTTTTTAGTCCATTTATAAAAGCGTTGTATATTAAAAAGTTATTTTTTTTATATTATTTATTATTAATTGTTTTGACTGACGGGGTTCTGCATTTTCTTCCACGTAAAGTATACTCGACAATTTCTTTTCAACGCGAATTTCTATCGTGCTAAATTTGCACTTTAACATACTAAAATTTAATGGGCTATAAAACTGATAAAAGTTCAAAACTTTTAGGTTTAATTGTTGTTGGGTGTAAAGTTTGTTGAATTTTCGTTATTTTTGTACATGTGGATTTATGTGTTGCTGGTTATGTAATGGGCTTAACTTTTATAAAAAGATATTAACATAAAATAAACAAAAGAAAAGTAGTAAAAACTAAATACAAAATTTTATAAATATCCATGCCAAATGAGTTCGTTAAATGATATAAATGATTACCGCTTCGGACCACAGTGTGGCGGTGCGGCTTCTTCTGTTGTAGCAAATTTCAGTGGCGTTTCTGTAGTTTTTTTTTTTTTGAGGAGCGAACCTACGAGTATCGGAAAAAGAGGGTCGTCTGACCGGCATCCGATGCTCCCCGTTCGTGACTGGTATGAATGAAGGGTAGATCCTCAATACAGGTCATATGGCACCTTGAACCGGTCTAAAAGTTGAAAGCAATAGTGTTTGGCCACGGATTTCGTGACTTTTATTGGCGTTGATAAGTATATATGTATGGAAAGGTAATTAAGGTTAAAAATTATAATTTTTTTTAACCCCAACCCTTGCACACAGGTCGAATTTTCCAGCATGATAAGTATTGTTGCACGGGGTGGTAATCTCAACACAAGCTCTTACCTTAAAGTTTAGCGTCAAGTAGCTCGGGTTATCGTAATCCCACAGCAATAAAGCTTTATGAATGTATAAATTTTTTAAGTCAAAAAAATAATATAAAATGTTCAAGCGGGGAAAGAGAATTTCGGGACACCTTAATGTACTTAAATGCACGTACTTAGTACGTTTGCAACGCCAATATTCAATATTCAAACAAACAAGCCGTGACACATTCATTTCCTGATTGCCTCACTTCGTCTGGATATTCGTCCCTAACAATTACAATTGCTAATATGTGTGCATAGTTTTGCCACAGCTGCAGCCAATGTTGCGCTTTCTCCTACTGTGTTCGCTAAATCAGCAACTTGACAATGAAGTCACTGTATGCAGTGTTGCCATTTAAGTTATTTTCCAGCTAGATTTAGCTTTTTAATTGGGGTTTAGGGCCGTTTTCTCAAGTAACCTGTAACTTTAAAGCTCACTTTATATTTAAAGGTTGCATTAAAATTTATGATTGTGTCTAAAGTAAATAATCTCATTATCGTTTTTAAATTGGTTTACAACCAAGAAACATACATATGTCAAAAACCGATAATAGAAATGTTTAACTTTAGACATAGCTTTATTTGTTATCCAACTTTAAATATAAAGTGAGCTTTTTTAAAGTTAATGGTTACTTCAGAAAACGGCCCCTAGCCGAAAAAATTCCTGTTTAGCTTCTAGCTTTTTCGTAAAATTTTTAAAATTCTTTTAGTTTTTTACTTGGTTTTGATACGAGCGTCGGCCGCTATGGTGTAGTGGTAAGCAGTGCGCGCTTCCACTCCCCAACGCCTGGGTTCAAGCCCTGGTCAAAGCAACATCGCAAAAAATTTTTAAAAAAAGGTTTTTTCTTAACAGCGGTCGTCCCTTGGCAGGCAATGGCAAACCTCCGAGTGTATTTTTGCTATGAAAAACAGCTTCTCATAAAAATACAATCGCCGTTCGGAGTCGGCGTAAAACTGTACGTCCCTCCGCTTTTTGTAAGAACATCAAGGCGCACGCCACAAATCGGAGGAGAAGCTCGGCCAAACACTAACATGCGCTGTGCGTTGATGAAGTAGAAACATGCCCTTCAATAGTGTAATAACTGAAAATTTTCCATGAGTGCCGCCACGTGAATTGTACCACGAAAATTTCGGCAAGCCTCGGAGTTTTGAAAAAAGTATATTACTATAAAGTTTTTATAATTTTTATGCTGGGTTGCAAATGTTTTGAAAAATTTCTTAAACGCATTTGACAAAATTTAAAAATTAATTTCTTATGAACAGCAATAAATAGCGTTATGACATTTGGCAACCTTGAAGATAAATACAGTGTACGTCTAATTGTTATAAATAATTATATTTGGAAAACTTTTGTATTTTTACAATAACACGGTAGTGTAGAAAAATTTTTAATCCCTCATGAAAACCAACCACAATATTGTTGCAGAATATCAAATATCGATGTTTCAGTAATCATCTCCGATCAAAATCAAAATCGTATCTTGGTAACTTTTCGAAAAAACTGTGATTTTATATATCGAGATATATTCCTATAATATTCCTAGAGCATCTAGATGCATTTCTGCATCAAAAAGAAAATTTTGAAAAAAATTTCGCTTACGTTATTTTGGCGGTTAGGGCTCGATATATATATAGATTGGCGCTTACATAAAGGTTAGTGTTTGGCCGAGCTTCTCCTCTGATTTGTGGCGTGTGCCTTGATGTTGTCACACAAAGGGGAGGGACCTACAGTTTGACGCCAACTCCAAACGGCGGTTGTATTTTTACGAGAAGCTTTTTTTCATGGCAGAAATACACTCTGAGGTTTGCCATTGCCTGCCGAGTGGCGACCGCTGTTAAGAAAAAACCTTTTTCTAAATTTTTTGCGATGTTGCTTTGACCAAGGCTTGAACCCAGGCGTTGCGGGTGGAAGCGCGCACTGCTTGCCACTACACCACAGCGGCCGTGGTTTTAAATAATTCTTATATAATATAAGTATATATGTATATATTAGACTGACCAGACAAAAAATTAAACTGCTTCTTTTTTGACGCTCTTAACTTCTTAGCTTCCATTGTGGCTAAAAACTATCCTCTGAAAATTTGGTACAAAAATATTAAGATTTAGAAGTCTCGCGTTAACGTTTTGTGTGTCTGCCTCAAGTGCTTCAATTCCTTAAATTGTTGAGCACACGAAATCCCTCAAGATATTGAAGCTTTTTTAAGGCTTGCAATATGTTTTTAAGGTCGCTAAACACGATGGGCGACAGAATTTTCCTATCTGACCTTTACATTTTGAGATATTACGAAAAATTCTTTAAAAAATCCGAAAGTCTCGCTTGGAAAGTTGATTATTCCTTAGAAAAAAAGTTTAATTTCTACAATATTGGTGGGCGAATATTCCTAGTCTCGAAGAGTACCCGCCAAATAGCCAATGACCGGTAACAGAAGCCGTGACAGAGAGATTGGTATCCTTCCTGTCTAGCTCACCGACCCATCAATATCTCTGTGTCCCGGAACCCATATGCGCAACCTTCTCAGCATTACCATGTTCATTGAATTATTGGGCGCCTGGCTAGCCGAGAAGATATTAATCGTAGTATTCGTTACGGCATGCGTACTAAGGTACACTGCCACCTCCTTTATTGCTTAAACTTCTGCCTTATAAACACTGCGGTGGTCGGGAACTAGGTCGGATAATTCCAGTCCTACTTCCTTGGAGAAAACTCCGACAATAACGCAAAATTGTGTTATTTCCCTATTGAATGTGAAATAACACAAATTTGCTTTATTTCATTTCTCGTTGAGCAATAAGACCAACTTTTAATGATATTCACACCGCTAGTTAGAGGGTCTTAAGTGATCACGAGATGATTCAATGCATCCTCGTTATTAGTCGCCATAGATTACTACCTGTAGTGTTCTTTAAGTTTATACTTCGCACTGTAAACAGATACTAATATGTAAGCTTATCTGTTGTGTATATACTATACTATGGTGAACAACTAATGTCACGCTTGCGTATACATAACAAGTAATTTTTCATGATCCACTGATCGGATCTTAACCAGATTAGTTTGGGACCACCTCTGAGACACTACCTTTCCGATGCAAAATGAATTATCGAAATCGGTTGACGTGGTCCAAAGTTATGCGGTAACATACATAAAAAAAAAAAAAAATATTCCGTCGAACTGATAACCTCCTCCTTTTTTGGAAGTCGGTTAAAAATAAAAAGAGGCAATTGGTATCGAATCGCAAAGGCAAAAAAAAAAATCCATCGATAACTTAAATTTGTGTCACACAATGGCTAGAGGTGTCGCCTGAGTGCATTATTTCATATATTTATATATTAGAGGGCTGAAAAGTAGGAACACATGCTTGCGGTACTCAAAAAAAAAGTAACAAAAGTAGAGAACATCCCAAATGAGCGTTCCTGAACGATGTTACTCGACGGCGCTCTCCTTCACCAAATACGTGTTCTGCTATGCTCACATACTTAAGTATCAAGCAACCTGAACGTAGTATTTGGAAACTTCACATAGGAAGGTCAAACTGCACGTGAAGTTTTATGTTCTCTTTATGGGTTTGGATTCTACTTATAACACGCGAAGACATTTTTTTTTGAATGTGAGCAGGTTTGCATTCGTTCGCTTTCAAAAAATTGCGTGTGATGTTAAAGCGATTGGTCTGTAGATGTGTACTAAGGTAAACTTTTTTTTTTAAAGTGTTGCAACCTATTAAAAATTTGAATTAAAATTATTTAATAAGTTAAATCACTTATTAAAGTATGGGTATTACTATAAATTATTTTGAAAAGGCTCCATTTCTAATATATATGTGGGAGTGTTGCCATCCATTTAAAACGTCAAATTCAACTAAACTTAAGGGCGTTAGGTAAATGAAATACAAAGAAAAATATTTATGTATTAAAATATGGGTGTTCGAATACGTGAAGCAATTTTTTGTGAAGGAGATCAGATCTGCACAGTTCTTTCGAATTTAAAAAATTAGATGTCAAATTAAGGACCTTGGTTTTATTTTTTTAAGTAAGAACTTTTTTAGAGGTATAGGGTGAATTGATGCAATTGATATTGATAACAAAACCTATAAAAATATCGATTACAAAATCGGTGACAAATTCGTTAAAAATTTCGATAGCAAAATCGATAATAATATTGGTAGCAAAATCGATTAGAAAATCGATAACAAAATTTATAAATAATTGATAAGAAAATAGATAACAAAAATCAATAACAAAATCGATAAATAATCGACAAAAAATATCTATAACAAAATCGATAAAAATATCGATAAATAGCCGATATCAAAATCGATAACAAAATCGATAAATAATCTATAACAAAATCGATAAATAATCGATAACAAAATCGATAAATAATCGATAGTAAAATCAATAAATAATCGATAACAAAATCGGTAAATAATCGATAACAAAATCGATAAATATCGATAAATAATCGATAACAAATTCTACAAAAATATCGATAACAACCCCGATAAAAATATCGATTATTATATCGATAAGTTCCAAGAATCCCGAAAATCTCTATATTGTATAATATATTTAATGTAACTTTTTAGGTAGGTGGCAACCCTATTAAAAATATTACCTCTTGATAAAAGTGCTCTGAAATGCCTTTCGTTCGATAAAAGCGTTACAAAATTTTACGCCACTAAAATATTTTATTCACTTTATTTTCAGACAGATGGCAAGCCTATGTAAAAATTTGCATTTTTTCCGAAAGCGGTAAAGCTGACCTTCAAAATTGTGTTTCAATATTTAAATTTGATGTAGTATGAGGGTAGATATGGAGCCATGACATAAAAATACCTTAAAGAAATTCAAATGTATGTATGTATGTACATATATACATGTATATATAAAAAAAACGTATAGAAAAAAACGTTAATATATTTTATGTGCACGGCACATATCATATTTCTTATATATAAATTATGCTCTCAAATGAAATCTTCCTAAAATACTTGAAAACTTCACATGAAGGAACCTTTTACTTGAGGAAGTTTCACAACGTAGTTCTCGTCTTTTATGTTCCCCTCTTTTTCGGAACATATTTTTGACGAGTACTTTACTTAGTTACTCCACGCTTTGCGACTATGCATCTCTTCACTATCCGCGCTCTCAGTGAGAGGAAGAGAAGGAAGCTTATTCGCTAGAAAACTTCAATGTGAAGCCAAATATCTTCCGATGCAGACCTCTATTATATATGTGCCAGTTTTACCGTTATATATTTTTTTTGATCTACTCGTTTATTCCATGGGGTTGAACGAACCATTATATCACATTCCTTGGTTTTGTTAAAGTGTAAACTGCATTTTTATAAACAAATAATTAAAATTATATAATTTTAAGACAAATGGCCGATATAGTTAACATGTATAAAGTTTTGATAAGCACTTGAAATGTCAAGTTTTAGTACTGAATTCAAAGAAGATGTCTCTTTCATCCATTCATAATAACTTAAAAAAATTTGTTTGTTAAGAAGTGTATCTTAAAATATCTGCCTTGACATTTATGTTAAAAGTGTAAAATATGTAAATGTACCTACATAAACTTTCCCGTGAATACCATCAAATCATTGGTCTTCAAGGGAATCTATGTATGCATGCGTGCATATGAGCAAATTAAAAAGTCGAAAAGTACAGTTTTTGTATAGATTATAGATTATTTCCCAACACTGTGGGAAACTAAGCAAAATGGCCTAGTGTATTTCGCAAATATTTAAATACATAATCTATCAACCGATAATTTTATATATCCATTAAAAGATATTTGTCATCAGTGTGAAATAAAAAAATTATAAATCGGAAGGGTAAAATAGTATTGTGTTATTAATTCAAAAATAAGAAGTTTCATTTCACTGGCTACGCCACTGAACACGGCATATGTACATGTATAAGTAAATACGAGTGCAATACATAGAATAACATTAAAATTCCTACAACACACATACATTTAATTATTGAGTTCGTTTATTACATTACAGCATTTCATTCAAATACAAGTCAATTTCATACAAAATGCACTACGGATATTCAGTGTCTTCAGGTCCAGAAAAATCTTGTATAAACTCAACTTGGTCAGAAGGTTAAAAACTGTTAATTTTTCAATTCTTTGTTTATTGCGTTTTTCATCAAAAACTATTTACATGCGCGTTGATATCCGCTTAAATATTTTTTATCGCTGCTGCAACCAAAACCTCTACCCACGAATCAGCAGTCGTCGTAGACAACTTACAACAATCAGAGAGTTTTATTGGCATTGGTATGGCCACGAGAAATGTTGCACGCTCTGTGAAGCTTTTTACAATCCTAATTCTTTGACGTTGCAGCAAATGCTCCGCTCAGCCATTCGCTATTTTTTATTACTTTCTAACTTACACTTCGTTCTAAGCTCTGCGCCTTAAGCTTGAACTTTCTTAAAATCTCACACTTTGTTCTCTTTCATTATTTTTTTTGGTATATTTGGCAGCATAGCAATATACTACGTACGTACGTACATGCAATGGTATCTGTTTTAACTACTGTCTTCCGAATATTTTTGGTCACGTTTAACTCTGAAGATATAAATGGATGTCCAGAAGAAAAATATACACACATTTTTCAGTGTATACCCTGTATAATAATATGTGGGTAGTTTCTAAAAAGAGTAGACATTCATTAAGATCCCTGAGGTCCAATAGGGGAATCAATTGCTTACGTTAGAGTTGTAGATTTATAAGTCCCCAACAAATCCTTAGTGGTTACAGTTGATGATTTAATGAATTACATAACTCACGCCTAGCAAACTGCGGCCTTGCGCTGGGATTGCCATCGGCTGACACTTTTTTTTACCCTCTTTCTCTAAAATTTTCGGTATAAAAAGGTACAGTTACTATGTAAATAAGAATTTATCAAAATATTTGAATTAGCATACGTATGCACCTTACCGGGTTGACAACTATCCTCCCAAGCTTTTTTGGGATTTTAAGTCTTTTGTAAGCATTCTGGGCATAGCTGGTTCATTGTATTTAAAGAATCGGTTCTGTACAGTCCATTTCCAAGGAGAACTGAGGATTTGGACCGTTTTCGTTTCTCAAAACGGTGGTAACGGAAATAGGCCGCCGTAGGCCCGCCAGATATAAGGGGCGGCCAATCTGGAAAAAATACATCTATGGTAACAAGACACGTACGACGCACAGTGGTCTGAGATTGGCAGATAGTCCTATTTTCTAAATGTGTGGAAATATCCAACTAGGTGGTTGACTCGATTTTAAACATATCTACTAACAGGATTTAAGGAATTTTTACTGAGAAAAACTACTCTGGCAATCAAGAATGATAGGATACAAGATTGCGCCGTTCTGGTGGCGATGACATTTGTGTACCACAAGTAAGCAAAGCCGAAATGGATGCTTAGTATTCAATTTTTCGACAGTAAAAGTGTTTTAATTGTGCTAAATTGTAAAAACGTATAATTTACAAAAATAATTAAAAAGGAAAATGTGAAAAAATTGTGATTTTTGAGCAAGTATTGGTGAATTTTAGTGCATTTAAAGCTTCTGAGGCGTCGTTTACTTGCAGACCAGAAAAATCGGCAAAACCAAAGTAGCGGTATGTCGGATAGCGTCACCTTTGTTCGCTGCATCGTGTCTAGCAATTATTAAAGGTCACAGGGAGTCGGTGTTGTATGACGTTAGAATTTGAAGACGTATTTTACGCGATCAGCAGTGGTAGTTGAATGATAGTTCAAAACTGGATTTGTCTTCATCTGTAATATTAAACTCAATATCACGCAAGGATACTTCTAAATCAGATTTTGAAAAAATTGTCCTTACAGAGTTAAGAAAATTTCTGTAATATTATGCATTTTTTCTCGATTTTTCTGAAATTCGCTGATTGAAACACTTTCACTAAGGAAAGGAAAAGTATGAAAACTGGTGAAAATTGGCATACTGCCACGCCCACTACACAAGCGACGGATATGGTAAATGTTATCGGATTTCAATGAAATTCGGTTTGTAACTTGGATTAACCTAGGAAGACATAAATCTCAGATATGGTAAAAGGCGGTCGACTTCCACTGGTGAGGGGGCCTGTATGGTCGCCAATCGACACCATTTTTAACATATCTGTGTTTTTATGCACAAGTTTTTGCTATGTTGGAGAACAGTTAATAGTCCTTGCCACAGTAGAATTCAAAATTCGGATGTCTGATGGGCGTGGCAGTAGACCGATTTTTACCATCTCTCAAATTTATGTCTACCTAGGTTAATCCATGTTACAAACCGAATTTCATTGAAGTCCGATAACATTTACCATATCCGCCCCTAGTGTAGTGTAGTGGGCGTGGCGGTTCGCCAAATTTTACCATATTTCGTATTTACTCATTCCTAGGCAAAAGTACTTCAGGTTATAATTTTTAGCAAAATCGGAGCACATTTGCTACTTTTTGCCACATTTTGTATGGGGCTCTTCCACTGCGCGACGAAAAAATAAATACGTGTAAAGCCAATATAGCTACACTTAACCCTTAAAAGCAATATGGTTCTAAAAATACTATGCAGCTTTACAATAAATTTATTTTATTACTAACTTGATGGAGACAAAGAAAATGCCAAAGCATTACAAATGCTTTTTCTATAGACTTGGAAGACACACTTCCAGAAGAATGTTTCCACTTTCGCGCAAAGCGCAGTATAAAAAATTAGTATCGGAAGAGTGCCATCAGTTTGATGGAATGGCTAAGACCTAAGGGCCTTCAAACGATTTACCCAAATGAGGACATCTCTTCCCAAAGATGGGAGCATCGACGTCAGCCGGGAGCCGTGGGGCAGAGACAATCAGATCCACGGACTTAAGAGCAGCACACATAACCTCTTTTATAATGGTAACACAGGTCCGAGATCTTTCATTCTAATCAAAAAAAGTATCAATGTATTTATCTGCCCAAATTACAGCACAGCAGACTTATCCTTGGTTAAAGAGGAGAGAAAAGGGCACCAAATCATCCTTCTGGCATTTTCTTACCTGGCTCATGACAGGGACACCGCACCTGACGAACTGGAACAATTCATCGCCCAAAATCAGAGGGAAAAAATTCTGGTAGGACGCGACGAAAACTCGAGACACACTATAACAGCAGCGGTAATTGAATTTGGACGAAAGAAAAAACACCTATTAAAATAAGTTCTTTCGAAAGCGTCATGAAATTTTATATGAAGGTCATTTAGGTGAAATTTTGGACTTGTTTCACAAAGTATCATAAAGGAACAAAAACATTTATAATTTTACTAGCAGAGCACCCGACGTCGCTCGGGGTAATTAAATCGAAATATAAAACAGTAATACAAATATTCAGATCAGCATAAATTAGAGCAGAAAAACTATTTTCTTTTCTTTCTAAATTATAGCATCTTTATAAGCCATACTTTAAGATTTATCGTACTTTAACTAATATATATTGATCACCACTTTCTGTACTAAAAATCTGGTTCCATTATTAATATTAGCTGGATTAAGGTAACAAAAAGGTAAAAAGGTAAGGTAAAAAAAGTCCGTTATGGTACATTCCGTTTAGTTTCCTATTCGCTTAGCTGTTTTAGGGCCGGTTACTCAATGTCTGGTTAATACTTATCTGCGGTTAAACATCGTTGTCGACCTCTTCGCCTCGATGCATACAACAGGGAGCCGGTAACGTCGATAACTATGTTTAACCAGAGATTAGTGTTAACCAAACATTGAGTAACCGGCCCTTAGTATAGCTGCATTTTTCCTGAAGAATGTTTAATTCAGAAAAAGTTTTATTCATTATACTTGCACATGTTTCGTTTAACAGCACCGCGGGATCAATAAAATGATTTAATCTTTCCAGTTTTAAATATCCGAGTTGTCTAACAGTTGAATACATATTTATCCCCATTTTACAAACACATTTATATATACTTTATTCTAAACACCTCCCTTCATGTGACTTATGGTTCCCACTTTATGGCTGGTTAAAAATTTCACGCCTAAGGGATGTGACACTTTCCCTTTTATAAACCCATTAATATATATCTTACTATAAAAACCTACCAAAGATATGTCCGCATACGAAATTTCAATTTCATGTGGCTTATGATTTTAAAGTTATAGATGATAAAAACTTCCACGCCTATGGGATGTGCCACGCCTTCTTTCAAAAACGGACTTATATATATCTTTTTATAAGCGCCTACCATATCTATACCTGCACACCAAATTTCAAGCTCGTGGGGCTTATGGTTCCGAAGTTATAGCTGGTAAAAAATTACACGCCTATGGGATGTGCCACGCCCTCTTTTAAAAACTCATTTATTCACCAAATTTTAAGCTCGTGGGCCTTATGAGTCCGAAGTTATGGTTGATAAAAAATTCCACGCCTATGGGATGTGCCACGCCCCCTTTTACAAAATCATTTATTTACAGTCTACTATAAGCAACTACCATAGCTAAGCATTCATATGTACCAAATTTAAAGTGCATGGGATTATGCTTTCGAATTTATAGCTGATAAAAAATTCCACTACTATGGGATGTGGCGGGCCACGCCTCCTTTTACAAACTCTTTCATATATACCTTCCTATAAGCACCTTCCGTAGATATGCCTATATTCGAAATTTCAAGTTCATGTGGCTTATGGTTTCGAAGTTATAGCTGATAAATATTCCACGCCTATTCATTTATATATACCTTATTATAAGCGCCTACCATAGATATGTCTGCTTACCAAAGTTCAAGTTCACGGGGCTTATGGTTCCTAAGTTATAGCTGATAAATATTCCACGCCTATGGGATATGCCACGCCCTCGTTTACAAACTCATTTATATATATTTTATTATATGCGCCCACGACGGTTGCCAGACGTACTGATTTTATCAGTACAGTACTGATTTTTCAACTCTTGTACTGATTTTGTTCATTTCTTCAATCAGTACGCTAATGTCCTGATTTTTCAAAATTTGTACTGATTTGTACTGAATTTTTAATTCAAACAAAATACTTTAGGATTTTCTTAAGGTTTTTCCATAACGTTGGAACTTCCTTAAACTGTACTGTAAAAAGTAAGAAGAAAATAATTTAATTATAGTTGATAATGTTTAAGATAATGCTTAATATGACATGTTTCAGATAATGTTTAATATGCCAAAGAAATTAATACAACAAAAAAATCAATCGTTTTACGGGCATATCGCCGGGTCGTTAGGTACCAGTGGCGATTATATGATGGAGCTTAAGTTATTTAAAAAGAAGGCTGACGTTTTTTTGTCTCGAAAATAACTTTCAGTTTAACAAAAACGAATTTGAATATTCGAATGGCTTTTCCCTATAACTTACACAAGACTAAAGGCTCCGTTATGCATACTTGGCATGACTTGAGAGCTGTCACATAAGAAATCTGTTAAATGAGCCTCGCGTGTAATCGGTTATCGAACGCACAGCACTACATACGTAGAAGTCTGTTGGTTTTTGATTTCTACGTAAAAATGGTATAGCAGTGCATGCAATGCCAAGTATGCATAACAGAGCCTTTAGAGTTAGATACTCTTTCAAAGTTTCTTCCTAGTTGTTACAATTAATTTAAGCCATAAGGATTTATAGATGAAGTCCTAAAATAGTGGCAGTTTTTCACAGTTTGAAACATTATGTAACTTGCTAGTTTTTAAATAGGGCCAATGTATATGCCTCCCAGAAAAGAAAAACCAACGTTTTTGCTTTAAAATCAACGGCCGAAAAGCTCCAAATATACAAATCGTAACAAATTATGTAACTTGGTTTTTCTTTTTTTAATACCACACTCAAACGAAGCAATTCAGAGGATCTTAAGTATAAAGTTTGCTTCCTGGCGCAAAGAGGGAAACCGGCTTGTATTTAAAATTTTTTAAAGTGAACTTCAAATTGGAAGTTTATTAAAATTAAATGTATAGAATCCTTTGACAATTTAAACACTGAAGATGGAAATTATCTCATTATTGTTATTCAAAAATGTTATTAACATAAAATAATCTATTTGCTACTGTGTACAATGATGTGTATACTCATGTTAAAATAAATAACACCATTATTTTCTACGAACTATATTTTATTTATATACCAAAATATTGTTAAAAACATGTACTGTGGCGTTTTAAACTATTATCTGTTACATACATTCATATCTTTGCTTTGAATAAAAATGTACTGAAAAGTACTGATATTTTTAGCATGAAAAAGTCTAAGGGTACTGATGTCGCGCATAAAAAATCTGGCAACCCTAGCGCCCACCATAGATAAGTCTAAATCCTAAATTCAATGTTCATGGGGCTTATGGTTCCGAAGTTATAGCAGATAAAAATCCAACGCCTTTGGGATGAGCCACGCCCAATTTTATAAACTCATTCATATACACCTTACTATAAGCACCTACCGTGGCTGTGCCTGCATACTAAATTTCCAGTTCGTGGGGCTTATGGTTCCGAAGTTACAGCTGATAAATATTCCACGCCGATGGGATGTGCCACGCCCCTTTTACAATCTCAGTTATATGTACCTTATTATAAGCGCCCACCATAGATATGTCTGCATCCCAAATTCAAAGTTCATGTGACTTATGATTTCGAAGTTATAGCTGATAAAACTTCTACGCCTATGGGATGCACGCCCCTTTTACAAACTCATGTATATATACATACCTTACTATAAGCACCTACCGTAGCTGCGCTTGCGTACCAAATTTCAAGTTCGTGGGGCTTATGGTTCCGAAGTTATAGCTGATAAAAAATTTCACGCCTATGGGAGGTGCCACGCCCCCTTGTCGAATCCCGATTTTTTCTCCCTAGTATAGGCCCAGGTGTCATAGCAATACTCTGTCCAAATTTTGTTCGATTCTGTCCGTCCGTTTAGGCTGCAACCTGTCACATACATACATACATACATACTTCCTCAAATATATAGTACATATCTATCCTTCTATTAGCGTAAAATAATTTCTGAGTATATCCCGACCCTAGCGCCTCCTATCGTGTAATTTTTTAGTCCAAGTATTCCTTTTCTATTGGCTAACTTATGTTTAAAATATGAGCCAAATCGGCAAGTAAATGCAATTTTTAGGAATATCCTGACTCCAGCGCCTCCTAGCGGCCAACTTTTTGGTAGAAATATTTCCTTTCATAGTTCTGATATATGTTCCAAATATGAACCAAATCGGCCTGCCGTTTAGTAGTTTAGTGACATTTAATGTACAGAAAACTATGAAATTGTGAAATCGTGACGTCTCAGCATTCTTCATTTTTCGGCAACAACAACAAAAAATTTAAAATTTTTTTAAATCGAAAAACCTTCCACACAGAAGGTCCAAGAAAGCACTTTTTACAGAATTCAGATCGGTTCCGCCGTTTGGTCAGGCATCGCCGTCATACGGAAATCATTTCATTTGTATATATATTGATAATGAAAACGAATGAAAACTGTCGATTCATACTACAATTCGAACTATTTGAGAATTGCCAACTTTTTAGAATTTTTTAATTTGGGACCATGTCCCCGAATATCTCCGAACGTCGCAAAAGTGAGATAGTCACACTATTTATGACCACAGATGTACGCTTACATTTTGCTATGTGCTGGCCAATTTGTTGTGAAGAGAACTTAAAATAATTTCACAAATATTTTGTTTAAATAATTTAATGCGATAAATTGGTTTGCTTCAGCGTAATAAAATTTACTAACACGATTTAAAAATTTACTTCCAATTTTATTTACATACTCTAACGATTTAGAGGGGGCGTATGAGTAATTCGAGAAGTTAAGAAGCGCTGCAGACAATTGTACGCACTACACTGAGGGAAATAATGCATAGTAAAAATGAATACTTTATATTTGATTATCGTTTAAAAATGTTCGTATTTAAAAATAATATTTTCATACAAAATTTATTACGCACGTATTTGACTGTTCACATCTGAGTATGTATATGTAAGTGTACATACGCACCCCAAGCATGCAGAGCGCCACTCTGAGAGCGACGACAACACACACGTGCATACATAGTACAAATCGCGTGCGGTGGTGTTGATGGATATTCAACATTTGAAAGCAGATTTATATGCCTGGGTGTAGCTGAGTGCGCAAAGATGCTTGCCACAAGTTGTTGATATCCGGAAATGGTCGGGTTCGAATTCCACTGCAGGCAACATGCAAATTAAATTTTTTTTTTAGTTTTTGTCTGATTATTCACTTCGCGGCTGCTCTTTCAGTACGAACGCGGTCATTTTAATATGCGCGTAATTGAATTGAATATTTACCAATATACAGTTCTTTCGTTGACGTTTATAGTAAGATCAATTACGTTTCTATTTGATTTTAATATTTTTTTCCCTCAGTGTACTTAAGTACATACGAAAACAATAACTCAATCAGATAGACAGACAGTCGGCATGCACAAGCACATAATACTTCGTAGACTCCATCTTTTACATAATATATTCCAATACTGAAATCTTCACCACAAGGGCAAGTAAAAAGCATAATCCTTTTTGCTGCGATTGAGATAAACAGGGAAATTCACAATATTGACTGGGATGATGATAACTATTGGTGATTTTTTTCACACACAGTAGTGGATTAAATAAAAAAAAACACCAGCGGTACTCATCTAAACTTAGAAACGCAAAAAATACTATACCGTGTTGAATGGCTTATTAAAAGTTGATGTAAGTTTGTTTGGTTTGTGGCTATATCACTCTGAAAGAAAAACACAATATTATTGCGATTTTGAATAAAACTAGTAATATAAAGTGCTTTCCACCACTTGCCCCCGATAGGTTTTTATCACTGATGATTCTTTAAAGCTTTCGGATCAATACTAAACCAGTTTTGGCTGCATATCTACCTAATTAGAAGTGAGGAATAAATTAACAGAAGACTTCAATTTACATAGGAATTATTATTACTTTTTAAATATGTTATTTGGAATGTTCCTAGCCAATCGTTTTTTTTTTTTCAATGGTGTCCAATTCGTTTTGCATACTGGGTAGCAAGTCGCAAGGAATGTTAACTTTGATTTACGGGACCAAGGGGTTGTGGAATCGTTGCCATCTTGAAAACAAGTATGGTCAAAGCGTTTCTAAATAAGGGGAACAGTTATTTTAGGGCCTCAACCAAACTATGCCCAAACTTTAGTATCCATTCGTGAGAGTCAAATTCCAAAAGGATTTCATTCCACCACAACCCGGTTTTTTCTTAAGGTGGGTAAAATTTTCAGCTTTCAATACTGTTATTTTTCTTTAATAAAAGCTTTTGTTTTACATTTTGATTAATTTCTTAGAAGTTGCTTTCACAAAAATTTTTTCGTACATGGATATCTTCTTGGGTTCTTAAGATATACTCTTAAAATTGTTAAAAGGAAATCTTCTTCGAAATCATGGCCACTTTCAGCATTTCTTATATGGAATTTAATGGTGTGGCCATTTCAAGTAATCGGGATGTTCATAAGTGCATTGAAACTTTGAAACGGAAGCACCAGGATCTAGAACCGCACTTTTAAAGCGAATATCTAGCGAACTGAGCGACACTTTCTACCTACAATAGCTACAAAAATGGCTATACGGATCACTATGTAAGGGGTCCTCTATCACAGATTGTGGTGCCTTATCAGAGATTGGGGAAGTGACAGATCCAACACCTTCGAAGCAGTCGAAAATTGGACTGAAAGCAATAATTGAACGGACTTTTTTAAATATCTTATTATTAATACTTCGGCTATATGAGAAGTGGGTGGGACTATTGTGAGATTTTGCCAAATTTCTACACCATTCATTCTGGGTTTTATATTAACTTATTCCCTAAGTTTTATTGTTAAGTTAATTCCGCGCCTCAATATATCTGAAATTTACACTTATATGAAAAGTAGGTGTAACTATTATCAGTTTTAGCCCATTTTACACACCATTCATTCTTGGTCTTCTATTTACTTATTCCCTAAGCTTTATTGTGGCACCTTAATTATTACTCCAGTTATTTATTAATTCCGCACCTCCATACAAAATTTCCCACTGTGCGGCACCATATACAGCAAAAGCACGATGCTACTGGGATATGCAGGTGATGTTGACATCCGTGGCTTCAAACCACCCAGGGATGTCAGGGCAGCATTTTGAAGCTTAGAAAAAGAAGCTAACGAGGTTGCCTAGCGGTGAACGAGGATAAGAAAAAGAAACATATAAAAATCTTCGCGCATTGCGACATACGTTTGGCAGTCATACTTTTGAAGTAGTGAACGATTTGATTTACTTAGGACCCAGCATAAGCACCACCAATAATGTCAGTCTGGGGATAAAGCGAAGAATAACTCTTGCCAACAGTTGCTACTTTGGGCTTGGTAGACAATTAAAGAGCATAGCCCTCTCACGAAGAACAAAAACGCTCTACAAATCTCTCATCATGCGCAGAAACATTGATGATGTCTACAAAAGATGAGAAGGCTTTGGGGGCTTTCGAGAGAACTATTCTACGCAACATCTATGGTCCCGATTGCGTAGGCGATGAGTACCGAAGAAGATGGAAAGACGAACTTTACGAGCTTTTTAACGACATGGACATCGTTAAGCGCATAAAAATACAACGATTGCGCTGGCTTGGACATTTTGTACGCATGGTTGACGACGCTCCGGTGAAAAGATCCTTGAACTCCGCAGCCATGGTGGGAAATGAAAGCAAGGGCGCCTACGAACAAATGGAAGGACCAAGTGCAGAAGACCCTGTCGGCAATGCGAAGATTCGATATTTTACTTATCTACGGCACTCTTTGATGTATACCAAATATATTATCGATGAGATATTAGCCTTGAACGTCGAAGAGAAAACTCAATTGGCAGTCACCCTAGCTTACATACCTATTAATACAATAAATTTTCTCAGCTGATACTGAACTACCCAAAAAGCACATTGGCCCGAGTTTCATGGGAGCATGTAAATCACTGTTGAACTTTTATTACAATCATCAGCAGAAGCAGTAACTACCAGTAGCGCCAACAAAAGCAAAACTAGCAATAATAAAAATAATTCACATTCTTTCAGTTGAGAGATAGTAGTACAAATGCTGCCATGCTACGCGCCACATAATGTATTTGTTATATACTCAAACACTGATAAAATGTCGGAAAAAGTGGACAAAAAAACTACTACTTAAATCGGTCTTATAAGAACCCGAAGCAAGTGCACAATAGGGGAGATATGTTCGATATATTCGGCAGGGCGCACACAATCGTCAGGCGCGCATCACGCAAAGTAAATTGGCAGCGTTGCTTGCATATCAACGCGAAATATGTGAATCACTTCGCTAAGTACCTCTAAAAGTTTTGCAGCTACGCCTGCACATACTACTATAAATATACACTGAAAACTGAGCAGCTGTACTCTGTTGTGGCGCATAATAGTTATTATCAGAGGTGGGCACGACCACAAACAAGCGTGAGCTAAAAGTGAGAATGTGTTAGTGTGTCCAATTCATTTTCATGCTGTCGCGTTCTCATCGTTACGCTCTCGCTTATATACGTACACGCGATGCTTACGCTCTTTTAGCGCCTGCTAAGTCTCTGCCCATGCCTGGTTATTATCATCGATAACATTGGCAGAACTTTGAATGTTCCCTACCGACCAAGCAATAAAAATTCTAGTAAATTAACTGGTATAAGCTGGTGCAAAAACCGAATAGTTCGTTCGCTGGTATGATGATGGTGCGTCGGTTCAATATTTCGAAAAATTTAAAAATACTGTTAATGTCTAGTGACATATGCACATATGTATGTCAAAGCAAAAACAAAAACGCAGTTTATCGCTTCTCCCGTGTATGTTTTCCGTGGCGACACGTGAATGCTTCGGTAAAAATATGACTGGAATTCATTTGGGGTCGGCAGGACCTGGAGTACGTCCGCTCAGAGAGACCGAATTTACAAAGGTGGTTCCATAACCTGCAGTGTCCTGTTGGGTATTCCGTGAGAATTCTTGCATCCTCCCGGCTAAGATTCCGCAGTGTCTTAGAGATTCTACCAGTGGGTATTATAAATATCTTTGATTGCCTTTTACCCTTTGAAGTACACTAAGAGCCTTCAACCTAAGAGAACTCCCACCTCTTTAGGAGCTGATCCTTGTATTAGTTGGATGAACCGCAGAAAGGCTATGGCCCATAAAAGCTACATTTGGCGCTGGATTACCCAAGAGCCCTTTCCCAACGTCATCGAAGATCTCGTGTCCTGGGCTCACCACAAGGTTACGGATTCTTAGTTGGTATAAAGCAAATAAATCATATAGCTTTTTAAGCGTTATTTCGAAAATAATAGTAAACCAAAGAATCTATGATATTGAGCCTTGTATCAGGATTCGTTTATTAGGAAAAATGGAGAAAACAACAAAGTCTAAGTGGTAGAAGTTATAGCAGTTATTTCGGAGATCACCACACCTCTTCATCAGACTTTAACCGAAAACCGAAAGCTGAAGATCTATTCTGATCTAAGTCAAACGAAAAACCGTTTTAAAGCTTCATCTGACGATTTGTTTTAACATATTTGACGAGAAAATCCATTGAATTTGACAAAGTCAAAACAAGCATTCGATAGTATCTTTTGCACTATCACTATCGAAACTACACCAGTGGCAACAGTGGAAGTGATCAGCTGTTTCGAAGGTTGCAAGTTTTTGCAAATTTTGCGTTCTCGTACTTCTTTGGATGTTTTGTCTCTTTAAGAAGGAATGCTGCTAAATTCTCATACTTTTTGCTGCTGGACAGTGTGGCCATTTTAGCCGTTTTCCAGCTTGATTTAGCCGGTTGCGATAGAAAACAGCCGGAGAAATTTCAGTTTAGACGGTAGCCGACTTGTTAGCCGCTTTGTAAAAAAATAGCCGTTTTCAACCGATTTAGCTATTTGCCTTATTTTCTTAAATTTCAAATATATATGTTTCTCTTTTTGACTAAGCGACCCAAAATCTATTAGAAATGGCTACTAGCCTTATCGCGGAGAAGATTTTAATGTCAGGCAGGGTTATATAAAATTGGACAGATTTCGCTTATTTTTATTTTAATCGAATATATTTTTTCTAAAGAAGGCCGTAGCGGCGATTTTCTTCATAAAATATTTGTTAAACGTCTTAAATTTAAGTATGAAGTTTTATTCGCAATCTTAGAAAATAATAAATTGTTTCACTGTTTGCTTAACACGCGTTTGTGTTTGGATATAGTGCCAACACACAGAATAAATATTAAAGGTAGATATTGTCTTCCCAGATAGTGCATATTCAATTCTGCCTTAATTACAAAACATCATTTTTCCCCACTCCCAAAGGTTTAAGGTACGGGAAAAATGGATATTTTCAAGCACTATGTATACATATGTATTTTTTTTAACCAACTTTTTTGCTGAGAACTGTTTTAAATTCCAAAAACCGAAAACCAACTTGAATTAAAAAAGAACCAACACTGAAATGCGTCCAAATGAAGATAAAAGGGTACACATTTCTATGTAAAGCAAAACTCTCTGGGAACCCTAAAAGACATCTGCCGGTCATATGACTGGTCATCGGAATGGGAGATCTGCAGCAGCGTTCGGACTGCTGAAACCCGATTCGGGAGTAAATGACTCGGAAAATCGGAGTAAAAACAAAATTTTTGGAGCAGATTTAAGTATTTTTATTAAATAGTATAAAAAAATCCAACTTAAGGTACTTTTTCAGTTCATCAAATTTTTTCTATACTTACGCATTATTTACATTCATATATGTATATGTATAAAAGAATATAGGTAGGTATATTCCTGGTAGTTTATCATTTCATCATACCTTGGGCCGCATGCATAAAAACTAAACAATTTCTTTATCTTAAAGTTTCATACTTTTCACTTAAATTTATTTGAACAAATTGAGTAAAAGTCTGAAATTTTAAGAAAAAGAATTCACTTAACTTTTATGTATACGGCGCATTGTATTTACATTTTAATTGTAAAGCATTGGCACGGAGTGCTTGTAAATTAGCCTTATCTCTAAACAGTATTCAAATAAAACTTTCCATCAAACATATTTACAATGCTTTAAAAAAATAAGTCAATTACACTGGTTTACAGCAAAAATGTTCTTCAGACGCCACTATCCAATTCCTATGTAGAATTGCTCGGTGATCCCGAGAATCGAGTTAATTTTTTTCAATGGATACATTTTCGAGATATTTTAAATTTATTGTCATTCAGCTTAAAGAAAAAATTGGTTCCTTTAAATCGCGTATATCTTACGAACCAATCTTAATATAAAAGACAGCAAATGAAAGCCAATGAAATTCTCCATAAACCAAATATACATCACTTTCAGATAGGACTTATAGTTTCTGAAAAATTATTAAATCATTCCATTTCTTTTTTTTATGTTTTAATGAAGAAATTAAAAAAAATCAAACTTTAACAGAAGAAAAATTAAAAAAATAACAGGTTCTGTGCCAAATTTTTGCATTTGTACTAAAGCCTGTTCTGTTACAAAAAAAGATCTAGTCAAATGGAAATGCGCAAAAAATTTTTGTATGAAATATGAGCAGAAGCGTGTTACTTAGGTGTACGCGGCGTATGAGTAACATTCTTTCGTCCTCAACTTTCATACAAATAATCTTGCACATTTTTATTTGACGACTCTGGATTAATATATCGATGTTCTTCATCAGTAACTGGATTTTTTTCTGTAACAGAACAGGCTTTAGTACAAATGCAAAAATTTGGCACAAACCTGTTTTTTTTTTTAAGTTTTCTTCTGTTAAAGTTTGATTTTTATTTTTCATTAAAAAATAAAAAAAAGCTGGAATGATTAATTAATTTGTCAGAAACTATAAGCACTATCGGAAAGTGATGTATGTACGGTTTATAGACAATTCTTAAATTGGTTCGTAAGATATACGTGATTAAAAGGAACCAATTTTTGCTTTAAGCTGAATAAAGGTAAATTGCAAATATCTCGAAAACGTATCCATAGAAAAATAAATTAAATCGATTTGCGGAGTCACCGACAAATTCTACATAGGAGGTGGATAGTGGCGTTTGGAGAACGAAAACCAAATTAAAATTTGTGATCCAGTGTTATCAAGCGGCGTATAAATTTCTGACCTTTTGTTAATAAGACTTCATGCGAACATTGTCTAAGCTTGTTCCTGTATTTCTTTTTAATGAGATTCACCTCTGAAAATTTATACTGCACGGTAAAATAGCTAACGTCAGCATATACTCTGCCAAATTGCTAAACATACACTTTTCAAAAACATGTTTCTGGTCCCTGCTTTAGGAAAAAAATATGATTCCACAAGGAATGTTAAAGAGTAAAATAGACAACTTCTGTTACACTTTGCTATACAAAACCTTGCTGGTTGCCACAGAAGTTATTGAGCAAAAATTTAAGAAGTTACCATATTAGTTTGTAATCTGAGCATATTTTAGGTCAAGCGGAGTAGGGAGTAGATTTTAAATTTAAAAAAGATATCGGAGTTAATCTACTCCGATCGGAGTAAAGTCAGAATTGAAGGCATTTCTGAAAAATCTCACCAGTTCTTTTGTGTAAATGTGATTTTGCCTCACTTGTCAACATATGGCTTCGGTTGATGTTAACTAAGGGTTTTGTTTTACTGTCTTAAAATTGAAGGGGAATTTTTGTATGTGTATTTGTTTTTATTTAAGTGTATTGAGAATCGGTCTTTTAGGGAAGACAATAGGTTTGTTTGTCGAAGAATTATCACTGAAAATATCAGATAGTTAGATAAAATGCTCCCAAATTCTCTCTCAAGTAGAGAAACTTGCAAATTTCTGCACGAATGAAAATTTGCAAGAATTTGCAAGTATTTGCAAGTTTTTCGCCAGCTAATGTCCACGACTGCATTTCAAACAAAAGAAATTTGTATAGAATCTTTAGGGGCAAAAAATAGGATCCACACGCATATTTCTTGTTAGTCCGACTTTCTTCAACATACGTTTCAATTTCTTTGTCGGGTTTACTCTATCGACTCTGGTTGAGATTGCATTCCGATTACAGTTTTTTTCAGCCGAGTACCTTGCAAATCATTGGAATTAACTAAATTAATTAAGTAAACAAGTATTTGCTTACATTTTTCATTTTAAAATCGCTCAAGTTTGTAAATTTAACGATCTTGTTTATTCAACTTATCGTCGACAAAAAATACAACCATGTGCCACAGTCATATGTTTTTTCTAATTGCAAATTCTAGCTGGCAAAATTTTTCCAGCTTGAATTTGCAACTTCTCTCCAAGAAATTGTCTTTCTACTTGTGATTTACTTAAACGAAACATGTGAAATTTAGTTTAGTTAGTTTAGTTTAGCCGTTTCTTTTGCCAAATTAGCCAGTTGTTCCAAAAAGTTCTGGCAACACTGCTGCTGGATAATTTTGGCCGCTCAATACGAGTACACACCTATTAACTGCAATCAACATATGTACATATGTATGTACCCATGAACCAAAAAAAAAAAAAGTTGGGCGACTTTGACATTAGCCGTTTGTTTACATTTGTTCGTTGCTTACAATTTGGTGGTGGCTTTTTACTGGAATTTTCTTCATTTTCGCTTGTGACAACGTGTGTTAATTTAACACAACGACATGATTTATAAAAGAGTTTGTATAATAACAAGTAAGAAAGTCTAAGTTCGGGCGGAGCCGAACATTAAATACCCGGCGCAATTATTAAATATATGTTTTCCACCTTTCCGAAAACTACCGCTACACGATAAGCCGGGGTGTATAAATTTTAAGTAAATTAGCGTCCTTAAATTTCGAAATATTGAAGTTTCAAGCATTACTGAAATATACGGTTATATGAAAAGCGGTCGTAATTTAGTCCGATTTCAATAATTTTCAATGCTTTGCTTTTATGTGGCAAGCACAATAACCATACCGAGCTTGGTACAAATTGCTAGAACGGTTAGCGAGATACATATATGTGATCATAAGTGGGCGGTGCCACGCCCATTTTCCAAAATTGTATCATAAGCGTATTTCTTGGTAAAAAATTGTAGCAACCATCAATTTTGAATAAATTAGCTTTAATATTTACTGATTTATCGAGGATTTCGTATTTTTCTAAATTACCGTTATATGGGATGTGGGCGTGGTTATTGTCCGATTTTAAAAATTTTCGGCCATTTGGTATGTTGTAGCAGGACCAACAACTGTGCCAAGTTTGGAAGAAATTGGTGCAGCGGTTACCAAGATATACGCATGTAACCATAAGTAGGCGTGGCTACGCCCATTTGCCAAAACTTTTTAATATTCTTATTTTTCGTCTAAAACTCATTGTAAATATCAATTTTGAGTGAATTATCTTCAGTAGTTACTAAAATATCGCACTTTTCGTATTTCTGAAAATTACCGTTATATGGGAGGTAGGCGTGGTTATTGTCCGATTTCGCCCATTTTCAATACCATCCGTCCCATGCCCAAAAGAAGTCCACGTACCAAGTTTTGTTAAGATATCTCAATTTTTACTCGAGTTATCGTGTGCACAGACGGACGGACGGACGGACGGACGGACGGACGGACGGACGGACGGAC
>NW_023458559.1:22547037-22548559 GCF_013731165.1 Rhagoletis pomonella | reverse complement strand
GACGGACGGACGGACGGACGGACGGACGGACGGACGGACGGACGGACAGACAGTCACCGCTTAATCGATTTCTCTTTTCATTCTGATCATTTATGTATACATTTGTCTATATCTATCTCGATTCCTTTTGCCTGTTACAAACAACCGTTATGTGAACAAAGTTATAATACCCTTGTGCACAAGTGCGCTCGGGTATAAAAATGGTTATTCATGCGTTCAACAACTACGCGGTTTTTTTTGTTCTCCTCGTTGCTTACTTCTTACAACAAAGATGGCGTCGAGATTTCAACAGCTAGAAAATAACTTTTTTATTTCTTTCGGGAAGGCGTGATCTTGTGTCTTTCATTCATGGTATGTACCCTGCAGGAAATGGAACTAGTTTGTAGCTAACTATTAACTGACTAGCATTCGACCAGTGATAACTATTTATTAACTATTTCCTTTGGCCATAACTAACTACTTTTGAAGGGCGATGGCCGCAAAATAGTGAGAACTGGTTTCCTCTGCATTAGATGTCAACTAACTTGTAGATAACTAATATCAATAAGAAAAACAAAGAATTTTCTTTTTTTTTTTCTTTTTATTTACTAACAGAGCACCCGACGTCGTTCTGGGTAAACAAATAAATATATAAACAGTAATACAAATATTCTGTTCAGCATAATTTAAAGGAGACAAACTATTTTCTTTGTTTACATTAAGGCATCCTTATAAGCCATACTTTTAGCTTTATCGTGCTTTGTTCCATTATTAATATTAGGTCGATTAAGGTAACGATCAAATTTCTAAATTAAAATTGGTCTACTACGATACATTCCGTTTAGCTGCCGAGTTATCTAATAGATTAATACATGTACGTATATCGCCCGTTTACAAACTCATTTATATATACTTTGCTCTGAACACCTCCCATAGATACCTATGTCTGAATACCAAATTTCAAGTTCATGTGACTTATGGTTCCCAATTTATGGCTTATTAAAAACTCCACGCCTATTGGATTTGCCACGCCATCTTTTACAAACTCATTTATATTTATCTTTTTATAAGCACCTTCCATAGCTATACTTGCATACCAAATTTCAAGTTCGTGTGACTTGTGGTTCCGAAGTTATAGCTGATAAAAAATTCCACGCCTATGGGATATGTCACGCCGCCTTTTACAAACTCGTTTATATATACCTACCTATAAGCATCTACCATTGACATGTCTGCGTACCAAGTTTGAAGTTCATGTGACTTAGGTATGGTCTAGAAGTTATGGCTGATTCAAAATGTCTCCCCTGTGGGAGATGCCACGCCCCCTTTTCGGATCCCAATTTTTTCACCCTATTATAGGCCCAGATGTCATGGCAATACTCTGTCAAAATTTTGTTTGATTCTGTCCGTCCGTTTAGACTGCAACCTGGCACATACATACATACATACATACAGACATACATACTTTCACAAATATATAGTAGATTCATTTGTTTTATTTTATTAATTTTATAATTGTTTACATATTCTGCTGGTCCCATAT
>NW_023458559.1:22503512-22532037 GCF_013731165.1 Rhagoletis pomonella | reverse complement strand
GTTAAGGAGGCATTCTATGGTAAAATGATCTGAGAAACATACACAGCACTCAAAACTGTCTTTCCAACCATGTATAACACTTTTGAGGCGAGTAATAAATAAAATAGTTATGAAGAAAACTTTATTTGGACTCACCAGGATTTTGGGTGTTTGTGAGATTCGCTAATGACGACAATTTTTATATCCGTTAAATCTTTTTGAAGTAAGCTTTTAAATTTTTCAAAGTTTTTTCTATCGTATCGACCTAGTGTACATTTTATGTCTATGAGTGCTCGATTAGGTATAGGTTAGGTTCCGTTGTCTGCCGGGATGTTATTACCGGACAGAATGTAATAAGTAAAATTTCAGATTTGTTACAATACTTAAGATTTAATTTTTTTTTTTGTGGTCTAAATTTTCTACCTTTGCGACCTTCCTGACGCCGTATGGACCGCTGCCATGCTTAGTTAGTCTCCGTTCCAAGTAGAGGAGGTATTAAGGCTCGACTGAACAAAATTTGAGCTTTGGTAAATCACATGCAGTCTGCTGCTCATTGGCTCTTAGACTATTAGGAAGAGTGAATTTCAAATTAGGAATTTCCTCTGTTTCCTATGATATTTTAATGGATGCTACTCTTTGGCCAGCTATTGTTGTAGTGCGTCCGTTTAAGTTTTGTTCAGAAAACAAATGTATTAGAAAAAACCAAATAACTAATGTAGTAGACAGCCATGAATCCCTTGATTTATTAAACAAGACTTATTAATTATATTATGATAATGTGGGCGATCTGCGCACCAAATCTTCGCAATTTCATCATAATGTAATACTACATGAATATGACATAATAGTCTTAACTGAGCCTTGGTTGAATAAAAATTTTTGTTCTAGCAAATTCTTTGATAATTACTACCATGTGTATCGTAATGATCGCTGCCTGAATACCACTGGTCTAACAAGGGGCGGTGGGGTTCTTCTGACAGTTAGATCTGATTTGCGTAGTGAACTTGTTTACATAGATATTTCGGATAGCAACATAGAACAAATTTGTATAAATGTTAAGTGCGCCGACAACAAGTCCATTACATATATTGTCCTACTTTCGGGAGTTATATAACTATACATCAAACGCAGTTATATAATTTAGTATGCATTATTAACAACGCCAAGCCAAATACTGAGATTATATATTTAGGTGATTTTAATCCATGTAACATATCTGGGGTAGGTGAATGCAATCACCTTTTTCCAACTTGCCTCAAGACAGATATCGATCTACTAGTCGTAAGTGCTTTGTTTTCATATGGTCTTAAGCAATATAACCCGTATACGAATAGTAACAGCAGATTCCTGGATCTTATATTTGGTTCTGTTGATCTGAGAATTTCATGCGCGGAATGCTTATCACCTATCTTAGATAATAGTTTTTACCATAACTCGTTACTTGTTAACTTTCAGTTTTACAGCTTCGATAATAAAGTAGTCGTTTCAGCGGTTGAATATAATTACTCGAAGGCTAATTGTTTAGCTATTAGTTATTTATTTGGTATGTACCGACTGGTCGTCTTTAAATTCTTCAAATGGACCGGAGTTTTCATATGATATTTTGCGTCAGCGCTTTTTACTGGCTATTTCCAGATTTATACCTCTAATAAAAATCAATATCGAGTAATAAACCACCTTGGTTTAAGCAAAATTTACAGATCTTAAGAATGTTAAAAACAAAGCTGATCGTCGCAACTTTCTTAGTTTAAAACAAAAAAACTTTTTATTGTCTTAATAAGTTTCTTTTCAAACCACATATGCTTAAGATCGAATCTAATCTAACAACTAATCCATCTAGTTTTTGGTATATAATTAACGCGAAGAGGCGAAGTAATTGTTTTCCGACGACCATGGAATATGAAGGTGAAATATCGGGCAATACACCGGACGCTTGTAACTTTTTCGCTAAACCTTTTCAGAAAGTCTACACAAAGTATTCGAACCCTGCAATTCCTAGTCTCCAATCGGCATCATTACCAGTCAATTCATCTTTTTAAATGTCAGTCGATGATTTTCTCATATCGTTTTCTCACATGTTCCTTAAAATTTGCTCGCATAGTGTTGCTAAACCTATTTCAATGCTCTTTAAGGAATGCTTGAATAAAGGAACTGTTTTAAATGCCTGGAAGTTATATACAAGAGTGCTAATATTTAAATCTGGTGACGCAAAAACATATCTAACTATAGACCATTAGTCAAACAGAGTACCCTGGCTAAACTATTCGACCACATAATTCAAAGTAAATTATTTGATCATATAAATAAAGCTATTATAGATTGTCAGCAAGGACTTTTTCCAGGGAGATCAACGACCACTAATCAAGCTTTGCTAACTAATCAAATAATTAATGCCTGTGAAAATTATGCGCAGTTTGACGTTGTTTATATTGACTTTTCAAAGGCGTTTGACAAAGTCGATCATTCTATTCTTTTATAAAAGCTGAAAGTTTATGAAAATAATGGTAAACTTTTGGAACTTTTTTACAGTTTTCTATTAAACAGCAAACTTCTTGTGATAATTGGATGCAGTAAGTCATCACTTCTTATTGATGCTTGGTCAGGAATTGCACAGGGAACACATTGTGGACCATCAATGACTTAGCAAATCAATTCGAATTCGCGATGTGTCTTATGTTTGCCAACGATGTTAAGCTTCTTTTACGAATCCACAGCATAAATGACAGTTACAACCTACAACATGATCTAGACGCCCTTAATAGGTGGTGCGCATAAATAAGTGTTGCGTTGTTGCTTATTTAAGAAAAACTAATAACACCTTATTTAATTATGAATTAAATACGAGATGAAAGATCTCGGTGTTATATCTGATTTAAGACTTTCTTTCCCTAGTCACATTGATTATATTTTGCCATGATTGGTTTTATCAGGAATAATTCTGAAGATTTTAATGATCTCATGACCTTGAAGTCGTTTTATATTTCATTGGTTAGAAGCCGTCTCGAATACTGCTCAATAATATGTAATCCATACTACCAGACTTACTGTAAGAAAATTGAGAGAGTCCGAAAAGTGTTCACCAAAGTCGCATTACATAAGCTTCGGTGGCCTGATGGTCTCCCAACATATATTAGTAGACGTAACTTGCTTGGTCTCCAGGCCTTGCATGAAAAAAGGACTAGCTTTTCGATTTTGTTTGCGTTTAATATAATTAACGGTAATGTTACCTGTTCAAAATTAATAAGTTTATTCAATCGATATATTCCGCCGCGTGCTCTTCGACACAATAAATTATTAACCGAAGATACCCATACAACAAGCTATGCATTTAACGAACCGATAGCAAGGTTTACGCGACTAGCAAATCGATATTGTAGTTCTCTAAATTTTTATAGTTTTAAGCTAGACTTATTTCGTATTTTTAACTACTGTAGTCTGTAAAAAGTAATTACTTTGTAGACTGTATTTCAATTAAATAAATATACATATAAGGATTTGTTTACACATATGTAGGTGAAACATAATAAAATCTTGTAAAAAGCTCTTAAATCGATAAAAAAAGGTCTTATCGAAACTAAATGCCGTTCTCATGGTTTTGTTCTCAAGAATGCTTAAAACCCCAAACCGAAATGAACGAAAGTGAAAACAAAACTTTGGATAACGTCCTCACCGTGAATTATATAAGAACAAAACCCTGTGGAATGTTCCCATTTCTAAGAGAATAAAATCGGAAAAAAGTCTAAGAAACTTACTCTCGAAGAACAATTTGGTAACTAAAGTCTCAGGAACTTTCTGACAGAGAACGAATCGGAAACAAATTTTCTCTGAACTATTCGCGAATAATGGAAAAGATAAAAAATATTTTCTCATAGCGTTCATTTAGTGCGAAACGTTTGGTTATTGAAATTGATCATAGAAGAACTGAAAGATAATTACCGAAAGACTTAAGACAGAAAATGAAATATTGTTCCCAAAGTGAACAGTTCCCCTGATGATAAACGATCTTGAAGTTGAAATGATCCAGATCTTCTCTGAATTAGTATTACCAGTGATGGTTCTCACTGAAATGATTTTTCATCCCAACACACAGACGTCCCTCTCATTCTCAACGTTAAGTTCTCAAAACGTTTGTTCTCGTTTTGTTCTCTAGCACAACGTTCGTCATACTTTTGTTCTCATTTGATCCCCCCTGAAAACGTTATCGGTAGCTTCGTTCTCATTTTGTTCTCATTGAAAATGTTCCCGATAGCTCCGTTCTTCTTGAGAATGTTCCCGAGAGTTTTTTCACATCTTGTTCTTTACGGAAACGTTCCCGAACCAGGGGTGCACCCAGGAATATATTTTGGGAGGGGTTGAACTTATGAAAATTCGCTTTAGATAATATTCTCTTTAAAGTACATTTATGCAAGTTTTATGTACAGTATGTAATAAATAAATAAACTTTTTGAAGTTTCATAAATTGCACTTTACTTACTTAAAATTAACAAAGAACTCAAACATTGTTACCCGACTTCAAAAAAGGGGGAGGTTGTCAATTCGTCGGAATATTTTTTTCTTTTTTATGTATGCTACCGCCTACTTTTGTACCACGTGAACCGATCTCAATAATTCTTCTCTTTTTACGGAAGGATGGTACCTCAAGGGTCGTCCCGTAATTTAAAAATTACTTATTTAATATAAAGTTCTATAAACACAAGATGCGCTCAACCTTCAAAAGTAATAAAAAATTAAAAAAAAAAAATATTTTAATGTTCATTTTCCTCGATTTCTGGTTTCTGGTTTTCGTTGGAGATAATGATTTTGTCACTATTGCCTAATTTTTTTTATATTTCGAATACCGAAAAAATTAACTGAACTTCCATTTTTATTATGTAGGTAATTTTGGTGGAACGAATTCGAAGTTGGCAAATTAAATCTTCGAATCCATGTTAAGTACACATCAGTGGTAAACTCTTTTAGGATGTAAAGTGTAAAAAACAACAGTAAGCGACTATGCATTGCATATTTTTAGGACAGTATTTTAATTCGCAGTTATCTCTTTTAAGAGCTTTCAAGGAAAAATAAAAATTCATATAAAATGACGCACAAGAATAGGAAAAGACATTTTCTTCTATCAAAATTTCTTAAATCAGTTTGCATCTCTCAAGAAAAAAATGCTCGTATATTTATTTCTTCAAGAAAATTTACAGCAAAAGCAAAGTGTTTTTTCAAGCAACAGAAATAATAAAAAACTTTTCTTGTGATTTTTCTTGAGAGCTGGATTCTAAGCTTTAAGATACAGTCACGGTTGCCGTTTTGGCCGAAATGTGCCATTCTTGGTAAATTTTTTCCAGTTTGGTACACAGGTACGTAACATTCAGAATTGGTACATTTTTTTAATCTGGCAAAATTGGAAAATTAGACCAAGACCATGATTCAATGATTCCCACGACAGCCGGTTCTACGTACCGGAATGACTCGGGTTTTACCCGACCAAGGGCTGTTGTTTCGGCGATCTAACCCCGTTTAGGTCGGCGAAGTATCTCAGAAGTTGTTCGTCCATAGGGCTACATTCGCTACGTTTTCTCCTACTCATGGCTGGCATCGAGGTAAACCCAGAGCCAGAAACCTACACCTGCTGTGTATGCCAGAGACGACTACACCACAACACAGCAGCGCACACAGCCAACGGCAGTAAGAACACACACATCCCTTACACCTCACATCCCAACACATCTCCCGAACCACATGAAGCTCCTTCAATTTAACTGTAACGGGCTACAGAGCAAGATTGAGGAGATAACCGTCTTTATGTGTCAGCATGGTATATTGATAGCTGCGGTCCAAGGCTGCTCCTCAGAGGTGAAAACCGTATGGTAGTAGGTGACTTTAATGCGCATCACGATCTTTGGCATTCAAGCCTGTCAAACGATCGTAGGGGAACAGAATTGGCTGAGCAGATAGATGATTCGACATTCTGCACAATGAACGACGACGCACCCACCAGGATTATGGGTAACTGCAGCAGCTCGCCAGACATCACCATAGTCAGCGCTGGTCTGATAAACAGCATAACATGGCGACCTATGCTGACTTTAGCATCGGACCATCTACCCATAGTCATCTCGATAGATAAACCAACCGACTTTGCCTCCGCTAAACACCGGACCTATATCAACTTCTCTAAAACTGATTGGAAAGGTTACTGAAAACACCTTCACTGCGCTTCCCACACCAACCGACGTCCATCTCGGTGAACGTAAGTTCCGCAGGGCTGTCACTGCTGCTGCAGCTCGCTTCATATCCGCAGGATGTATAACGGACCCACGTCCTAACTTCCCTGCCGAAGCGGCTGTTCTAGCCGATGAGCGCTACAGCCTTCGTCAGGCCGATTCCGGAGATCCCCGTATTAGGGATCTCAACGCGGAGATTCGGCAACTAGTAAACGTACATAAGCGGAAGAAGTGGGAGGAACATGTGAAGACCTGTAACTTCACCTCTGGTGTGAGTAACAGTGTTGCCGCGAAACATTTTTAGCGGTAGCTAAATTCAGGCTAAAAAAGGGCTAAAAAAGAGCTAAAAATCGTCGTTGTGGCTAAAAATGGTAGCTAAATTTTTTTACCTACATATAAATATATAAGTATACACGCAAACATTTTCTATAAGTAATGATATAGAAAAACAATGAACTCTGGAAAGAATTAATATTTTATTCAACAAAAAAACTTGTTGTGTAACATATAAAGCATATTAAGCGCCGCCAACTTACCTATTTTAAAGTATAGTTAAATCGTTAATGGATAAGATAACGGCCCAGAAACGTAAAAAACATACATATACATATTTATGTACAGTTTGAAAATTAATTTCTTACATAAACAAAAAAATGAGATCACATTAAGAATACATAAGTACTAGAATCATATCTATATACAGTGTCGGACAATACTAAATAACTTAAATAATTTCAAACTATGCTTCGAAAAATATCCATTTGTAAAAGTATTTTTAAAATGTTATGTTATAATTTACAAAGAATTAAAATGTCGGTGCTTTATTATTGTCCGACGCTGTATGTATCAAACAAACAAAAGAGTATTCATTTAATGAACTCATAGTAAAATAATTTAATCTATAAACATTTTTTTTAACACATTAAATATCTATATCTATATCAATACTATCATCGCTAAGCGATTCTTCGTCGTTACAATTTTGTTCATTTCTCATTAACCTGACGATATCATCTGTAATTTCAAAATCATAACATTTCTGTACATTTTTTAAGCCATATCTTACAGTTAATAAGGCGTTTAACATTGCAAAATTCATTTTATTTCTGTGCTTATTTTTAACGAAATTTATTATAGAAAACGTCCTTTCAACTTCTGCGTTACTTAAAGGTAACAGAAGCAACCGATAAACAAACTTTTTCCACCACTTAAGCTAGCGACACAATGAACAGTTTATTTGCCTTAAAGGAAAGGCGTTCGCTTTATAAGCGAAGAGTCAAATTCACGAAAATCATATACAAAATTTTAATGTCAATGATGAATAAATATTGAAAAGGGCTAAAAAAAGGGCTAGGGGCAATTTCAAATTTTTGTGGCCAAAAAAAGAATTTGGTAGCCAAATTTAGCCACCAAAGGGCTAAAACGGCAACACTGGTGAGTAAGCTTTGGTCAACCGTGAGGTCACTGTCCAATCCGACGAAGCACGACGACAAAGTCGAAATTTCTTTCGGCGACCATGCTTCGTCGGACCCGGAGCGATGCGCGAGCTATTTTAGCCGGCAGTTCATACTGGATCCTCCGGTGGACAAAGCCAAGCATCGAGTGACCAGAAGGCTGCACAAACTGCCAACAACCTGTGCCCCCCTTGCTTTGGCTTGCGGTGAAGTTCAGGTGGCCATCGGGAAGGCGAAAGCCTCCAAAGCCATGGGTCCCGACGGAATAGGCATGCTGATGCTGAAAAATTTGGGTCTTGCGGGGGTAGCGTACCTAACGGAGATCCTAAATTTGTCCATGGCCACTCTCATCATCCCAGACATCTGGAAGGTGGGGAGAGTGGTCCCACTGCTCAAACCGGGGAAACCCGCCAACATAGGAGATTCTTATCGTCCGATAACACTCCTTTCCCCGGTAGCGAAGACACTCGAGGCCTTGCTACTCCCGTACTTCACCAACCACTTGACCCCAGCGAAGCATCAGCATGGCTTCCGTAAAGTGCACAGTACAACAACAGCACTTAACGCCATAAACACTCAGATAACTCGTGGCCTTAACTGTAAACGTCCCTGTTTGAGAACGATTCTAGTAGCGTTGGACCTGTCAAAGGCTTTTGATACTGTCAGCCATTCCACGCTACTAGAAGATATAGAGGCTTCGTCTCTCCCACAGAGGCTCAAACGGTGGTCGGCAAATTATCTGAGTGGTCGACACTCGTCGGTAATGTTTAGAGACAAATCGAGCAAACTTAGAAAAATAAAACAGGGGGTTCCACAGGGTGGTGTCCTTTCCCCACTACTGTTTAACTTTTACATTTCAAAGCTCCCTCAACCACCAGAGGGAGTCTCGATTGTCTCTTACGCCGACGATTGCTCGATCATGGCGACTGGAAATGGAATTGATGACTTGTGTTCGAAAGTAAACGGATATCTCTCTGAACTTTCTCGATTCTTCACTGCAAAGTGTCTAGCCCTCTCCCCTACGAAATCCTCTGCCACCCTGTTCACAACCTGGACGAAGGAGGTCAGGCTACCGCTAGGAATTCACGTCGATGACACACTAATTCCGACGGTGAATAATCCTAAAATACTCGGAGTAACATTCGACAGCCTGCTCACCTTCTCTGCGCACACAACCGCTATTGTCAATAAAGTACAGAGCCGCAACAAGGTCCTCACGTCGCTAGCCGGCAGTACTTGGGGCAAAGACAAAGAAACGTTGCTGGCAACATACAAGGCAATAGGCCGGCCGGTTTTAAACTACGCAGCACCAGTGTGGTCGCCGGGGACTAGTAGGACGCAGTGGACGAAGCCACAGACGGTACAAAATACAGCACTCAGGACAGCGACAGGATGCCTCCTGATGTCACCAGAACACCACCTCCACGATGAGGCAAAAATGCTCCCAATTAGGGAGCATAACACGATGCTCTGCAAGCAGTTTCTTGTTGGGAGCCACAGATGTGGCCACCCAAATAGACAGCTGCTTGCAGAGGAGCCCTCGCCGAGGCACGTCAGGAGGCATCTATATGAACTGACGGACGAAGTCCAGAAGTTCATTAAGCAACCTCTGGACCCGTCAGCTCATAGACAGGCCCTGAACGGCATTCACAGGGACGCAGTCTCGAGTTATGTAGACTCAAGACCTGTGAATGCCGTTCTAGGCACGCAAACACCTCACATTGACATGACGGAGCTCCATCTGCCTCGGGAGACCAGAACGACAATAGCCCAACTTCGCTCTGGCTACTGCAGCAGGCTAAATTCCTGCCTGTGTAGGTTAAATGCGGATGTGCCGAACGAATGTCCGGAATGCGGAGAGACCCCTCACGACTCGAAACATATCTTCGCATGCCCGGAAAACCCCACAACCCTAACGGCATCTTCCCTATGGACTGACCCCATAGAGTCTGCACGCTTCTTGGGGCTGCCGTTAGTGGAACTCGACGGCAACGACTGAGATATCAGCCGATCTGGGCGGCGTTGTTGTAGCCGCTACAACAACAACCATGATTCAATAATAGAAAGGTTTTGTAATAAAACAGTCTTCTCGCTTCCACACATAAAACCGGCTCCTTTGCTTGTGAAGAATGTTGCTTACTCTGCAGTTTCTAGTGATATTAGTAGTAAAACCAAAAATTCTTCATAGTAAATATTCGTTAGCATCACCTTCGTTTGCGTAATTTTCTAGAACAGGTGTGGAATAGCGACCGTTTAGCTATAAAATAACCAAAAATGCCGATTGATAGTTTTTTACGCTGATTTCAATGATACCAAATCAGGCACAGGTAAAAAATAAAGAAGATATAAGAAGTCTATTTGCTTTGTTTATTTGTATTTTTTATTATCACTAAATTGTTGAAACCCAAAAGTAGATCATGACAAAATATGTAATATCGAATTAAAGGTAATAACTTGTACTTTCTAAATAATATAAATTTCTTAACAATTAATTATGCAGTTTTTTCAAAAAAGGTCATTTCATGAAAAAATAACATTTATTCGTTTTTTAGTGGTTTTGGTTAAAAAAAAAGCTATAAATTATGTACATAAACTGAAAGAAAAATTAATTATCTTCATGGTGACGTCATTAGTTTTTTAATCGGTTATATAGTTCATAAGATATTAATATTTAAAAATCTAAAAACTGAACTTTAACCTTCTAGAACGTCTTCATTTTTCACTTTCGCCAAATAATTTTTTGGCATGGTTGAAATGAGCATAAAAAGTTCTATTGATCTGCACTTTTCGTTTTTGCATAGCTGAAGGGTCGGTGTTCTAGATTTCTTCCAGGAGATGACGAATAACTGAAATCAAAAATGCATGTTCTTATGTGTTGTTTAGTATTTCCATTAAAACACCAAATATATTTCAAATTCGCATAGAATTAATAATACACATTTTACTTCTAATTGTATACTTTGCGTAGTTTTTGTAGTACCTTTCTACTACCGTTTTCGCAAAAGGTGATCACATTCTTCCCCCTTCTCCTACTCCCAAAATACAAATCTATATAAAGGAGTGTCAAATTGTAGCCGTCACAAAATACATAACCTTGTATTATTGAATCATGGTCCAAGACCATGACAAGAAGGTATTCCTAATGTAAGAACTGCATGGAACATAAGAATGTTGAATCCAGAACTATAATATCAGAACAAGGAGAGGTTAGGAGCTGAATGCCTTAGTTGCCATAGCCCCTGTTAATAGTATACTGTAATTTATTTATTATATATATTAGTATACTCTTTTAAAATAAATAACTAAATAAGGAGGCGTTAGCCATAATATCCTGGCAAATCAAAGGATTTTACGTATGAGCTACTCATCTTCGTGGTGGGCTACAATGAAGACAACATTGCCTCTAGATTGCAGGCTGCCTTAAAACTGACTGAGAAGTTTCGGATATTGAGCTATGGCAGAGGCGAATCATTCAGGACAAAACCGATTACCACGTACTAAGCACTGTCCAGGAGGCCAAAAGTCAAGCACCGATTTCTCTGTGTACCCATTATAAGAGCCATGCGCTCCCTTCCCAACGAAAGCACTGCAGTTTTCACATACTATACTAATTGGCAATGAGGATTGTTGAAGCGATTTGTGTCACAGCAACTTGGTGAGCATAGAAAGCCGGGACTTTCAAGGGCTCTTGATAGTTTTTAAACCAATCAGTGAGCATCCACACAGAGACAAAAGGCTACCGGAAGGTTAATAATTTCTAAAGGGTAACTCATTTTCGTTGTTGGTGTTTCCGACAGAATAGGAGTAGGACATCCGATTTGTCTCCAAACCATATTTGACAAGAGATTACGGAAAATCGTTCCACAATATACATACGAATGTTCCAGCATTATAAACAAGTTCACAGAGCACCCGGAAAATTGGTATATTAATCTAACTACCTATATGTATAAGCAATGTGTGTTTGTAAAATATTTTAATAATTTAATCTATAGGTTAAACCTATTTTGGTTTTTTTTTTTTTGCATTTTTGTACACAAAAAATTGAGTAAGTGGCAACCGTGGATACAGTTTGTATTTGAGGTTATTAGCTTTGTTTGAACCCAGAACCTATCGTTCTCGTTTCGCTCCCCTTTTGCTCTTCTGTGGGAACATTCTGGACATTACATTTAGTTATTATGCAGAACTAAAACAAAACTGGAACGCGTTGCCGGTCCCTGCTTAAAATTCCTCACATTTCAAGGAATTACTCATAAGATATTCCTACGCTCTCATTAAAATTTAATGTAAATTTATTCTGTCTTGAACGGATATAAGCCCAATCATAAAAAAGCATCAAATTCGCCGATGCTAAGTGAAAAACTACTTTAGCCAAAATATATCTTAAAAATATTTCAATTAAAAACCAAAACCCGCACTGGCGGGTTTCAGCTGGGTGGCGATGGAAATTAAACAGCAGCTATTCTTTATATCGCAATAAAGAGCGACACTTTTTGCACTGAAATAATTCAAGGGGCGCTATAAACATACAAATGTACTTGCATACATAAGAACAATATGAGCAGTATGTACATATGTAAAAGTGGATACAATATATGCACCATATTAACGCCGGGGCCGACTGCATATAAGCGCGATTTGGGGCTCATAAATTTTGATAAATATCAACTTTTCTTTTAATTTTCACACTAATTATCTACCAAACACCATCTTCACTGTTGACAATAAATTCATTGCAGCAACGAAACAATAGCAAAGCAGCTAAGAAAGTGTCTGCATTGGTATGGGTCTATAGCCAGAACGCCGAGCGGTAAGTACTGGTACTACTGTTGCCACAAACTTTCACAACAATTAAAAATAATGCAACAAAAACTGCAACCAGCGTCAGCATAAAGGATGCGACAAAAGTTTATCTGTCTTGCGGCAAAAGTGTAGTAAGATCACTTGAGTATGTGAATAACAAAGCAACATATATACATACATCGTATATATGTCGTATCTTTGCTGCAAGAGCGTCATAATACTATAACAAAAACAAATGTATATAAATATTTATATAGAAATTAGCGCTACATCTTTTTAACCGACTTCACAAAAAGGAGAACGTTATATATATTTTTTTTGTATGTTACCGCATAACTTTGAACCACCTTAACCGATTTATTTTTTCATCGGAAAGATGGTACCTTAAGGGTGGTCCCATACTAATTTTGTTTAAATCTGATAATGGGATCATGAAAATAACGTTACACCTAAATTTTTATATGAGAATTGAAGTCGGTTGTGTTTTTTATTATACTGTCCCAAAAAACAAACTTGTTTTTTTTTTAACGCATAGCCCCTCATTTTACTGGTTTTTCCTTAGAAAATCTCCGAATCAAATTTTATGCAATTCGGACCACGACATCCCGTGCCGACTTGCAGTCAAATTTATCAGAATAAGCTTTGTGCAGTGCGCATGTTTTGTTAGTTTAGCCATTTTTGCTTCTGTATAAGACGGTATTACCATACTCCCTAGATAATATTTAGTAAATCTGCGTTGTATCAAAAATTATCTAAAGGACCATAAATTATAATATATTTCCAAACGTTCATACAAAATACGGATATATGGGTATCAATTGAAAGCAGTATTCGAAACAAGATTAATTATAAATTTTGTTTTCAGTTATCCTTTTGGAACATGTCAAATATATCCTTTAAAATTGTTATCCTTCAAGATTTTTAATTTTTAATGCATCTTCAAGAGTCTGAGTTTAACTTAAATCCTATGAATATTTGCGGCCGCTGTGGTGTAATGGTAAGCAGTGCACTTTTTCACTCATCAGCACGTGGGTTCAAGCCTTGGTCAAAGCAACATCGCAAAAAATATAGAAAAAGGTTTTTTCTTAACAGCGGTCGTCCCTCGGCAGGCAATGGTCAACCGCCGAGTGTATTTCTGCCATGAAAAACAGCTTCGCATAAAAAAAAAATCGCCGTTCGGAGTCGGCGTAAAACTGTAGGTCCCTCCGTTTTGTGTGAAAACATCAAGGCGTACGCTAAAAGTCGGAGGAGAAGCTCGGCCAAACACTATCATATGTGTAAGCGCCAATCTATTATTATTAATATATATAAGGAAATTAAAGGATAAAAATTTCGAAGGATATTTTTCAAATTTGTTAATTAATACTTCGACATTTGTTCCTTAATCAACCCGAGAAGACATGTCAAGAAATACAACAATTTATTTTGTTTTATTTTGTGGCATCTGCCAGAAGTTTACACGTTCCGGCGGCGTATCCCTGGAACATCTTTGAAGTAAACTTAGAGGGATTGATATCTTTTCTATGCCTAGCGTGAAGACGAGACTTTATAATTTCATAGTTTTAAACGGCTTAAATAACAGGGCTAAATATACTCGCTTAAAAGATATACAGCAATAAAAAAATGGACCCACGAATAAAATATTACATCTTTAAATTATTTTTTACATTTGTATAAAAGCGTGGGGTGCTAGACGAGTCATATTAGGAAAGATAAAGCCAAAAGTTCGATAAAACTCATGGCGGAATAAACAGACGAAGTAATGAAAGAGTTTTCTCGCTTTATTTTATGCCAGTCGGCTGTCTTATACAAATTTGTATTTCCCAGTTTTTAAATAAGATAAGTTTTTATATAGATAAGATAAGATATTGAAATAATTTTAATAATTTTTTTTGGTTCCCATGTATTTTTAATGTCCTTAGGTCTGCACAAAATTTGGCTGTTTTCCAGAAGTTATCAGAAAAGGACCATCATGGCACCACAGGCTTTAACAAATTAAAAAGGACAGAAAAGTTGTAACCCTAATGCACATACAAACATACATATGCATGCATTATAGGTAAAATTATTGCTCATCAACAAATTGCAACAATAATAATAACAACGTAAATGGGACACTTACGGTAGAAACATGCATACTTATGACAACAACGGAGAAGTGAGTTTTTACGACAGTCTCCAGGATAATGATAGCAAAAGCGCTTATGCCCCTGCTGATTAAAATTACGCCACAAAATTATTTTAAACTTAAAAAAAAATTGGCTGTGTGATTTACGTAAAATAATAGAGACTCTTTAAATGAAGTTCGTGCGTAGTGGTAGTTGCGTTGATGCGGAGTATGGTTTTTTTTATTAAGTTCTTCAGCTGTTTACAAACGATAGGATACTAACTTAAAGAATTCATTTTCTGCGGGAAAAAGAACAGGGACTAATTGCTAGTACTACTCCTTCAAGAACAAAAAAAAGTAAGTGCGCCTGGGCCACACTGGAGAAGTGAAACTTACGTTACATACATATCTATTTGGTCTCATAACCAATATACATACATACATATGTACATTCATGCATACATATGTATGTATATGCTTAAGGTTATATTTTTTGTCTTTTTGTCTGTCTAGATCCCCGCCTTTACCCTTGTTCGTTGTAATTACATACATTTATGTTATCCTGAATTGATAAATATCGATAACAAAATCAATAAATATATCGATAACGAAATCGATAAAAATATCCATAACAAAATCAATAAACATGGATATCAAAACCGAACCGATAAATATCGATAACAAAATCGTTAAATATCGATAACAAAATTGATAAATATCGATAACAAAATCGTTAAATATCAATAACAAAATCGATACATATCGATAACTAAATCGATAGCAAAATCGATAAATATCGACAACAAAATAGATAAATATCGATAACAAAATTTTTAAAAATACCGATAAAAAATCTATAAAAATATCGATAAGAAAATCGATAAAAATATCAGTAATAAAATAGATAAACATCGACAAATCGATAAATATCGATCACAAAGTCGATAAATATCGATAAATAGCGACAACAAAATCGATAAACATATCCCTAACAAAATCGTTAAATATTTCGATAAAACATCGATAAAAAAATCTCGAAAATCTCTAAAATCCTAAAATAGTTCCCAGATTGAGTCTCTGTGTCCCTCTCTATATCCTTTCCTCTTTAATTACCTTTATTTTAATCTTTCTTCTCTTATCTTCATCTTTACTTTTATCGTTATCCTCATCCTCCTCTTTGTCTTTACTTTTATGTTTATCATTTTCTTCATCTACATATTCCCCTTCACCTATGCCCTTATGTATTTAAGTAAAGGGTTTAAATTTACCTTGGTCTTAATTTTTGCCTTTATCTTTACGCAGCAATTTTATCTGTTTAAATTAACACCACTAATATTTATGTATTTCTTTCTCACTCAAGAAGTCAACGCGGGTAGCGCGCGATCCAGCCGCGAGAGTCGGCCGCGCACGCTGGCAATAAAAATTCATTCCGACCGAACTATATCGAAATGCACGCCTTTTTTTCATAGATAAATGCAGAAATGTTTATCACATAAGGTGTTAAAAAATTTCGTCCACGAGGCGCAGAAATTGTTTAAATGTTCAATTGTTCATGAAAAAAATATTGAAAAGCAAAAAAAAATATTTTTGTAACGAAAATAATTTCATTGTATAGTTTGATGATTTTAAATCTGCACCCAAAAAAATTTTTCATTCGGACACTTACTTTCAAAGAAAAATAAAAATTTCCACATTACTGAAATAATTTTCAATTGTTGATTAAAAAAAACTATTTGGAATTTTGCAACAAAAAAAAAATATTAAGCTTGGTAAATTCAGGGCATACTTGAAAAAGCCCACATATATTCAATCTCAATTGCAGCTAGTCTTTCCATTATTTATTTAAGATGGGTACCACTATTTATCGAATTGAATATATGTGCATGAAGCAATAATTCTACTTAAATAAAATAAACAAAGAGAAGGAATTGAATAATTGAAACCCCAAAATCCATTGTTGGAAATGCGCTACTACCACGAAAAAGTGCATAAGATTAACACTGGGATTTCATTACCAGTATGGAGTATATATGTATAGAGGGTTGGGAGTATTTGCGAGCTATTTTGGCCAGCATCCAATGGGGAAACTTTAAGTTGTCTCCAGCAACAAGCACGGGCAGTCTCTAGTGATGGCAAAGAAAATTTAATTATCGATTAATCGAAAGCATTCGATTAATAATTGCAACTAATCGTAAGAAATTAACCGATTAATCGATTAATCGTTTCGATTAAAGTCGAAAATTGATAAAAAGTATTTACATAAGTTATAAAAATTTACTGTTTTATCTAAGGATACATTTCTTGTTAAATTGTGAAAGGTTGCGCCATGAATTTAGTGCGCAAACAATCAAGAAAACTAAAAGCTAAGGGAAACAATAAATAAAAAAATGTAAAGTATGCAATCCGTTATACACCCCACGCCAAAATTATAAGCGCACCACAAGATTTGTTTTTTTTTTTGTTTTTTAATTTAAATTTTTTTTTTTAAATACAGCTAGTTCTTTAGCAAAAAAACCGTATAAATATAAATATATCAAACTTTGTGCAATAAAAAAATCAAATTCATCGAAAAATTCGAGCTTTTTAGTTAAATTTCTGAGAAAGATTTTCAGTATGCAGTTTTGTAGCCAATTATGACTTACCGTTGATTTTTAATAATTTTTTTTGACGCTGATGCATATTTTCTTCACCGCATTTGGAAAATAAAATGAAAAGATGTGGATAATGTGAAGAATGTAAAAAATTTCCAAACTAGTAAAATTATACATATATATGTATCGAGTAGAGTGGACACTTTTATTGTTGCTAATATTATTGAGTGGTAAGAATGCCAATTTTGTTGCGGAATTTTGATTCATACATTATTGTGTGAGTAAAATAGCCAATTTTTGATGATTTCTTTTCGATTATTTTCAAAATAATCGGTTAATCGCTCGATTAATCGAAAGGAAAATTTCGATACAATTAAATCGTTAACCGAATGAAAATAATCGATTATAATCGGTTATTCGATTAATCGTGCCATCACTAGCAGTCTCCCCAATTCGTTGAAAGCAATCCGGCGAGGTATGTGGCGCAAGAAGGTCCGTTATGGTGATCATTCTTGCATTTCCGCATTGCTGAAATTGCAACGCTTATACGTTCGTCCTACCCACCAATTCATTGGGCTGCAGGTCCATTCGGACAACCGCTGACGGCTTTGATGCTTGCCACTTATTGTCTCCATCGCCTATGGTGCTGGCGTACAACACAAGCGGAACTTCTGACGATGGAGCCTACAACGCATTGCAGATGCGCTTAAGACTTGAGCAAGCGTACGTAAATACATACGTATGTATGTATAATGTGGGAATGGAAGTGTGTATTTACGCATGTATGTATACAGCATAGCGCGACTGCGAGGACGTAATGTTGATGGAAGATACGTCCATTGTTTTCGCGCTTTCAGAAATTTCGGAATTTTAATTAAAATCGCATTGTCCAAGCGCCTGTGGGGCAATAGCTTCAGACAAACACACGTTAGCACACACACGTATACCCTTGAGACAGAAAGCGGAGCTTCACAGCACGCCTTTAAATATGCAATAACTGAATACGCGTCCAACTTTCGCAAGGCGATAATGTCGAAACCGGCTGGACAGTTGGCCAATTCATTGCCTCATTGTTGATGGGACCGACAAAAAACAGCAGCATGCTGCTGCTTAAGATTGTATTTAAATAAATTTTTTCCTATTGTACCTTTTTTCTTCTGTGCTTGTGTACGGCCATTTTTGTAATCTTTACTATTTCATGTTTGAGGTGACCCAACGCGCTGTAATGGACGTTCCCTTCATCTCATGGCGGTAGGTAATGCGTTGAAATTCCTTAGAGCAGAGAATTAATAAAACACCGAACGTTGATAACCGTACTGATTTAATAAGATTTACATAAACAGTCGGCCACAACAAGACTGCTCACAGGGAAACACGCGCGTTTTAGGAAGTCGGTAGATTTTAAAATTATACAGAATGCAAACGCGTCATTGCGAAGAGCTTCAAATACTGGCCAACTAGAAAACGTACGAAAATCGTATAAGAAAGTGAGGAAACTTACGGAAGATTTCAAGACCAGGGCGAAGTACTTTAATAACAACCACGATGATCGCACCTTAATAGTGGACAGAACACTCATAAGCAGGGGTTAATGGTAACGGCACTAAAAACACTGAGGAAAATTAGCCCATTCGAAGAGGACGGAGTCAGTGTCCCACCGTCTGACTATGACGAGGTATGAATACCAATTAGACATCTGGATAACAACAAAGCTGCTGGCGCTGACGGCCTGCCAGCTGAGCTGATCAAGTACGGCGGCGAGGAGTTGTTAAGGTACATGCATCACCTCCTAAAAATATGGCATGCCCGGAAACTGGAATTTAAGTGTATTCGCTCCAATTCAGAAAAAAGGCGACCCCTTCTTCTCCCGGGCTTCTAAGCTCCAGCTATAAGGTCTTATCGAACGTATTGTATGAAAGGTTAAAGCCGACCATTAACAAATTGATTTGGCCCGATCAGTGTTGCTTTCGACCTCTTATGTCCACCGTAGACCAGGTATTCACCAAGCATCAAATCATGCAAAAGGCGCGCGAGAATAGGGGTCGATGCACTCCATCTACTTTTAGATTCCAATGCCAATGCATTTTTCCGCGGAGTAAAACGACTTTGAGCCTTGTCACCAGCTCCCTCATAATTGGGATAGATGTGGTTTCCTTAATCTGATACTGGAGAAGATAGTAGCAGCTGCAGAATGCTTTGGTATACATTTTAATAAGAGCATACAATTTCCGAATTGACGATTTTATAGCTCAATGATGTTTTGACGATTTGACTCCCTAAATGGCGATTTTTTATTTTAGAAAAGTACCAGAAGGAATTTGTTTAGTCCAGATTATCTATCAGTTAACGAATGCTCCTGTTACACTTTAAAACTGCATCACATTAAAAAAATATCGAACCAAAGGAGTTCAACATAACCATCATCATCATCATAATCAATCATCCTCATCATCATAATTCTCATTATCGTCATCATCATCGTCTTCATCATCATCATGCCAAATATCATCGCTCCCAGCTTGGAAATTAGTACTACTCTCCAGTACTGCTGGAGTCAATAGCTACTTTTGAACCGCTACTGCACCGACTCCTAGGTAAGTAGCTACTATATTAACCCATGGTAGTGCATTTGGTAGGGCAGAGTCGAACCAGTCGGAAGCAGAATAGCGAAAAACTACGACATAGGGCGCCCATAAATCAAGCAATTGACTACTTTAGTAACTCCCGGTAGTGCAGAGAGAGCCGAAGGTGACTACCGCCTAGGGCATTGCCTTGTGAAAGTAATCGCTGAAATACACTGGAAGTAATCGGTCGGTAATTAACGGATTTTATCAGGTAGCTACCAATTCGTCAGTCCTGTAGTCGCTCCCCCGTACTGCAGGGTAGCTGATGAATTTTTAACAGTTGGTGATATTAAAGGATCCAAAGCCAATGGCGGTAGGTGCTAAAACTTTTTTGAAATGAAGCTTCTTTAGCGGCGGTTGGTTGGTTGGGAGTAAATTGGCAAATTCAGCGGAAATTGCACACGGAAATGGTGCAACGGAAATGTGGCAACAGAAATGGTGCAACGGGAATGGTGCAGCGGAAATGGTTGGAGCTGAAACCAGTGCTTTTTGCGTGTATGCATATTGTATTAATTTAACAAAAATTTTCTAATAAAAGGTTAAAGAATAACGCTTAGAAAAATACCAATACAAGTATGAAAATAAAGGTGAGTACGTATATAGATAAAGAAAAGGATAAAGGCAAAGGCAAAAACAAAAACAAAGATGCGTAATGATAAAGGCAAAAATGAAGACCAAGGTAAATTTAAACACTTTACTTATATATATAAAGGCAAATATATATAGATGAAGAAAATGATAAACATAAAAGTAAAAACAAGATGAGGATGAGGATACCGGTAAAAGTAAAGATGAAGATAGGGGAAGAAATATTAAAATAAAGGTAATTAAAGAGGAAAGGATATAGAGAGACACAGAGACCCAATATGGGAACTATTTTGGGATTTTAGAAATTTTCGAGGCTAGATAAAATAATAGATAATTTTATCGATTTTGTTATGGATATTTTTATCGATTTTGTTATAGAAATTTGTATCGATATTGTTATCAATTTTGCTATCGATATACTTATCGATATAATGAGGCGTATTCTTGTTTTCGTACGAATCGAAAATTTGAAATTTTTGTATAGAAAATGATAGGACAATTTCTTGATTTTCGATTCGTACGAAAACAAGAATATACCCCAATAATTGATATTTTTATCGATTTGTTATCGATTTTGTAATCGATGTTTTTAACTGTTTTCTTAGCGACATTTTTTATCGATTTTGTTATCGATTTTGTAATTGATATTTATCGATATTTATCGATTTTGTTACCGTTGTTTATCGATTTTGTTATCGGTATTTATCGATTTTACTGTCGATTTTGTTATCGATATTTACCGATTTTATTATCGATATTTATCGATATTGTTATGGATATTTATTGATTTTGTTTTGGATATTTATCGATTCTCTTATCCATATTTATCGATTTTGTTATCGATATTCATCAAATTTGTTATCGATATTTACCGCTTTTGTTAGCGCTGTTTATCGATTTTGTTATCTATGTTTATCGATTTTGTTAAGATAATGGAAAAACAAAATAACACGAATGTTATTAAAACGAACAGGGGTAGATAGAAAAAAGAGAAAAAATATAACCTGAAGCAAAGCAGTGAGTATGTATACATTGGTTATGAGGCAAAATAGATAAGTAAAGTAAGTTTCACTTCTCCAGTGTGGCCCAGGCGCACTTACTTTTTAACCGACTTCCAAAAAAGGAGGAGGTTATCAGTTTTTTTTTCTTTTTTATGTATGTTACCGCATAAGTTTGGACCACTTCAACCGATTTTGCATCGGAAAGGTAGTGTCTCAGAGGTGGTCCCATACTAATCTGGGTAAGATCCGATCAGTGGATCATGAGATATATATATATATTTTTTTTTATATGAGAGTTGAAGTCGGTTTTTTTTTGCTAAAAATTACTTGTTAATGTTGTTTTCTTAAACTTGAAATGATGTGGTTGGAAATAAAAGGGAGGTTCCATGGGAAGCTGGACCTTAGTGCAAAAATTATTATTTTTTTTAAAACTAATAAACGTTGAGATAGGGTATATCTAGAAATCTTGATTCAACAAAAAAATAACAAATTAAAGCTTATAGTGCATTTTATTACCTTTTTTTACGTTTGGGAATCAAGTTCTAAGTAAATTTGTTGGGTAAATTTAAAGTAGCTTGTGTTGAAAGTTCTGTCAAATAACTTGCGTTTCATAATTTAAGTGTTTGGTAAGAAAAATATATAGTAGAACTCATCTGATTTTAGTAAAATTGCGTTACAGTAAAACCCCTTTAAGTACCTCACGAAAAATGTCAGCTTTTTGAGGTACTTAGGTGGGTTGGGAACTTAAGCGAACACAATTATTGATGTAGTTACATCTTCTTGTTAACTTACGTAAATAAATCCTTGAATAAAAGATGAACATTAAATGAAGTATACGTAGTTTAAAACCAGGATCGTAGCATGATTTAAACATGTACACACATACAGAAAGTCTTTATTTAAAAAGTTTATAAAGCAATGTTATGTCATTTTTAGAATAATTAAACTGTTTATTTATACATATGTACAGTGACGAGCAAAACTGTAACATGATGTAACACTTTTTATTTCAGCCACCGCTATCTTTCAAAGTTCTAACGACTTTCATACTTTTGTTGTATATTCTTATTGGTACACCCCTACTCCCGCTCTCATAACGATTTGAAGTCAATCCAACAACAATAAAAAAACCTGGAGACAAAAATGTAAGTTAAGGCAAATGTTACAGTTTTGCACTCACTCTCAGTTTTGCATTTTACAGTTATCTTTTGCTTAGTTGGAAGTCAGATGACTTTTTTCTATATTGTAATTTATTCAAGAAGTGATCACCAATAAATAATATGGTTAATCAGGAAACATAAATGTAAATAATAGATTTACTGCGGAAAGGCGGGACCGCAGGGAAAGTGGCAAAAAATTGCGAAGTTTGCCACATGAAAATTTTAAGACTGAGAAAAAATATAAACTAAAGTGTTACTAAGGACAAAGGAAGTCTGTCAAAATATATTACAGTCCGATATCTTGTGAACTTAGTAGCAAGTAGCGCTGCAGCCACTACTACAGAAGCGCTTAAGGTTTTAAAATTGAATGCAAATCAGTAGACAGTGAGGCGAAAAATTGCCAAATTGAGCGCAATGGATCATAAAAGAAGAAAACAGCAAATTTGATCAAAACACATGTGCGAGTGTGGCAGTGCTTTGCTGCATCGCACGAAAACCGGACCGTTGCCTATTGGGATATGTTTGGCCTTACAGAATGCAATAAAAAACACATTTTTAAGATTTAATTGAGGGTTATTTGGACTGACAAGACTAAATTAATCGCTTTCAATCAGATGGCCGGGCATGGTATTGGATCAAAGGCCCAAATTAAGCCCATGCGCATCATGTAAGGCAAACTGTGAATCACAGTGTTCGGTCAATATTAGTTTGGGGTTGTATTTCAAAAATATTGTTCGTCCGTTAGTACGCATTATGCATAAAGAACAATATCTGTTCATATTTCAACAAAATTTGCAAGATGTAGTCGAAAAAATTAGAGTTTCTGCTGAAAAATCAACCAAAACGCACTGCACATGTTCGCAAAGACTGAAGCAAAAGAAAAAATTTGCTAATTTGAAATGACCTCCACAATCCGAGGACATGAATCTCATCGAGAATTTGCGAAATCAGCTAAAAGCGCAGCTTACTAAATATCCAAGTCCGTCCAATGGAGTACATGAGCTGTGAAAGCAAACCAAGGATATATGGGAGGCTATACCTCCAGAATTTTTACAGAGATACACATTAGGTATGCCAAATTGCAACCAGGAACTAAAAAAACCAAAAGCATACTGAACATTGTGTTAATAATTTTTTTTTTCGTGAAAATTGTCAAAAACTTGTTAAAAATATATGAGTGCAAAACTGTAACATTTGCCTTAATTTACATTTTTGTCTGCTGGTTTTGTTAATGTTGTTGAATTGACTTCAAATCGTTATGACAGAGGAAGCAAAGATGTACCAATAAAAATATACAACAACAGTATGAATGTCGTTAGAACTTGGAAAGATAGCGACGGCTGAAATAAAAAGTGTTACTCCATGTTACAGTTTTGCTCGTCACTGTACATAACGTTTGGACCAAATTCAAAATGATACTGCTTGCCGTTTATGTCTATTAATTTTTAAGATTTTTCAGTTAAAATGAGATTTCTCTTCTTCTTCTTTTTTGGCGCTGTAACCGCCTAAGCGATTTTGGCCGAGTTCAGCAAAGCACGCCAGTCGTTTCTCCTCTGTGCCAACTGACGCCAATTGGAAACGCCAAGTGAAGCCAAGTCCTTCTCCACCTGATCTTTCCATCGCAGTGGGGGCCTCCCTCTTCCTCTGCTACCACCAGCGGGTTCCGAGTTGAATACTTTCAGAGCTGGAGCGTCGGTGTCCATTCGAACGACATGACCAAGCCAGCGGAGCCGCTGTATTTTAATTCGCTGCACTAGGTCCATATCGTTGTAAAGCTCATACAGCTCATCGTTCCATCGTCTGCGGTACTCGCCGTCGCCAACGCGTAAAGGACCGTAAATCTTCCGCAAAATCTTTCTCTCAAACACCCCAAGAGCCGCCTCATCGGATGTTGTCATTGTCCATGCTTCTGCGCCATATACCAGCACGGGCATGATGAGTGACTTATAGAGCGTGGTTTTCGTACGTCGAGAGAGGACTTTACTCCTGAATTGCCTACTCAGTCCAAAGTAGCACTTGTTGGCAAGAGTGATTCTACGTTGGATTTCAATGCTGACATTATTATCGGTGTTAATGCTGGTTCCCAAGTAAACGAAATTCTCTACTTTCTCGAAATTGTAACTGTCAACAGTGACGTGGGTGCCAAGGCGCGAATGTGCTGACTGTTTGTTTGATGACAGGAGATACTTCGTCTTGTCCTCGTTTACCACCAGACCCATGCGCTTTGCTTCCCTATCCAACTTGGAAAAGGCAGAACAGACTTCGCGGTTTTTGTTACCGATGATGTCGATGTCATCGGCATAAGCCAGCAATTGCACGCTCTTGTAGTAAATTGTTCCTGAGCGGTTCAGTTCTGCAGCTCTTATTATCTTCTCCAACATCAGATTAAAGAAGTCACATGAAAGGGAGTCGCCCTGTCTGAAACCCCGTTTTGTGGCGAACGGAAATGAGATTTCACTCCCTAACAAATACCACATAAACCTAAGCTTAAACTTTTGTAGAACACTGAAAGCACATCAAATTTTCATCAAAATTTTAGACCTTTTTCTCAAAAATGCTTATACCCCATTCAATTTTAGTGTAACAAGCTTCAAGTAGCTAAAAATTACCGTTGATTTTTTTAGCATTTTTTTGCCGAAGTTGCTGCGGGTTTCTCCACATAAAACTAAATTCTGTTTATTCGTTATATGGAAGCAAATGCGTGAAAAGAATTCTAAAAAATCAATGGATATTTGTATCTACTTGGAACTTGAATGTTGTTACACTGACGGTGGTAATTATTGTTGATTGTGTAGTGTTGCCACTGAATTTCAAAATATGTAAATATTTTAAGAATTTTTGAAAGAGCACTTAAAAGGGGAAAATGATAGGTAAAATGGTAAATAGGGTACGAAAAATTTAGGTATTTAGGCGGGTTGGGTAAATAAATGGGGAAGTACGTAAGTGAGTGATTTTCTTCAGATTACATCGAAAAATTCACGGTGCCTAAAAATGTTGGTTACTTAAGCAAGTTAGGTAGTTGCGGGTGGGTACCTGAGCGGGTTTCACTGTATATATTAAATTGTGTGAGTGCTTCAAGGCTGGTGCCATACCATAGCCATTAACAAAGCAAATAAATGTTCCGATAAAACGTACGCGCAGCTCTGTAAACGATTACACGGTTGTGGTTATGGCTCTGGTGTTATATTATGTGTGTATTAGAATGGACATATTTTCGAGTAATTTGCAATTTACCGTTATTCAACTTAAAGCAAAAGTTGGTTCCTTTTAATCACGTATATCATACGAACCAATTTAAAAATCTTAATATAAAATACGGCAAATGAATTTCTTCATAAACCGTATATACATTACTTTCCGATGGGCCTTACAGTTTCTGACAAATTAATTAATCACTCCAGTTTTTTTATTTTTTAATGAAAGAAATTCAAAAAAATGAAACTTTAACAGAAGAACAATTTAAAAAATAACTGTTCTGTACCAAATTTTTGCATTTGTACAAAAGCCTGTTCTGTTACAAAAAAAAATCAAGTTACTAATGAAGAAAATCGATGGATAAATACGAAATAATAAGTGGTCAAATGCAAAGCCGCAAGGATGCAATTGTTATGGTGGTGCTATATGTTATGGTGGTCCGATTCTTCCGGTTGCGTCAAATGATTAATACATTATAAAAATACACCCACCTACCAAATTTGATCCGGATATCTCGAAAACTGAGAGACTAGATTGCATACAAACAGACGGACAGACAGACAGACAGACAGACAGACAGACAGACAGACAGACAGACAGACAGACGGACAGACGGACAGACGGACATGGCTAAATCGACTCCGCTCGCCGTTCTGATCATTTAAGTATACATTTTAATGGGTCTATCTCTTCTTATTCTGGTACTTACAAGCATCGGACCAAAGTTATAATACCATTTCATGCTCATGAAAGGTATAAAAATCGGCAAAACGTCATTGAGCTAAAAAAGTCAGGAAACTGCTCCGATAGATGCATTCAACATCGCGGTTGCCACATTTAGTCACTTGTGATAAAAATTGGTAACCTGGCAACTTTTTTTATTTTGGTAACCTTAGGTAAGTGTATAAATTCAGACTAAAAAAGTTGGATTAATTTGGGTAAATTGAACTGTGGTTGTGTGTTGCGGTGACAAAACTACTAGAAATAATTGCGTTGCTCAGCTAACACAGCGCTCAGCAAAAATAACCAACCATATCGGAGAAAATTATCGCTGGGCAGTCTACTCGTTAATTTATCACAGTGTGAGGCGCCTGTCACACGTTCAATAATTATTGTGATATTTGGATCGTGATCCGTATTGATCGCATCAGTATTTACATGGTTTTGTGTCGAGAGATTTGAAGTCCAATAAATGAAGCCTGGAAATCGTATCTTAATGTTATTATGTTATTGAAAATATACTTTTTATTATATATATGGTGATACCACATCTAATTTGTTTGAAATGCAACGCGAAATACCGAGCCGTAAATTGATATCACGAAATATGCCACACGTTCAATACTTATTTACACATCTTTGATCCATATATAGAGAAAATTAATAAATAATTTTTAAGCAAAAAAAAACCCCGACTTCAATTCTCATAAAATTTCAAGATTATCGTTAATTTCCAGGGTTCGTATTTGCACACACATGCTCTGCTCACACACACGCCAGAAACACATTCAACTTGCACTCACTGCTCATACACATGTGTGTGCATATGTGGAAAACAAACTCTGCTCACAGAGCTGTGTGCTGTTTGTTATTAAGCACATGCACATGTGTGTGAGCCGATTTTTGTACAAATTTCAGGCCATGCACATGGACATAATATATTTTTAAAAGAATTTGTTTATTAAACGTAATTTTTTGAAAGAGAATTCAATAAAAAGTGAGATGTTGTTTTTTTTTTATATGACAGAAAACATATTAAAAAATTATTTTAAGATTTGAGTTAGAATTCGAAGTGTACAAGTTTCTCCACGCAAAGCACACACATGTGCATGTGCTTTATCCCACTGGGAAAATAGGTAAGCACCTTGCGAGGTAAGCCATGTTTTCTTTCAGTTTTTAGTACCAAAATTGTCATCATGGCCAATGTCATCTACTAGTAAAGGGCAAAATGAACACCACCGAAGACACATTACGTTGTCAGTTGCAAAATAACGTGCAGCCGAAGTTATTTCCAAGCACCGAACTACTCCGAGCGACTGCTCTGCATTACACGTAACTTACTTTGTAAAGCGGCTCAGAAGTATGTCTGATACCAAATGTACATTCTAAATTCCAACTTACATAAGGCGGCCATGCCTTTGTAAAAGTAAGGGACGTTCGGCAGGGAAATGGTAATGACTGCCAGGTGAAGAGTAAGTTGCTAATAAGGTATTATTACGTGCTCCTAATTCCCACTGGGATATTAATAAAAATAAAGTACACACATGCCTGTGCTTTTTACCAAACGGCACACACATGTGATGTGAGCAAGTTTTTAATTTTTTATATGCACAGCACACGTGTGGGAGCGTAAAATGTTAGGATATGCTGCGCATGTGTGTGCAAATACGAACCCTGTTAATTTCTTCATGATCCGATTATCAGATTTAAACGATTATTTAATTATTAATATGGAACCACCTGTGAGGTAACACCTTTCCTTTAAAAAAAGAATTATAGAAATCGGTTAACGTGGTAAAAAGTTGTGCGGTAATATACCCCAAAAAAAAATATTCCGACGAATTGATAACCTTTCTCCTTTTTGTAAAGTCAGTTAAAAAAAGAGGTTTGACCAGCAGTTTGTGCGGTGTATTTGGGCTCTTTAGAGCTTCGGTATATGCACTTAAGTCGATTTTTTTTTATTATTTTTTTGTTCTGGGGCTAAGATCCCTTTCAAAAGACAAGAGCTTAAAGCGTGTTTTTATGAAAGGTATATTTTTAAACGCGTGCGTTGCAAAAATATTTATGTGTTGTTTTTTATTTCAAAAATGT
>NW_023458559.1:22501439-22503412 GCF_013731165.1 Rhagoletis pomonella | reverse complement strand
ATGGATGTATTTCTATGTGACAACCGTCTTAGAAAATTTAATGAGAAAAATCAATTGAGTGAATCGTACAAATTTATGTACGCATTAAAACATATCAATTGCACCAATGCATTGAGGAAACCCAATTTGGTTGAACCCAGACCAGAGAACAGCTTTGAGTAGGATCGAGCCTTTTTGATCACACTCACTAAAAATCAAGCACAAGCGAACGCCACACTCGGCTACTATGTGTTCGATCGAGATGCATACCCGACAGCTGCTTTGGTTACGAACGAGTCTGTTCGATCACCCTCGCTATAAATTGAGCACAAGCGAACACCACACTCGGACACCCGCAGCTTACCCGAAAATTTGTGTAACAATGAAACGGACACCCGAACATTGCGATAAAATGCAGGACAACAAAGAAATTTACGCTGAAGGTAACTGGCCCCAATATGTTCCCACAAAGCATACGAAAATGTTGTTGCTTTGTGCTTGTGCATAGGCAATGAAAAAATTAGAAGCGAAGTAGACAAAAATGTTTTTGCATCTATTTCGTATAGTTTCGCGTGGAAAGCTGTGTGTGTATATATTAGAACACAGCCTAAAACTATGTAGGTACATAAGTACTTTTACAAAAAATAAATGTGCACCGAGTGTATTGCTTGGGCACTGCCGATCTACACACATTTATACCTAAATGGATGTAGGCGTCGTGATGTCGCATTTTGTATGAGCAAAAATATAAGAAATGGTTAAATGTACACTTAAACAAACTACCGAAAAATTCAACCTTCTCTTTGCCCTCTACGCACAAAAACTAAGAACACCGCGATCAGAAGGCAACATTTTTTGTAGAAACAAAAACGTCATAAGCCAATCAAGAAAATTTTGTGCACACTCGGGTTGAAACTCGAACACCCGGGTATATTGAGCTGCAAAGCACCCGAACCCAATCAAGTATGTATGAAAAGCAATCGGGTGTTGTGGCCAACATGTTCGTCTTGAGCTCAGTCGATAACGAACAATACTTCTGCTCGTATACAGAGAACGATGCCAAACGGGTTTTGTTAGATGATCGAGTATACACGAAAATCATGCACCCGCTGCAGATGTCTGACCCAGACATATGTACACTCTCGTATCTTTTCTCTTCTGAGAGGGAAGTGATTAAGGTAAATAGCATGTAATACAATCTATGCTTGCTTGCAAAACTCATACATGATTAAGTATACAGTCGATTTTCCAATTCCGAACATATTACCTATACTGCGGTACTCAGAGGACGATCCCAGTTCATACAAAGCAATGGCTACTCGCTTCTCAAAGCTAATGGCTTTCCGAAAATTTGTGTCTTTCTTTTCCAAACATGAAAGAAGACCGCATAGTTTGTTGAAGGTACTGCGCTTCATGCATGTTTCTAAAGAAATCCTTCCCATGACTTTGGCAATCAATATCCCAAAACATACCCCTCCGTTTCTACAACGGCAAAGATATGTATGTATATGTATTAATAAAAATTGAATAACAAGAACAAGGAAAAGTAGGTCTGTCAGTGTCCAATGCATTTTATTATGTTGTTTCTGCAGAATTTTTAATATTATCATCATATTCGCTAAAAAACTTACTTCTTGTACGGTAAAGCGAAATGCTTTGACCGCAAGCGAGTTTTCCAATTCTACACACCTTTGCATTGTTTTAAAATATATTTTCGCAATAAATAAAATAATATTTATATTTGAAGGCATTTTGGTAAAAAACAAGAACGATGTGAGCAAAAAAGTTAAACAAGCAAATGTCAACAAACAAATATCAAATCAAACTCTGAGTTTCTCAAACACTCCAATGTGAACGCTTGACAGTTGCTCATAAACACAACAGCTGAAACTCGAGTTAATGGTGCAATCTGAACATCATTTTACTATTTAAAACTGAAATAAAGGAGCTCAATTAAAGGAGAAATTAAAAAAATTGGAGATGAAATAATTTAA
>NW_023458559.1:22501020-22501339 GCF_013731165.1 Rhagoletis pomonella | reverse complement strand
TAGTTGGCGCGTATGGTGGGGTCGCCTTTCTTGTGGATTGGGCAGAGAACACTTAAATTCCAGTCGTCGGGCATGCGTTCATCTGACCATATTCTGCATACGAGCTGATGCATGCACCTCATCAGCTCCTCGCCGCCGTACTTGAATAGTTCGGCTGGTAGGCCGTCAGCTCCAGCAGCTTTGTTGTTTTTCAGCCGCGTAATCGCTATTCGTACCTCGTCATAGTCAGGCGGTGGGACAGCTACTCCATCATCATCGACTGGGGACTCGGGTTCGTCTTCCTCACTACTTTCAGCGCTGCTACCATTCAGTAGGTTAT
>NW_023458559.1:22485033-22500920 GCF_013731165.1 Rhagoletis pomonella | reverse complement strand
AAATAGATGGTGTGTGTCGATCCTATTCTCGCGGGTCTTTTCCAAGATTTGGCGTATTGTGAATACCTGATCTATGGTGGATTTTCCAGGCCTAAAGCCACACTGATAAGGTCCAATCAGCTCGTTGACGGTGGGCTTCAGTCTTTCGCACAATACGCTCGATAAGACCTTGTAACCTATGCTTAGAAGGCTAATTCCGCGGTAGTTGGCGCGTATGGCGGGGTCGCCTTTCTTGTGGATTGGGCAGAGCACACTTAAATTCCAGTCGTCGGGCATGCGTTCATCTGACCATATTCTGCATACGAGCTGATGCATGCACCTCATCAGCTCCTCGCCGCCGTACTTGAATAGCTCGGCTGGCAGGCCGTCAGCTCCAGCAGCTTTGTTGTTTTTCAGCCGCGTAATCGCTATTCGTACCTCGTCATAGTCAGGCGGTGGGACAGCTACTCCATCATCATCGACTGGGGACTCGGGTTCGTCTTCCTCACTACTTTCAGCGCTGCTACCATTCAGTAGGTTATGAAAGTGTTCCCTCCACAATTTAAGTATATTCTGGACATCGGTCACTAGGTCGCCATTGTTGTTCTTACAGGAGTTCGCCCCGGTCTTGAAACCTTCCGTAAGTCGCCTAACCCTCTGGTAGAATTTTCGGGCGTTCTTCCTGTCGGCCAGCATCTCAAGCTCTTCGCACTCACGTATTTCGGCCTCTCTCTTCTTATTGCGGCAAATACGTCTCGCTTCCTTCTTCAGTTCCCTATAACGGTCCCACATGGCTCGCGTTGCGCCCGATCGCAGCGTGGCCCTGTAGGCGGCATCTTTTTTCTCTGCGGCTTCTTGACATTCCTCATCGTACCAGTTGTTCTTTCGGGCTCGCTGAAATCCAACTACTTCTTCGGCGGCGGTACTTAATGATCGGGAAATGTGGTTCCACTGCTCGCGTACGTCGGATTGTTGAAGAGTGCTCTCAGAGAGCAGGTGTGTGAGTCGAGTGGCGAATAAATTGGCCGTCTGTTGTGATTGCAGCTTTTCGACGTTAAGCTTTCCTTGCATTGTTGGGCGCACATTTTTTGCTGCACAGAGGCGGGTGCGTATCTTGGCTACAACAAGATAGTGGTCCGAGTCGATGTTTGGCCCTCGGAGTGTACGTACGTCCAAAACGCTTGAAGCATGCCTTCCGTCTATCACAACATGATCGATTTGGTTTGTCGTTTTTCGATCTGGAGACAGCCATGTAGCTTGGTGGATGTTCTTATGCTGGAACCTAGTACTGCATATTACCATATTTCGGGCCCCGGCGAAGTCGATCAGCCTCAGTCCGTTATCGGACGTTTCGTCGTGGAGGCTGAATTTTCCGACAGTGGCGCCAAAGATCCCTTCCTTGCCCACCTTGGCATTAAAATCGCCAAGCACGATTTTGACATCGTGTCGGGGGCAGCGCTCATATGTACGTTCCAAGCGCTCATAGAAGAGATCCTTGGACGCCTCATCCTTCTCTTCCGTCGGGGCATGGGCGCAGATGAGCGAGATGTTGAAGAATCTAGCTTTGATGCGGATTGTGGCTAGACGTTCGTCCACCGGGGTGAACGCCAGTACTCGGCGACGGAGTCTCTCTCCTACCACGAATCCAACACCGAATTTGCGCTCCTTTACGTGGCAACTGTAGTAGACGTCGCAAGGCTTCACGCTTACTTTACCTTGCCCCGTCCATCGCATTTCTTGGATGGCGGTGATGTCAGCCTTTGTCTTCCCGAGGACATCAACCAGCCGGGCAGAGGCACCTTCCCCATTAAGGGTCCGGATATTCCAGGTGCATACCCTTAAATCATAGTCCTTTATACGTTTGCCGTGGTCGTCATCAGAAAAAGGGGGTCTCATCCGAGGCTTGTTGGAATTTTTCATTGGGCGGGGTTTTAACGTGGCGGGACCCAAACTCAGCGCACGCGAAGTTTTACGCCTTCTCACTTTAGCTCGCTCCCAAACGGGTGTTTGGTTGCTACCCAGAGGATACGTGGATATAAATATCCGGACGTTGTGAGCTGCGATTTGAACCGTACGCACAAGAATCGCTTCTGGCCACTCCCAGGTGAATGGCAGTCAAAAGTTTTCCACTTCTGCGCACGGAACCATCCTCCTCCTCTTTTTATATAATTACATACGTATAAATGTATGTCGATATAAGGCGAAAATATCGCGCTCTATTCAAAACTAATTTTACTGGAATCCGGAGGAGCTTTTGATTGCCTAAATATTTTAAATGATTATTTAAATATAAAAAAAAAATTACAGGTATGTAATTACGCATTGATTGTTCGCAAAAAAAATTAAATCAACGCCATTTTCTATCGATGGAAAAAAAATATAAAAAAATCAACGGGAATTTTAAGCAGCATATACTCATATAGTATTTGCTTTAAAACTCCATACCTTAAATTGTTCTAAAAATTCAGAGTAAAGAATTCAAAATTTAGACGAAAATTTTTGGAATTTTTCTATATGTTGTATATAGTTTGAATCCTCGATTTTTATGGATTTAGTTAAAGCAATAAAAAAAATTTACTCGAAAAATATTGCGAATATTAAAAAAAAAATCATTTTTCTGAGTCACTGTATTTGTCTATAATAACTCGAGTTGAAGTTTTTCAAATAATGAAGTTTCATTGTTGCCTTTATTTTCATCACATCCGCTTTTGGTTGAAAGAAACTCAGAATATGACAATAATATGACTCAAATACCGTATAACTAGTTAAATAAAAAGTTCTTAAAAACAATTTTAATTCTTATTGAAATAACTAAAAAAAATAAAAAATAAAACTAGTTTTAATTTAAATAAATAAAAAATAACAAAATATAGTTTTTATTAAAATAATTATAAAAAAGTTATTGGTAGATATTTCCCAGATTTGGTAGATTTTTTTCAAGTGGATGGTAAATATTTTTTTTCGTCAGTGGCAACCCTGGTAGTCACGCTAATCTTTTCAAATATGAGCAAGCAGGCAAACTATTTGGTTTGAAAAATCACACGTACACAAAACTTCTGGGAGCAGTGACCGTCACTGTTCTTGCTGGGACCTTTCTAATGATATATAGTTGTATATACCTTAGAAGTATAGTTTAGCCGTAAAAGGGGTGTAAAGGAAACATGATTGCCTATTTATATGTTTGATATGTATGTAAGTATATTTTTAATGAAAATTCAAAGAATTTATGGAATGATAAAAATGGACTGAAATTATACTTATCGATAAAATGCAATTATTTACTTTTAAATGGAAATTGTCAATTCTTCTTTCTTTTACACACACACAATAATATAATTAAATAGAACAGCAAGAGCAGTGACGGTCACTTTCCTAGTGACGTGACCGTCACACGTGCCCGCTAAGTTCGGCACGTTTTGCTATCACATTCTTAATAGTGAATCAAAAATGCTCCCAGAAGTTTTGTGTACGTGTGATTTTTCAAACCAAATAGTTTGCCTGCTTGCTCATATTTGAAAAGATTAGCGTACTCATATGTGAAAGATAGCTCGCACGAAAAAACAATAGATGGCGCTCCAATCAAAAATTATTACAGGTGTGTTAGTAACACCATAAAATTTGCGTTTGTGTTGGAGTTTCGGTCACGCTGGTTTTGCTGGGCGATTCATATAAAGTATAAAATACAGTGACAAATATTTTATTTGGTAGTTATTGGCAAATAATATTCCTTACTGCATTTCATCTTGATATTTTTTCAGGCTCATAATCTATAACTCCTTCTTAATCTTGCATTACGAATTCCAGATTGTCTTCTTTAACAATTTTATGTAAGACACAACATGCTCTTTTAAAATGGCATAATTTTTTCTGGCCCTAAAGTTTGTTTTAAAATTATAAAGCAATGCTCTATGGCCACACGACGCGAGCTTAATTTGATGTTGCAAATGTTTTCCGGTCTTGTCAGGTGTCCTTTGTCTCTGTAGGGTGCCACCAAGTGCTGAATGCAAGGATAGGCAGAGTCTCCTAATAAATAGTAATCTGAAAAAAATTTATAAATAATATAAAGACATGCTAATTAAATTGTAGTGTAAATTGCGAACCTTTAAAATTTATTTCTAATTTTCGGTGCAAATTACAGTTTTGAAAAACCCAGCTGTCGTGAGATCATCCCGGAAATCCCACGAAAATATCTATGAACTTCTTGTGCTCATAACATATGGCTTGCAAAGTAATTGAGATATTCCCTTTGCGATCGATATAGTCATCCCTTCGTTCACTAGGAGGATCAATGACGATGTATGTACCGTCGATACAACCTGTCATAAAAAAATATATTAAAGTTTATTCCAAAACTTACTAATGTTAATATGTAAATGAAACCATGATAAAAAAATAGGAAGGTAGAACCGCTGAGAGGAATTTTTCAAATTCTTTACGTTTGCAAGCAATTTAATTTTAAAATTTTACACACACATTCTCATTTTCAATCTCAAACAACAACAACTTTGAACAATTCCTTTTTTTATACCCGAGCGCACTTGTGCACAAGGGTATTATAACTTTGTTCACATAACGGTTGTTTGTAACAGGCAAAACGAATCGAGATAGATATAGACAAATGTATACATAAATGATCAGAATGAAAAGAGAAATCGATTAAGCGGTGACTGTCTGTCCGTCCGTACGTCCGTCCGTCCGCCTGTGCACACGATAACTCGAGTAAAAATTAAGATATCTTAACGAAACTTGGTACGTGTACTTCTTTCGGGCGTAGGACGGGCGGTATTGAAAATGGGCAAAATCAGACAATAACCACGCCTACCTCCCATATAACGGTAATTTTCAGAAATACAAAAACGGCGACATTTTAGTAACTACTGAAGATAATTCACTCAAAATGGATATTTACAATAAATTTTTGACGAAAAATAAGAATATTAACATTTTTTTCAAAATGGGCGTAGCCACGCCCACTTATGGTTACATGTGTATATCTTGGTAACCGCTGCATCAATTTCTTCCAAACTTGGCACAGTTGTTGGCCCTGGTACAGCATACCAAATGGCCGAAAATTTTTAAAATCGGACAATAACCACGCCTACATCCCATATAACGGTAATTTCGAGAAATACGAAATCCTCGATAAATCAGTAAATATTAAAACTAATTTATTCAAAATGATGGTTGCAACAATCCTTTGCCAGGAAATACGTTTATGATAAAATTTTGGAAAATGGGCGTGACACCGCCCACTTATGATCACGTATATGTATCTCGCTAATTGTTCTACCAATTTGTATCAAACTCGGTATTTTTATTGTGCTTGCCACATAAAAGCAAAACGTTGAAAATTATTGAAATCGGACTAAAATTACGGCCGCTTTTCATATAACGGTAAATTTCAGAAATGCTTGAAATTTCAATATTTTGAAATTTAAGGACGCTAGTTTACTTAAAATTTATACACACCATGTATCTCATTATCATGTAGCGGTAGCTTTCGGAAAGGTGGAAAACATATATTTAATACTTGCGCCGGGTATTTAATGTTCGGCTCCGCCCGAACTTAGAATTTCTTACTTGTTTACTCTCAATTTTATACGATTTTAAAATGTTGGCAAACTTCAAAAAAAAAAATAATAATGGCCCACGCATTGAGAGAACGGTTTTACCTACTATGCTTTTATCATGAATGAAACTACAGCTTTCGAAAATCCGCATGTATTGTTAAAGGAGGTTGTAGTTTCTCTCTTTTTCCCATCTGTGGGCCACCTTATTACGTCTTGACTCATGCCATTGTGAACATTGTGTCTTTATCAATTGAAATTGATACATTAAAACGATCAGATGAATCGCGAAAACTGCAGACCTCATGACCTGCAAACCATAAAAATGTAGCCATATATGCTGTTGCTGGCAAACGCTTGTAAGGCTGAATGGTTTTGTAAAATGAGCTTTCCGAAAACTTATTAGATAAGTTTGTGAACTGCGCTTTTGTTATACGATAATGTTGTATAAATTCATCATCCCTGTAAGTTGGAACTACTTCCTTCAAGTAATTTTCTTCCATTAAATGCTTTTTCTATTTGCAAAACCAAGACTTCCTCGTTCTCTTCTTGATCTTCTAGAAGAAAGTGAAGCTCATCTTCATCAGAGCTATTTAATGAATTCATAAGCTCTGCAATAAGAGCATGGGCGTCGCCAGGATCGAATTTAGGGGGGGGGCCCGACATATAAAAAAATCCCAAAATTTTCAACTTTACACATTCATGTTTCTGGCATGCGGGGGACGATATGTACTTGCCGATTTGTTTTACAAAAATTATTTAAAAAGCAGACGTCTCGGTTGCTCAGCAAACCGGTTAATCGTTTCTGCAATTATTTCACATTTATTCTCTAAAACAAATTTTCGATGTATTCTTAAAATGCATAAACCTAAACGTAAATTTTATAGGAAATTAAAGTAACAACTTATTAAAACTAGTAGTAACCCCCCAAATACGGGTGAGTACTTAGCGCAAAATTTATTTAAAGAACTTCGTGAAAGACAACAATTAATCTTGTATTGCTAGTGTTGTTCCGATAGGAGTAACTACAAGTAATTACTCGATACTTTCTTCAAGTACTGAGCACTTTTTGTACTCGAATCCTTCCCGCAAGTACTTAGGTGGGTATCGAGTACGCGATTAAAGTAATACTTGCTTTTCCAAAAATTCTGAATTTCGGTTCTGACAATTTATGAATCATGCTGTTGTGGTTTTTGCCCCACGTTAAGTTGGCTAATAAAGAAAGTGTCAATTCCTGCTTTCCCGTACTAGTCAATTATTAAAATTTTGCAAGATACAAACTTGTGGCTACTTTTTCGGTAAGTTTTGGTCGGAGAGTACTCGAACCGATTCTGTTTTTCTTCACATGACATAAGTATTTACAATGAGTTCGATATGAGTAAGTATCGAGTACTTCTCTCCGATACATTTGGGGCATCGATACTTTTCTTCAATATTATTAAAGAGTACAGGTATCAAGTACAAGGTCGTATCGGAACAACACTATGTATTGCTAGACACCTAATAACCCAGGATAACTTTTAAGTTCTTAAAAGACATTACTCTACTCTAAGCGTCGTGCAGTGGGCCATGAGAAAACCGTAATCTTTAAGGTATAGTCCAACCTTTCACAACATCTGGTATTAGTCTTAATCTGAAACGCTATAATCATTCCAAATTTGCGCCGTTTATGGTGAAAAGCATTTAATATCACACTTTCAAACTAAAGCTTTCTTAACCCTAGAAGCCTAATCTATTTGGGAGTAACGTAAGGCCTTAACATACGCCTTAGAGGCTTATGTACTTAAAAGATAACCTGTGAGCTAAAATATACTTAGACCTGCCTTACTTTTTAAAGAATTTGAAGTTGTGAGTTTGACTAATAATAAAACATAGTTTTATTAATAAAACCTATAACCACATTTATTTAAAACAACGAAATAAAAAGTCAATTTTGTGTTAAAATTAAAAAACGACCCATTCCGTATACGCCTCGCAGACGTAGATTATACTCTTAGGGTTAACCCTTTCAGTACAAAAATTCAACCACTGGTTCTAAAAAATTTAAATATGTATACAGGCTTATTTTGGATCGTTCATTTTAAAAATCACATACAAAAATGTGTAAAGCTTTGAGGTTTGCGGTCATTCAGGGTTTTTTTAATGGTCAGTGATATCCTAGGTGTTTAAAAAAGAAAGGGACCTCAGCTATTTTTATATTTTGCTTTCGTGAAATATATTTCAAAACTATGAATAATACCTAATAACTTTTCCGAATCTCAATTCCACGGAAATATGGTTAATATTTTTCAATAGATTATATTACTCACTATCGACTCTTCTGCCGCTTTTTACTTTTTCGACAAACACGGTCAACTGCAACTGCAGCTTGCACTTTAGTTTGATATATAGCTCAATTCTGTGGCTGCTGCAGCTCGGCTACTCGGCTACTCGGCTCGGATACTAAAGGCATGGGGGGGCTACTGTGTAATGCGATGCGAAAGAGTAATGCGATGCGATAGGCAAATACGTCGTAAGTAATACGCTGTCGCGATTGCCTATCACATCGAATTTTTCTTTCGCATCGCATTAGAGAGTAGCTCCCCTGAACTACAGAACATAGCGACATGTAACACATCATGCAAGTGCCAGTTTATATCATGTCGCTTATACATGTTTGAAAGTGATATGTGAAGACACTGCCGAATAAATTCAAATCAAATCACGCATGAAATTTATGCATGTCAAGGAACAAATGCGAAATATTCAGCATTATAATTTATATTGTATATACGGGAAGAGATTTTCGGAATTTTGCAAGCTCCTACTATAGTAAACTTTATTAAACAATTATCTAATTGAAATTCTATATACATTTTCATGCAAGGCAGGATTAAACAGTATTAAAAATATACTGCAGAAACACAACAGCAAACAACAGCTGAGCCAAGAAGCAATGACATGCTATAACAATATGTTTGAGATGGAATGACATGGCATAGCAATGTATGAAATTTTTGAAAATGACATTTTAAGAGATAGCTAAGAAGATGTTTAAATTTATATTTTGTTACCTACTTCACCAATTTGAAATCTGAAAACTATACCTTCCATGAGCATGAAATGGTATTATAACTTTGGTCCGATATTTGTAAGTACCAGAATAAGAAGAGATAGTCATGAAAATGTGTACTTATGTATGTGACCAAAACATCGAGTTGAGCCGACTTAGGCATATGGCATCCGACTTCAGTTGGGTGGCCACTGGCTGAAATGGTTTTACAGATGGCAACTGCAAGCTGTCAACTGAGTTGCTATATTGGCAACTGCATTTATGTGGTCGCTGCGGTACAATCTTGTATACCTACATATAAGGCAAAGTTCAAAGTCTAGGGGGGCTCCTTTTCAGCCGTGATGCGCCATGCGCACCTAGCTATAGTTAACAATTAGGCTTGCTGTAGCGCTTTTGGCTCAGCAACTTAGTGAGCATAAGAATTTGAGACTCTCAAGGATGCCTGAGGGTTTAAAATCATTATTTGAGGATCCCGTTCAACTCACGGACAAAATGGTACTGAATTAACCGTCAACAAGCCCTAAAAGGTAATAATTCCAGAAAGGAAGAATTGCAGAGTCTGGTATATGATGGATGCAAGCTCGAGGATGGCTTATCCCCATGTCAGACTGCATTAAAAGACCTGGACTAGTTAAAAATTACATCTAGGCTTATGAACAACTGAAAAACTTTATTTGATCAGTTAAGCACGCATGACAGGGGCACCCTCTAGTGGGTATTGAATCTTGAGGGTTTTGATATCAACGAAAGTGCTGACGCTCTCGAAAATCGTGGACACCAACGGAGCCCATATGGTCCGTTTAAGTAAAAAGGCAATCTAAGAAATGTGTAATAACCTTTAGAAGAAACTCAGAACGACTTTTGTATCTTATGACCGGAACAAATTTATTATGCTATTGTCCATGTATCATAGGTTCAAGCCTCTTACACTTCTGGGAGCGGTTATCGTCTCTGTCTAGGATCTGGAACATGAAGCCCTTCTTCTTTGGGGACAGCACAATAGATCGTCTTATATAAGTTGATTTTACTCTCACAAACAATAATAATAAAATCTACTCTATTTAATAATTATAATAAAAAAGAATTATTTGGTCGTTATTACCGAGAATATAGCTTAATAAAGGTGTGTTCCAGCATTATACAAATTTGAGTTTACACCAGAATCCGGAATCTTATTCTGAAAAAGGGCATGCTCATTTTCATTCCTAATCTAATATTATTCGGCGCAAAAAATAGTGTTTTTCGAATTTCGGACCAAAATGGCCACTTTAATGTACATGCATACTTGAATGTATTTTTGTAAGCCACTTATGAATATAATGTTAAACATAAGGTCCATGCAATAACTTTTCAAGTAAGTACTTGCAGCGAGAACGTAAAAGAAAAATAGAGAGTAAAATTGAGAATAACAGAAATTTTTCTGAAAAAGTTATTGAACGCAAAACTAGTAAAAACTTGCAACCTAGGCCATTATGACACTTTCTGACGGTTAAGTTTTGGCGCGCAATTTTCTTTTTAATTGGGAATAGTTACCATCGTCATAAAAATAAAAAAATATACAATAGATTTAAATTTTTCATCCATATTTTTATTTCACTAATTATGTTTCATAAAATCATCCTCTTAAACAGTTTGTTTATATTTGAATTTGACCTTACTTTTTGACTCCTGCAAATTCCTGCTGGTAAAATTTTTATTTGCAAGAATTTGCAGCTCTCTCGGGTTGTTACGCTCTCGAGTTCGCTCTCTATTGCAAATATTTTGGGCTATTGAATGCATTTTCCGTAAAAACTTGCAAGTACTAGTATCAATTCGTAACAATTTTTTGATATTGAATGGACCTATAAAGCCTTCTATATATATAATTTTCTTTTCTTTTGTTTTTTTATGTTAGCCGAAAACTGAGCTCAATCCCAGGCGCTACGGAATTGTAGTGCGCACTCCTACCACTACACCACAGAGTCCGCCAACAAGTATTTTAATAACACAAAATATTACTGAAAACATAAAATTTCAAGGTAGAAAGTCTTAGCCAAAATGACGTGAATCTCCTACGATAAATGGATTGCTAAGTAATTTCTGTACTTAACGCTCAACTGGATAACAAGTCAAGAGAAAAAATATATAAATTTAAACCGCTCAATTAGACACATTTTCACACGGACGCACACAGCGTATAACAACGACATAATCGAACATGAAATTTGCTTTTAGTACGGATGTATGTACAAATATTTAAACTACCTATGTACATAAATATATAGAAGAATTCCATTCAATATTTCAGTGTAAAATCTTTGCTTTTAAGTATTTGAGGTTATTCACATACATGTGTATGTATGTGTAGTGATAAATTAAAAATTCTACGTGGACAACTAAATGTAACTAAATTTCCTTAATGGAAACTCGATAAGGGTATACGGCAGATATTTTCATGATGAATGAACAAACGGGTAAACTAGCAGTTCAGTTGTCAACAAAAGGGTAAACTTGTACATCTCAAACCTAAAGCCAGAAAGTTGTTTGCTGGTACTGACATATTTCAAGTAAGTAAATTCGGTTTTTTTTTTTGTAATTTAACTTGACACATGGCCCATTCTTCCCATCTTAAATCATCATTAATATCCCTTTTCAATTATTAAGCTCTCTTTCGTTGGGTAATTTCAACAGAATCAAATATGTTTTTATAGTAACTTTAACATCTTTGGCCTAGTGGTTATTGTATTCTGCCTGCATTGGCATTTGTCTTTTTGATCATTTTGGGCACTCGGCCCTAAATTTTTTAACCACGTTGTACCAAAATCTCATGCTTGTTCTTTTGGACATTGTGTGGGACTCTTTATACTTGATTGATTGCTCAGATATGCTAATGCTTGGTTAGCAGCGTGCATCATATTGCTTCGTTCACTTTATTTTTGTCACTGTCTTCACTTGTTAGTCTTCGCAAGCTTTTGATTTGCTTTTTTTGTCCTTCGTCCTGTTTTTGGTTAACAAATAATAAATCAATAAATTGGCAGGATCCTGCTGCTCTTGCCATAGCAACTTGCTTTCTTCAAATAACTTTAAATGCATTATCTAGAATATTGACAAATAATGCCGACATAAAATGGCGGACGTAGGTCTGACAAATATCCAAGTCAGTTAAATGTGACACTTTGCATTTCGCCCAAACATAACTTATGTAGGTACATATGTATTTCTATTAAAGGCTTTTGCGTCAAAGTTGAGGTGTGGGTTGCGGTTAGTTGACTTATAATTTTCGATACTCCGCTCACTGGTACACGGTGTCGATGCCATGCTCAAATGTTGTTGTTGTAGTTTTTAGAGCTACACAAAAACGCTTATTGCACGAAAACTAATGAAGCGATTTCAAAGAAAAAAGCGGCATTTTAAAGATAAAATTCCAAACCTGCCAACAGACTTATGTTTGTGAGTGTTCAATTCAGTTAGAAACAACCGTAAATATTGGCATATTTCGGGGTAAATTTTGAGCCTTTAAAGTGCTCTAGAAACTAAGGTTTTGAAGATGTAACCTTCACTTTCGGAATACAAGTTTTTTGGGGTAATATAAATGAGTAGTCCACTTGCAAACAGCGTTACGTGATTTTATGATAGTAAGTCACAAATTAAAAAAACGACAATAAGTAACATCCAAATTAAATCTTTTTTTATTACATGAAAATTTTAATAAATAAGAGCCTTATAACATTAAAAAATAAAATCGCAATATGGTAGCTTTTGTAAATTTTATAGTAACTGCTACATAGCTAGCTTTTTTAAGCTTCTCGCGTTCTTGCCTCTATGAAGATTGGTGTGCTTCTTTTTTAAGACGTCTTCCACTAGGCACCAACTACCACGTTTTCTTGCAGTTTTCTAAGTTCATCAGAAGAGGGAGACTTTTCAAAGTGTATAAATAAGTTTTATAGCGACTTTTGCAATAGTAGTTAACATTTGATGCTATTTTTTCAGAATATAGAAAGATTTTGCCCCGTATTGATAGTGGACATGAAACTGCTTTAAATACTGGTACGTTACCCACCAAAAACTAAAAATCGAAAAAATTTTACATAGCGCACTTTACAAGTGGACTACTCAACTCTTTTTATGTATAAATTTTATATAACTTCGACAAAATTTACCACTTAAGGCAACAAATTTGTTGAAAAAAATTCTTATTCTTTTATTAACAAAATGCTCGAAAACCGTTCGAACGATTTTGTTTTTGTTCAAGTTTTTCTTTTCGTTTCGTATATGGGAATTATTGGTTGATATCTTCTAAGTATGTTTATTTGATAAATATATGGGCATGAATGATTTTCCATACAAAATAATTTCGTCATCATTCCGCAAATACATGCATGCGCTGGAAGTAAGGAAAGGAGACAAAAAGTATGTATGCGTATTTCGGATTTTGAGTAACAGATAGCGCAGCTCCAGGGAAATATTCATAACCAAACAAATTTTGAAATTTTATAGCTCGTATTTAAGTCACCATATCGGAAGGAGCGGTATACATTTGAGGAAATTGTGGGGTATAAAAATTCTGTTACGATTTTTCCATAAATTCACTCCTCCAAAAGTTATTCAAAGTTAAAGTCGAACATTTACAGCTCGGCCAAATACTAACATATGTGTAAGCGCCAATCTATTATTATTATTATTATTTTAAATTTTCAGCAAAATGTTTAAACTAACAAGAAATTTTTAAACAAGAAACACAAATGACTTCAATTTTCATATACAAATTTAGAGTACCGTTAATTTTTTCATGATACATGAAACCAAATTATTATGGGACCACCTGCGAGACGTTGCCTTTCCGATGGAAAAAGAATTATCGAAATCGGTTGAGGTGGTCTAAAGCTATGAGGTAACATATATAAAAAAAAATATTCTGCCGAATTGATTACCTTCTCCATTTTATACGCGAACGCACTTGTGCACAAGGGCAGAGTATACAGTTATCCAGATAGACAAAACAAAAATCTTAAATATGCTTATTTGACAATTTGTTTGAATGTATTGGTTGATTTTTTTCACAGTTGTCGTTTTCGTTAACCCAAATGAAATCCAATTTCAATAATTTCTTATAGTGAAAAATATTTTCAATCACGTAAAATAAAATAACGAGAAAAAATAAATTCCAAGGAAATCAGGCGTGAATCGTAAGCGATTACACTGTGGAGCACACAAAATACCTAGAGTGCGCCTTAGGGTGGTCCAAAAATGCATGTGAAAAAGTAAAGTCGGAATATGTATGCTTTCACCCCCTAGAATTGTTCTATATCGAAAAAAATATATCACTATTTTTTTTATTTTTGAAATCAAAAAATATTCAGAGGAAGCGCCCAAAGTTTTCCATGTATTTTTATATGGGGAAAAAACAACTGTTCGTAGAAATTGTATTAAATTCTTAAGAATCAATATTTTTCTATCTGCTTATCTGCAAGAGATTCCCAATAACAATATCCAATTGTTTATTTAACCATTTTTTCATCGCAACTATAATTTATAGGTCCGCCAAAATCCCACAAAAACCCCGAAAAATGCAATGGGGTGACCAATAAAAATCGTTAGTATTAAATAATGGTTAAATAAACAATTGGGTATTATTATTGAAAGTATCCTGAAGAGAACCAGAGTTTTCCGATCGAAAAATATTGATTTTCAAGAATTCTATACCATTTCTACACAAAATTTTATTTTTCCCATATAAAAATACATGGAAAACTTTGAGCGCTTTGAGCGACCTCCAAATACTTTTTGATTTCAAACTAAAAAAATATGGGTATACTTTTTCGATGTAGAACAATTCTAGGGGGTGAGAGCATTACAATTCAGACTTTACTGTTTTTGGACCACCCTAGTGCGCATATATGAGGTTTGATAGCTGTTGCCATTCGAAAAATGCCTCATTCTCAGTTTTACTAGAGCAATTTGTGTAAACTCCATGTCTGGATCTTCCTGCTGACACTTTCTTCCTTCCACTCTTTCGCTGGTGTTATTGCCGTTAGCCGGACGGCATAGCCCAATCGACTGGTAATAGTAGGCAACTACCTTCTCCTGCCCATCAATTACCTGCGACAGTACGCCTCCTATGGCATAAACACTAGCATCCGTATCGTAGTTTGTGCAGGTTCCTCGGTCTTTTTAGGACTTAGCTTCAGACCAGCGCCTGCTATCCTCTGGAAAATTTCTTCCAAATTGTTCAGGTGTTCCTCCAAGCTTTTACCCACTATGATATTGTCGTCTAGATACACCAAACAAGTTTACCAATGTAGTCCCTTAAGCACATGGTCCATAAGTCTTTCAAAAGTGGCAGGAGCGTTGCATAATATCACCGTGAATTGCCAAAGACCATCTTCAACGCTGATAGCTGTCTTCTCCTTGTCCTCGTCACTTACCTCCACTTGCCAATAACCGCTCTTAAGGTCGAGTGTTGAGATCCACTTTGTTCCAGTGAATGAGTCCAGAGTATCATCGATCCTGAGAAGTGGATAGCTGTCCTTCTTCGTCACATCATTTACTTTCCGGTAGTCTATGCAGAATCGCATTTGACCACCCTTCTTCTTCACAGGTACTACCGGCGAACTCCATGGACACGCTGTTGGTTCAATCACACCACAATCGCTAATTTCTTTTATGATCTGGCTTACACATCAAAAAGTGCGATAGCGATCCGAAAATTGTCAATAACCGGTTGCAGAATCTCCCCCCTGATGTCAGTGTTTGAGTGGACACCTTAGGCAATGTTTCGCGAATCTTATCATAAGGAATATCCCAAAATTGCGTTTGTGTATGATGTTTGCACTGTATTTACGGGATAATAGTAATGCATTATCTCCTTAAGAAACCATTTATTATATTTGAGTCTCAAATACACTCCCAAGGTTTGATCATTAAGTTTCTAAACATCCAGAACAATACAGTGTATTTTGCTTAGCTGCCCATCCTTCTTTGCACTAAAAATTTGTGCACTTGACCGAAAAAAGCAGTTAAGCAAATTTTCTTTACTACTTCAGTGAGGAAGATATCCGAATCCCTATGAAACCAAAAATTTGAGGAGCACTTACCACGTAGAAATTACTGCAAGTGACATTTTTACCGAAGTGTATCTAACTATCTAAATATTAATATATAAATTGATTGCCATTTTCCTTGTTCTGCGAGATGAGCAAAATAAATTAAAGCTTGTAAAATGAGGTAATTGTAGGGCCAGTGCAGATAACCGTGATACTTTTGTTGATAATTGATAATAGTTGCACAATTTTTAAGCCAGATATCGCTAA
>NW_023458559.1:22483298-22484933 GCF_013731165.1 Rhagoletis pomonella | reverse complement strand
GTGAACAAAATTAATATACCCTTGTGCACAAGTGCGCTCGGGTATAAAAAATTGGGGTATACTTTTTTCGATGTAGAACAATCCTAGGGGGTGAGAGCATTACAATTCAGACTTTACTGTTGTTAGACCACCCTAGTGCGCATATATGAGGTTTGATAGCTGTTGCCATTCGAACAATGCCTCATTCTCAGTTTTACTAGAGTAATTTGTGTAAACTCCATGTCTGGATCTTCCTGCTGACACTTTCTTCCTTCCACTCTTTCGCTGGTGTTATTGCCGTTAGCCGGACGGCATAGCCAAATCTACTGGTAATAGTAGGCAACTACCTTCTCCTGCCCATCAATTACCTGCGACAGTACGCCTCCTATGGCATAAACACTAGCATCCGTATCGTAGTTTGTGCAGGTTCCTCGGTCTTGGCCAATCCTTTACTGCTTTTATCTTTTCATTCGCAGTGCAGATACCCTCTGTTGTCACCTTGTGCCCGAAGTAGTTCACTACCTTCTTGAACAGTGAGCACTTTTTGGAAAATTTCTTCCAAATTGTTCAGGTGTTCCTCCAAGCTTTTACCCACTATGATATTGTCGTCTAGATACACCAAACATGTTTACCAATGTAGTCCCTTAAGAACATGGTCCATAAGTCTTTCATAAGTGGCAGGAGCGTTGCATAATACAAAGGGCATCACCGTGAATTGCCAAAGACCATCTCCAACGCTGATAGCTGTCTTCTCCTTGTCCTCGTCACTTACCTCCACTTGCTAATAACCGCTCTTAAGGTCGAGTGTTGAGATCCACTTTGTTCCAGTGAATGAGTCCAGAGTATCATCGATCCTGAGAAGTGGATAGCTGTCCTTCTTCGTCACATCATTTACTTTCCGGTAGTCTATGTAGAATCGCATTTGACCACCCTTCTTCTGCACAGGTACTACCGGCGAACTCCATGGACACGCTGTTGGTTCAATCACACCACAATCGCTCATTTCTTTTATGATCTGGCTTACACATCAAAAAGTGCGATAGCGATCCGAAAATTGTCAATAACCGGTTGCAGAATCTCCCCCCTGATGTCAGTGTTTGAGTGGACACCTTAGGCAATGTTTCGCGAGTCTTATCATAAGGAATATCCCAATATTGCCTTTGTGTATGATGTTTGCACTGTATTTACGGGATAATAGTAATGCATTATCTCCTTAAGAAACCATTTATTATATTTGAGTCTCAAATACACTCCCAAGGTTTGATCATTAAGTTTCTAAACATCCAGAACAATACAGTATATTTTGCTTAGCTGCCCATCCTTCTTTGCGCGAAAAATTTGTGCACTTGACCGAAAAAATCAGTTAAGCAAATTTTCTTTACTACTTCAGTGAGGAAGATATCCGAATCCCTATGAAACCAAAAATTTGAGGAGCACTTACCACGTAGAAATTACTGCAAGCGACATTTTTACCGAAGTGTATCTAACTATCTAAATATCCATATATAAATTGATTGCCATTTCCTTGTTCTGCGAGATGAGCAAAATAAATTAAAGTTTGTAAAATGAGGTAATTGTAGGGCCAGTGCAGATAACCGTGATACTTTTTTTGATAATTGATAATAGTTGCACAATTTTTAAGCCAGATATCGCTAA
>NW_023458559.1:22480738-22483198 GCF_013731165.1 Rhagoletis pomonella | reverse complement strand
AATTAATCATTCCAGCTTTTTTATTTTTTTATGAATACATGAAAAAAATCAAACTATAACAGAAGAAAAATTTAAAAATTAACAAGTTCTGTGCCAAATTTTTGAATTTGTACTAAAGCCTGTTTTGTTACAAAAAAAAAATCAAGTTACTGATGAAGAAAATCGATGGATAAATACGAAATAATGAGTGGTCAAATGAAAATCCGCAAAGATTTTTTATATGTATTTCTTTATATAATTCTCTTCTCATGGAGAAAATTTGAAATTTTTTAATGCAAATCTTAACCAAAGATACTTAAAAAGTTATAAAATATTCATTCCAACATATTTGCAGTAAAATCAATTATTTTGTACATAAATAAGTTATATTTCAATAAAATAAAAGTTTTATTCCGTCAAATTTAGTTAAATATTTATTGAGTTTTCTTGAGTGCGTTTACTCCTTTGCGGACTTTTGTACAATATATTGCACAAATTTGAGGTAGCCCTAATAGCTTCCCAAAACAACTTTTGAATATTTATTCTTTACTTTTGGTATTATGAGGCTCTATGAACCTTGTAATTAAGAGGACATATTTTGTATTCATCAGGGACGGATTTGACCATGACCGTGATATTGGGTAATGACCAATCTATTATTATTATTATTACACGTAAAGGTTGATGTGCTGACTTAAAACACTCGATTCGTTTGACAGAAATTGCAGCAATAATGAAAATTGCTAGTGCAGCACGAGCAAAGTTAAATTATTTCTCGAAAGCGATTTGCGTAATTTCAGTTGCAGTTACACTTTTCAATTGTTATTTCGGAAAGTGATTTCTGCAAATCTGCAAAAAGGACTTTCTGGCTGTTTACACGGGAAAGTAGGCTTCCGATTTCGAATTTTGACAACAACATGCGTAGAAAAACGCTTGCATTGCCACGTTTAACCGCACCTTAACTGTGGTACAAATTTCTGCACTTTAAATTTCAATTTATATCGGGAAGAATTGTTAGAGCCCTATTCGCGTGTTGTCGCAGCCATCAATTGTCATAGTTCAATTGTTATGATCGTGTCATTAACTGTAGTCATAGGTATGCACAGTCAATAATGACAAGCGAAAAGCTCGTTTTATTTGCCAATTGCGGCGAAAGTTTTTCTGTAGTGAAACAGCTGTTCTTTGATTACATTTTAATTGTTCGTTTTGACCGCCACTGCAACAGACTGGATTTATTTTAAATAAAATACACCGTAATGGTTTTCGAAATGCCGAAAAAGTGAGTAATTTTATAATAGGTAAATTTATTCATTTTATTATGAAATCGTGAATTAACAGGCGTGAAAAATATAAACGCACCTCACAAGAGTAGATGCAGTTTTGTAACGACCACCCCGAACTGCAAATGGGTAAAAACTGTTCAAAAAAACTGTTGTCCCGGAGTCCCCTCTTCTTCTCTGAATAATTTCTTCTTGCTCCACATCAATAGACGCGCGCATAAAAATTATTTCCTCCATGATTAATATTCTACGGTGGATCCTATTATGATATGCAAATGCAAATGGTATCTTTTTATCACACCTACTTAGGTAAATAAATTGGTTTAACAGTTTTTATTTAATACAACTTTGTATCTTTTTTCTGCAAAATTGGTAAAATTTAAAATATTAACATATGTTTTAGCGTTGTCACGTACTCAATAGGTCATCACAGAAATAATAACAATTGTCACCGGTAGAGCTTTCAAATTGCCTTCTGCATACCTAAACGTGAAAATTGATTATAAGCATGACAATAGTTATAGCGGCAACTTTTGTCATTGCACGCGAATAGGGCTGTTAATCACATTATCCTCATAATGCGATATGGCGTTCGATACGATACTAGGGTTCTGGTGCTCGATTCCAAAAAATATCGTCTTAAAACTATCGAGTAGAAAATATCGGTATCGACCCAGCAAAAAATCGGTAATCGCTTTTAGTGGTAACGTGTTCTAGAAGGCATAGCGTTATAATGCCTTCGAATTTTTCTGCTTCTTTTAGGCATTGCCAGTAATGTAAAGTAGAATGTCCTACAATATTTTATTTATTTCGCTTCTTTGTTTCATTTCGGGGAATGCAAAGTAGAATGTCCTATAATATTTCTTTTTTAATTCGTTTATTTGCTTAATTTCCGGGAATGAAAAGTAGAATATTCTACAATATTTTATTTGTTTCGCTTCTTTGCTCCATTTCAGGGAATGCAAAGTAGAATGTCATACAATATTTTATTTGTTTCGCTTCTTTGCTTCATTTCAGGGAAAGCAAAGTAGAATGTGCTACAATATTTCTTTTTATTTCGCTTCTTTGCTTCATTTCGGAGAATGCAAAGTAGAATGCTTCATCGTAGTCAGCTGAAAAATAGAATGAATATCCAAAAATTCTTTTTCTACCGCTACTTTCTGTGGAAATTTGTCTCGCATAAAAGTCATGTTTAGCTTTG
>NW_023458559.1:22450861-22480638 GCF_013731165.1 Rhagoletis pomonella | reverse complement strand
AATTAATCATTCCAGCTTTTTTATTTTTTTATGAATACATGAAAAAATCAAACTATAACAGAAGAAAAATTTAAAAATTAACAAGTTCTGTGCCAAATTTTTGAATTTGTACTAAAGCCTGTTTTGTTACAAAAAAAAAATCAAGTTACTGATGAAGAAAATCGATGGATAAATACGAAATAATGAGTGGTCAAATGAAAATCCGCAAAGATTTTTTATATGTAAGTAAATTTCTTTATATAATTCTCTTCTCATGGAGAAAATTTGAAATTTTTTTATGCAAATCTTAACCAAGGTTAGGTTAGGTTACACTGGCCGGCTGTTGCGCCTTACATAGACCCGTTGGTCCTTTGTAGTGCCAGATGGAGGTCCGTTTTACTGCGGTCTAAAGTAGTCGTCGTATAGGACGTCAACGCTTTTTGCGAAGTTCAAGAGTGCCTTAATATCCAGTTTTGAAACCTCCTCTAGTCCTTTAAACTGCGAAGCTCCGAGATAACTAAGACGATTTCTAGCTAAGGCCGGACAGAAACAGAGGAGGTGTTCTAACGTCTCACTCATGCCTTCCTCCCTGCACTTCCTGCATGCGTCACTGTTACTAATGCCCATTCTGCTTGCGTGGGATGCCAGTAGGTTGTGGCCCGTCATTAGGCCGACAACTGTCCTGCACTCCCTACGTGACCGTGTAAGCAAGAAATGGGTGTTTCCTTTGCTGCTATTGCACATGATCTTGGAGGTTTTGCATGTCGCTAATGCGTTCCATCTCCCCCTGATCCGGCACCCAGCTCTTTCGGAAATTTCATTGTAGATCGTTTTTAGCGACTTTTGTATTTCCCGTACTGGTTCGCTAGCAAGACGGATGGCACCTTTGGCAATCTCATCAGCTATTTCGTTGCCTAAAATGCCCTTGTGGCCTGGAACCCAGTATATATGCAGCCGTTTACTCTCGGCCGCCCTGTCTACTGCTTCCCTGCTTCTAAGGACATTTTCTGACGCAATACGATGTGAGATTATGGCCTTAATCGCCGCCTGGCTATCGACATATATATTGATATTTTTTATATAATTTCCTGCGTTGCTAGCTATCTCAGCAGCTTTCCCTACAGCGAAGACTTCCGCCTGGAAAATACTGCAGTACTCTGGAAGCTTGAAGGGTTGCCTGAGGTCTAGCTCGGCGCAATAGACTCCGGCGCCCACTCCATCAGCCATTTTTGATCCATCCGTGTAGATGTTATACGTTACGCCGGCGGGTCGCGTGCTCATGCGCCATCCGCCCTCCTTAACCGTAGCTTTAAACCTTCTTCCCCAGATGAAGCGTGGGGGTATGTGGTCTATTTTGTCCTCCATCCCCCTGCCTATCGAGCTGTGCCCGAAGGTTCTTGCGGAGAATTCACCTAAGGCCATCAATCTCGTGGCGGATTTCGCTGCAGTGCTCTCCACCGCGATGTCGATTGGTGGTAGGCCAAGTAGCCTTTCAAGTGCCGCCGTTGGAGTGGTCCTTAGCGCTCCTGTTATGCACAGTGGAGCGAGCCGCTGTAATCGCTCCAATGGTTTTCTATACGAAATTTTGTTTGCAGCGGTCCACCATACCAGAGCACCGTAGAGCAATATGGGCTTAACTACCGCTGTGTAACACCAATGCATGAGGCCAGGGGATAGGCCCCATGTGGTGCCCAGCATCTTTTTACATGCGTAAAGGGCACCACTGGCCTTTTTCACCCTTTCCTCCACATTTAGCTTCCACATCAGTTTGCTGTCCAAAATTACTCCCAGGTACTTGGTGTGATCCTTGATTGATAGCTCCGCCCCGTTGAGCCTCGGGGGTTTCCACGCGGGGATTTTGTACCTTCTTGTGAACAGTACCGCATCCGTTTTGTCAGCATTTACCTCTAAGTTGACTGTTGTCGCCCATCGATGTACGACCCTTAGAGCGCTTTCCATTACGTTACTGATGGTGTCTAGGAATTTCCCCGTAACAACTATAGCTATGTCGTCCGCATAGGCAATTAGTCTGGGTGCTTTCCCTTCGAATTTTCCCAGAAGCTCATTCGCTACGAGTAGCCACAGGAGTGGTGACAGAACACCACCCTGAGGAGTTCCTCTATGCGCTAGTCTGAGCAACCTGGCTTCGTTCCACTCCGCCTTAATTTTCCTGCAGCTCAGCAGGCTTTTTATCCATAGTAGGATGGCAGACTCTACCTGGGCTGCTTCTAGGCTTTCCATTATTGCCTCATAGGAGACATTATTAAATGCCCCGCTTATGTCCAGAAAGACCCCTAGGGCATATTCTTTATGCTCCAGAGCTTTTTCTATTACCGCGGTTAGTGAGTGAAGTGCAGTCTCAGTGGATCTACCCTTCGTGTAGGCATGCTGCGCCTTTGATATGCTGGCCGACGGCAGCTTATCCCTAATGTAGGCGTCCAGAATCTTTTCGAGCGTCTTTAGAAGGAATGAAGTTAGACTAATTGGTCTGTATTCTTTCGAATAGAGGGGATTTCCCTTGCCCGCCTTCGGTATGAATACGACCCTCGCCTCTCTCCAAAGGACAGGCACATAGTTTAGTCTTAAACATCCCTCGTATATTGTTTTCAAGTATGGTGTCAGCACTGCGGAAATTTTTTGCATCATGGCTGGAAAGATACCGTCTGTGCCTGGGGACTTAAACGGCCCGAAGCCATCGATTGCCCACCGTATTTTTTCTTCCGTTATGATGTCCGGGGGGACATTTTCCACGCTATCTCCTAGAAGTTGCAGATCTATGCTGTCTGTACACCCCGGAAAGTGTGTGTTGACTAGGTCTTCCAGTGAGTCCTCACTGCTTTCAGTCCACTCTCCACATTTTTTACGTAGTAACCTTGGATTAGTCGGGTTCTTGGATAGCAATTTCCTTAGCCTGGCTACCTCGGTTGTTTTTTCTAATTCGCCGCAGAAGCTCTTCCACGACTCCCGCTTGCATTTACGAATCTCTTTCTTGTATTCCTTAAGTACTTCCTTGTATTCCATCCAGCAGAACTCGTCATCGGCTACCTTGGCCAGTTTGAAGAGTTCCCTAACATTTTTCCTGAGTGCTCCGAGCCCCCTGTTCCACCAAGGTGGCTTTGAACCTCGCTTGGCATGTAGCAGAGGGCATGCGATGCAATAAGCTTTATTTAGAGTGTTGGTAAGTGAGACTACCAGTTCCTCCAATTCAGAGTGGGAGTCACTTACCCTATGCTTGGTTAAATTCTTCCTCACTACCCTTTCATACAATTCCCAGTTTGTATTCCTGTGATTTCTGAAGGTTTCGCTTTTTGTACGGGCTGAGAATTTTACCTGAAATCCTACATACCTATGGTCAGAGAACGAGGGTGTACTAAGCACCTCCCAATTCTGTACTCCGATTCCCCCACTAGTGTGGAGTGTTATGTCAAGGACGTTCTTCGAGGTAGGGCCAATATAAGTAGGTTCCTCACCCCGGTTAGCTATATCTAAATTACTTATTAATATAAAGTTTAGTAAAGACTCACCCCTTTCGTTGGTATCTCCACTCCCCCATACTGTGTTGTGCGCATTGGCATCCGCGCCTATGATGAGTGGGCGTTTCGCCTTCTCGGCCTCTCCCACCAACCTCCGGAGCTCGTTTGGTGGCGCCTCCTCGTCGTGAGGCATGTAACAAGATGCAAGGAGTATTGTGTCATCCTTGCCATCCTTCACAGCTACCACCGTCAGATCATCTGAAGAGAAATTAAGATCAATATAAGAGTGTATACTTTTCTTTACCAGTATAGCTGTTCTTACCCTGTTTGTTGCACTCGGGATGTGCGTATAGTAAGTTTGCGACTTTAGTCCAGCTACCACGTTTCCCGACGCTATCCATGGCTCCTGGACTAACGCCGCATCGTAGCCGATCCTCTCTAAATTGAGGAGGAGCTCGGCAGAGGCGACCTTGCTTTTATGCAGATTTATTTGAAGAACCTTCACTGCAAGGATCAGGATTCTTTTCGGGGTCGGGTAGAATCTCCGGATCGCCCTTCTCGGTCTCCTGGAGCTTCAAGGTAGCCTCCAGGATCTCTCCCAGATCCTTCTCGACCTCTCGCTCCTCCAGCGTGTTGGCATTGTTATCGGCCAGGCTTCGCTTCTTCAGGCGAAGGTATACGCTACCTATGCCCCACGCCATCTTCCCGAACCTAGCGTATAGTATGTCTTCGGCCGGCTTGTTGATTTGGAGGATGTAATTTTGGCTGCCATCCTCCTTACAGGAGTTGGTAACCTTTAACACCCTCCAATCTCCCGTCGGCACGTCTGGGTTCTGTCTCTGCAGAAGCCGCAGCGCATTCTCCGGTTTTACCGTGCGGGGTATGAGCACCTTCGCTTTCGGTATGGATGGTATGCAGCTGCGGTCCACAACCTCCAAGACGGCGCCCTCCCACAGGCCTTGAAGCGTCGCAACAGCTTCCTTTACCCATAGTAGAGAGGGATCGTCCTTGCATTTTATTATTTTCACCCCATTTAGCCACCCCGCACCATCGAAAGTTGAAATCTTAACCAAAGATACTTAAAAAGTTATAAAATATTCATTCCAACATATTTGCAGTAAAATCAATTATTTTGTACATAAATAAGTTATATTTCAATAAAATAAAAGTTTTATTCCGTCAAATTTAGTTAAATATTTATTGAGTTTTCTTGAGTGCGTTTACTCCTTTGCGGACTTTTGTACAATATATTGCACAAATCTGAGGTAGCCCTAATAGCTTCCCAAAACAACTTTTGAATATTTATTCTTTACTTTTGGTATTATGAGGCTCTATGAACCTTGTAATTAAGAGGACAAATTTTTGTATTCATCAGGGACGGATTTGACCATGACCGTGATATTGGGTAATGACCAATCTATTATTATTATTATTACACGTAAAGGTTGATGTGCTGACTTAAAACACTCGATTCGTTTGACAGAAATTGCAGCAATAATGAAAATTGCTAGTGCAGCACGAGCAAAGTTAAATTATTTCTCGAAAGCGATTTGCGTAATTTCAGTTGCAGTTACACTTTTCAATTGTTATTTCGGAATGTGATTTCTGCAAATCTGCAAAAAGGACTTTCTGGCTGTTTACACGGGAAAGTAGGCTTCCGATTTCGAAGTTTGACAACAACATGCGTAGAAAAACGCTTGCATTGCCACGTTTAACCGCACCTTAACTGTGGTAAAAATTTCTGCTCTTTAAATTTCAATTTATATCGGGAAGAATTGTTAGAGCCCTATTCGCGTGTTGTCGCAGCCATCAATTATCATAGTTCAATTGTTATGATCGTGTCATTAACTGTAGTCATAGGTATGCACAGTCAATAATGACAAGCGAAAAGCTCGTTTTATTTGCCAATTGCGGCGAAAGTTTTTCTGTAGTGAAACAGCTGTTCTTTGTTTACATTTTAATTGTTCGTTTTGACCGCCACTGCAACAGACTGGATTTATTTTAAATAATGGTAATGGTTTTCGAAATGCCGAAAAAGTGAGTAATTTTATAATAGGTAAATTTATTAATTTTATTATGAAATCGTGAATTAACAGGCGTGAAAAATATAAACGCACCTCACAAGAGCAGATGCAGTTTTGTAACGACCACCCCGAACTGCAAATGGGTAAAAACTGTTCAAAAAAACTGTTGTCCCGGAGTCCCCTCAGAAGTCTTCTTCTCTGAATAATTTCTTCTTGCTCCACATCAATAGACGCGCGCATAAAAATTATTTCCTCCATGATTAATATTCTACGGTGGATCCTATTATGATATGCAAATGCAAATGGTATCTTTTTATCACACCTACTTAGGTAAATAAATTGGTTTTATTTAATACAACTTTGTATCTTTTTTCTGCAAAATTGGTAAAATTTAAAATATTAACATATGTTTTAGCGTTGTCACGTACTCAATAGGTCATCACAGAAATAATAACAATTGTCACCGGTAGAGCTTTCAAATTGCCTTCTGCATACCTAAACGTGAAAATTGATTATAAGCATGACAATAGTTATAGCGGCAACTTTTGTCATTGCACGCGAATAGGGCTGTTAATCACATTATCCTCATAATGCGATATGGCGTTCGATACGATACTAGGGTTCTGGTGCTCGATTCCAAAAAATATCGTCTTAAAACTATCGAGTAGAAAATATCGGTATCGAATGTCAAAAGTATCAATATGGTATCGTATCATATCGAAATTCGTGTCCCTTATTCAGTCTGGTTGCAGATTTCACCAAGGTAACGTAACGCTCTGCTGTTGATTATTTTTCTTCGTAATTTTAGCATACGCTTGCTTTTGTGTAGGAAGAAGAAGAAGAAGAATAAAATTTAAACACCGTAACCATCTGGCCAGCCAGCATTTCAAAGATATGATTCTAACAAAACGGTGCCCGGGTATTAAACAAACGAGTTTTACCAATTTAAATTTTACAAGTACTAAATTCTTCGTATGTAAAAGTTTCTATAAACTAATAGTATGAGTTACTAAAACTTCCAAGATTCATTATTGCACTATACGTATAAGTAAAATATACCAAAGACCCATGCACCGAAAATACCACCTTTAGTACATTTATAAAAAACGTGTGCAACGCACTAATATCACGACAAAATGAGGCTGTGTTGGTGTGCCCAGCATTGCTTTAGTGCATAGCAGTGTTGCCAGAACTTTTTGGGCCGACCGGCTAGATTGGCAAAAAAAAACGGCTAAAAACGGCTAAAATATTTTAGTGAAAATTCACATGCTTTATTTAAATAAATCGCAAGAAACGAAAGACTAGTTAACACCATTAATTTATATCGAGTGTATATTCCTCATCATCAAATGAATCACTATTGTATATATCACCTGAATTCATTAATTTTAAGAGATCGTCATCTACAGTAAAATTATGGCAGCAGTTTACTTCGCGTTTTAAACCGTATCTTATATATAAAATAGCGTTTAACGTTTTAACGCACATTGGATTTCTTTGCTTAGTTTTTATTATATTCATTGAACTAAATATTCGCTCTACTTCTGCATTACTTATAGGCAAAACAAGAAAACTAAAAACTAGGTTGGAAAGGTCAGCAAAAGGGTTTTCTCCTAGGGCATTTCGAAATTGATAAACTTCGGCCCAAAATTTTTCAGTTGAGTCTAAATTACTCCAGGTATGTAACGTTAACCGTAGCCATTGCATCTCTATGGATGTTATTTCGTCGGCATTATATTTGTGTTTTTGTTGCTGTAGTTGAACAAATACTTTTGGTTTAATTACTCTTAATGCATTTCCAACCGAAAAAGTAAATTTTTTTAGTGTGGCAATATTTGTAGGGAGGAGTTGGCGTAATTCCTTTATTAAAGTGATAATAAAATAGCGACCATTTTCTCGAATTATTTTCTCGGCTTCGTGGTCAAAAGCGTTTTTGCTTACTTTTGTTTTTAAATACTCTTCAAAACTGTGATAAAACTGAAGAAATGGAGCAAGGTATGGTTCCAACGGGGAGCATATAGGATCAAATGTGTCCGTGCTAATAACCACTAGAGAGCATTGATGCGAAAGTAAAACATTGAGTTCATTAAAAGTCTTCATTGGGTCTGCATTATTGCTTTCGAACAACTTGTTTACTTTTTGCACCTGAAAATTAGGCAAATAGTAAAATCCATATATGCAATACTCCTATATTGGCAGTAAGAGCTAGTACCGTCCGAAAACACTACAGTACAGATATATCAATAAACACGTACGAAAGAAAAGGAACATACCATTTATAAATAAACATGTACACAACACATCTACAAAACCGGCACTCAAGTACACAATACATTGACAAAAACAGTACTAGACTGTCTCGCTTTGATTTCGGAATGCTTACACATTGAGATGTTAGCTTACTATCAATATAGAAGTATTACATATATGGTAAAATCGGCTAAAAACGGCTAACTTTTTTTTTACAAACCGGCTAACAAATCGGCTGCCGGCTAGATCGAATTTTCTCCGGCTAGTTGCTATCAAAACCGGCTAAATCTAGCCGGAAAACGGCTAAAATGGCAACGCTGGTGCATAGCTGGGCACACCAACACAGTCTCATTTTGTCATGGTATTAGTGCGTCGCGCTCAGTTATGGTTGCCGCATTTTTTATAAATGTACTAAAAGTGGTATTTTTCGTGCATGGGTATTTTGGCCTATTTTGCTTATACCTATAGTGTAATAATGAACCTTGGAAGTTTTTAGTAACTAATACTATTAGTTTATACAACCTTTTGCATAAGAAAAATTTAGTACTTGTATAATTTAAAAAAACTTAAATTAGGTAAACTCATTTGTATAATACCTGGGCTCCGTTTTATTAGAACAAATTCTTTTATATGCTGACCGGCCAGATGGTTACGGTGTTTAGGTCTTATTTTTTAACCGACTTCCAAAAAAGAAGGAGGTTATCAGTTCGTCGGGATCTTTTTTTTTTTTTTTTTTTTTTATGTATGTTACCGCATAAGTTTGGACCACGTCAACCGATTTCGATAATTCTTTTTGCATCGGAAAGGTAGTGTCTCAGAGGTGGTCCCATACTAATCTGGTTAAGATCCGATCAGTGGATCGTGAGATATATATATATATTTTTTTTTTTTATATGAGAGTTGAAGTCGGTTTTTTTCTTGCTAAAAATTACTTGTTTCATATAAGTAGGTATTTAGTCTTAAAAATAGAGTATAACTTATAAATATTATTCATTAAGTATTTTTGGGCATAAACCAGCATTTACATTTCTCTATCGATTTCTTTTGATAAAAAAATTTTATAAAATAAAGTATGCAATGTGTGCCCTAGTGCGTCGCGCTGAGAAGCACTTTTCTATAATTGCACTGAGCGGAGCGTTTTTTTCATTTGTTTATGGTTAATGGTCGTATTACCACACAACAAGCATTGGGCATTATTAGCTTTTTTTAAAACTAAAAACTGTAATTGGCACTCATACTCAGACATTTTGGGCATTGTTACATATATAGGTGGCAACCACGCGCTAAAATTACGAATAAAAATATTCAACGGCGAAGCATAGTGTTACTCTCATGAAATCTGAAAGCAGACTGAATTGAAATTCGCTGCGTCGTTTCTGTATACGTATAAGCGCTGCGACGCAGACGCTACTCGCGAGTAGCGTTTTGCCCAGCTATGCTTTAGTGAGTAATATACGGACCATTGAATTTCGAATGAATATTACATGAATGTCACCTCTTTACTACTGAAATATACATATGTTTTGAAGGCGACCGATAGAGTTTAAGATCGCAATCAGAGAGGTTGTCGTCTACAGACGAATCGTTCGTTTTGCCTATCGTTCGTGATACAGAATAAGGCCCTACTTGTTATAATTCCAGGGTCGTCATTCTCTAACGAGAGGAGCTTTTCTGTTTTGCGTAGGGTGAAAAATTATTTGCTCTCGACAATGTACCAAAACGGCTCAACCATGTAGCTACATTGCATTCTTACCCAGAAACAGTTGACAAGTTATATCTAGAAATCCTCATAAACGATTTAATTTCTCGAAATTCAAAACGAAATTTTTTAAATTTTATTAAATGATGATTTCCATGAAATATGTATATGCACACCGTCTTCAAAAGAGTCACAACTCAAAATAATACGTTCGCCAGAAAATTTGAAAAACTATTTCGTAGCACATGCTAATCATATGGGCAACGCCGATTTTACCTTGAGTTTTTTTAACAAATTATAACGAAAATTTGCTCCAGCTTTTGCTGGAACTACCCACCCGAAAACAGGGCGTTTCGCCGTCCCTGAAATGTGGTGTTACCGGAAAATTAATAAATAAGTTATACATCAGAATATGAATGTATGAAAATGAAACAAATGAACTGCGGCGTCTTGCCTTCGCCAACCGTCCAAATGAGCTCTCATGCTTTCGGCAACCGTCCAAATGAGCTCTCATGTAGAGCTGGAATATTATCGATAGTCGTGGCCATCGATAGTTTCGATAGTCGATAGTCACAACCATCGATAGTATATAGTATATATCGATAGTATATAGTAAATAGATAGTATATACAAAATGTCGATACTATCGATAGAACTATCGACAGTTTTGATGTTTTACGATAGTCGTAAGGGTGACTATCGATACTATCGACCCAATTCATATGTTTTTCTAAATTCATTTATTTTTCATTATCTTGCTTTTATAAATTTGTTTATTTTAGCGGCTCACGGTTGCATTTTAGTATCGAGAAATATTGCCAGAAATTCATTCGCCGTGTAAACAGTCAAAAAGCGATTTCAGAAATTTCCCCTTCAATTCGCCTTTCGGAATAAAAAAATGTCTTTCGAAAGTCACTTTACATTCAAGGTGCCACTGCTTATGCAACTGCTTTCTGAAATTTCTCAATATGAGAGTATTTTGAAATAAACTGAATTGCCAGGTCTGACATGCTCATAAGACGGCAATGAAACCTCTGCTATTTCCATGCTTAAAAACAATGGCGCTTTTAGAAATAATGCCATGAGCCAACTAAACAGATCACCCAGCACGGCAACCGTGTATTTGTAATTGCATTTAAGAAAATAATAATAATAGTTGATAACGGCATTTTTTAATCGGTTGTTTCTTGCACACACATGGTTTCATTCCGTTTCATTCACATGGCGGCGAAAAAATTAGGGCACTGAAAAAAAAATCATTTTTTCTCGCACACCGTCCTGGGTGATCTTTATTCGTTCGTTCATGAAATAATGCTGCCAAGTTTTGTTATCTTTGAACCAATACGTGAAAATGTCAAAAGCACTCGGAAAGAGAATACGTATCAATGAAACGATAGTGGCGATAGTGCTGAAACTATCGATAGTTATTTCAAGTGATCAGACTATCGATACTTTCGATAGTATCGTCGATAGTTTGACAGCTCTAGTCCAAAAATTCAACATAAACAATGTGAGTTGGTTTGTCATTTAATTTAATTTGTTGTTTTATATATGTATACATATTTGTTTTTCAGTTAAAACTTAATGTGTGTGTGTTTTTTTTTGTATTTTTGTAAAAAAGTATCAGCGAAACGTCATGTAAAAAGTGGAATAAAGTGGTTTTATTCGTATGCAAACTCAAACTATCAGACTAGCCTACAAACATAAATTAACATTACAACTTTTATTGAAAATGAGATCAGAATTGCAAAAATATGTCTATATTTCTGTTAAGGAACAAGAGTTTGTCAACGATTTTTAGCTTCAATTCAATTGAACTTATTTGCCCTGCTTTGATAAATGTCTTTTCCGACGTCAAAAGATAAACTAGGTACCGCCGGCTTTTGCTCTTACATAATAATGTATGTATGGGTGAAAACTATCGATAGTGCTTACAAAACCATCGATGTTTTCGATAGTTAAAAACCATCGATACTATCGATAGTGCCATCGATAGTTTTCCAGCTCTACTCTCATGCTTTCGGCAACCGTCCAAATGCAGTATCGTGCTTTCGGCAGTCGATCAAATACGGCGGTTGCTGATTTCGTGCACGTTCACTCGGAATACTGGTTTGCCGAAGTCAATATGAGAAATGACTGGCGTGCTGTTTTGGACTCGGCCAAAATCGCTTAGGCGGTTACAGAGCCAATAAATAAGAAGAAGTCAATATCAGTATGAGCTGCAGTGATCGGACTTCTACCACATTGTGGTAGATCTGCCACTTTTTTGAGCATTTACCACATCTACCATTCAAGGTCTGAAATCTACCACATATTCGCGTTTTTGAGTAGCTTTATTTGTGCTCGATATAATTTACTTAATTTTAAGAGCAAAAAATTGTCCAACACTAAACACTATATGGTAACAAGAATGATATAATACAAGATTCCGCATTTCCGGCGACGATGAAAGTTTTCAAGTAAAAGTAAACAAAGCCGAATGGGAGGATAAAATAAACTGTAAAATAGTAAACTTTCTCAGTAATAACTTTTTCGGCAGAAAACGTGGTTTTATTGTGTTAAATTGCAAAATATATGATTTATAAAAAGAATTAATAGCGAAAATGTTAAAAAACGGCGTTTTTTGTGAAAGTATTAGCAAATTTAAGTGCATCTAAAGTTTATGTGGCGTTGTTTACTTTTACTTGAGAATTGTCAAAATCGGCAAATCCCAATCAGCTGATTCTGGAACGTGCCACATTTGTTCGCTACATCGTGATGTGATAAAAAGAAAAGCTGGCAGCACTCCACAAGGTTGCAGAAATTTCTGAAAATATATTCGAAAAATATCTTGATATGGAAGGAACTGCTTTACACATATAAGGAAAAAAATTGCCAAAATTCAACGCAATTTTTAGCAACGTCTTGCTCTTTATTATACTAAAATTATATTTTTTAGAGTCTAATTAAAAAGTTTGCAATTAGGAGAAACCTTACTTTTTTTTAATTTTTGAAATCTACATTTGTTTCCAGATTATACCGCACAGAATTTTAAAGTCCGATCACTGATGAGCTGTTATAAGTATCGTTCACTTGTGGTGGCTGTATTTGCAAGCACTGTACGCTATGCGCTGATGTTCGGTCATCCTCCGTTTTTAATGTGAGCAGGCTTAAAGACACAAAATCAGCATCGTATGCCAATCTCTGCTCTATACTATATTTTCCTTCTTACTCATGTAACATTTTCAGTTTTAAAAATTTCACTCTCATTTTTGCGATACCGCCGCCTAAGAAGTTTTACTTCAAAAATTTATATTACTTATCATGGTTCAACTACAAAGCGCTCTTCCGTACTTGCCGTCCGCAGCAACATATCAAATTGCTCTTTATAGAGAAAGCGATTCTCTCTACTGGCAAATACAACGTTACTGTCATGTTGTGGCGTTAACACGAAAGTCCCATAACATATATATGTAGATCGTCAGTGGCGTAGCCAGGATTTGGCTTTGGGGGGATGAAAAAAAAATTCCATCGATAACTTAAATCTGTGACACACAATGGCTAGAGGTGTCGCCTGAGTGCATTCTTTCATATATTTATGTATGTGCCAGGTTTACCGTTATATATTTTGTATCTACTCCTTTATTCCATGGGGTCTTCATGCTTTATTTAAATTTAAAAAATTAAATTACTATACCGTTTTAAAAATGTGAAAATTCACTGCGGGAAATTTTTTTATTCTCTTTTTGTCTTCGCCTTCTCGTTTTTGCCTTTATAAGTTTTGAAAAAAGGTTTTGAACGAACCATTATATCACATTCCTAGGCAAGTTTTGAGAGAATATTTTCGATACTAAATTTTATTAAAACAAAATGTCGAAATCAGCTTCATATAGAAACAGTGTCATCGTTAATTAAGAAAGAGATGTTCTTAAATATCATAACTTTACGACACTCACATATTGACTGGATTTGACTATTTATTTTATTATATTTTAATTTGAATTATTTGTTTATAAAAATATAGTTTATTTCTTAACAAACACTAAATGAAAATAAGTTTAATCTTTGAACAACATTAAAAAAAATTGACAAACTTTCGTAAAAATTTCGAACTTTCTATTTGAATTTTATCCCTTAATATTTTGCAGTTATTTAGCTCATTCAATTTTAGTCTAATAAAGTGCAAATTTAAAGTAGCTGTGATTTTAAGTTGATGTATGGCATATTTTTGACGATGTCGGTAATTTTCTTCCATATTATCTAAGTATGTTCGACGATTTTTTTAATGAAGAAAATGAGCAACGCCTTCATCAAAAAATAAATAAAAATCAACGATAAGTCGCAGCTATGTATTTTAAACTTGCGCTTTATTTGAATTGATCGGGCTACAAAACTCCATACCCAAAATATGTATTTCTAGGAAATCTAATTAAAGCGCTTTACGAAAGTTTGTTGATTTTTTTAAAGATTAAACTTTGGATTTATACGGGTTTTGTTAAAGTGTAAACTGCATTTTTATAAACAAATAATTAAAATTATATAATTTTAAGATAAATGGCGAATCTAGTTAACATGTAGAAAGTTTTGATAAGCACTTGAAATGTTAAGTTTTAGTACTGAATTCAAAGAAGATGTCTCTTTTATCCATTCATAATAACTTAAAAAAATTTGCTTGTTAAAGTATGTGCATACACATTTATGTTCAAAGTGTAAAATGTACCTACATAAACTTTCCCATGAATACCATCAAATCATTGATCTTGAAGGGAATCTGTGTATGCATGCATGCATATGAGCAAATTAAAAAGTCGATACAATTTACAGTCGAAAAGTACAGTTTTTGTATAGATTATAGAATATTTCCCAACACTGTGGGGAACTAAGCAAAATGGCCTAGTGTATTTCGCAAATATTCAAATACATAATCCACCAACCGATAATTTTATATATTCATTAAAAGATAATTTGTCATCAGTCTGCAATAAAAAAATTATAAATCGGAATGGTAAAATAGTATTGTGTTATTAATTCAAAAAAAAAAGTTTCATTCCAGTGACGAAGGGGGGGATCTATCCCCCCAAATCCCCCCTGGCTACGCCACTGTAGGTCGTGCCAGCTGACACGGTCCCGATTTTAAGTCGGTGGGTAGTTGAACCGTTAATTATAAAATCGCGGGCATTTCGAGCAACTGTAAAGCCTTATTTTCGGTTCCAGAACACTCTTTCTACATACGGATCTATAGAGAAGCCATGTATGTATGCATCTCAGATGTTCTTCTGTTCGCCCATCCATCAGCAGGCACTCAACATTTTGGTTCAAGTAGGAAGTAACAATATTTAAATTTAAAACCAATTCAAGAATGAATTAAGTAGAATTGTAATCTGAATTGGCATGGCGAATGACGAGATGACATGATAGATAAGTAGCCTCATGGCTCTTTGGAGACAGTCATATGCGCAGTTGCGCCGACCTGCGCCGTCGCCAAAGTCCACACCGAGTTTTTGGATTATTTGCGTGAGAATTTTGGGACTCCGATATCATTAATTTGAGGAGCTCCTTTTCGTATATTTATGTATAAAGAGAAGAGCCTAGGAGCATCACCGCACCACACAGGGAGTTCTTACAGTGTACCTTGCGAACTCGCTGGGTAATTACATCTTACTTATTGATTTTTTTTACGTTTTCTTTATCTTAATCAGGTATTAAGATATTTCCATGGCCCAATAAACAGAATTACTAAATAAATAAAAGGCAAACTTTTCCAGTCACAAAAAAGTTTTCCATATCGTACCAAGTTGGTCTTGACTACTGACCCAATTAAATTTGCATTTCCATTGCTTGATTATCCCTGCGCACGGCACAACTTCCTAATTGCGGCAGACATGAACACAAACACACGCCTCAGACAAATGCAAATTTCTCATACACATATACATATTTATACAAATGCATATACAGACAGCAGACAACACCTGAGCTAACAGCTAAGTATAACAACAAAAAAATGTGAAGCAAAACGCGTGCAAACAGCTGTAATTCATTTTCGGCTTATAATTTGTCCAAAAAACTTACACCTTGGCTCTAGCCAAACGCTCCTCTCTCCTCCACATAGCGCCGATAGCTTTGCATCGTTGCCACCGGATTGCGAATTAAAAATTATTTACATCTCGAAAAATTTCCACGCCACTTGCAATATCGCTCGTCCGATTCATTTTACTGGTCCATACCAAATGGAATGAAAAACAATGAAAAACTTTGGTGCCAGTACTAGCGGTACAGTAAGAAAATTGTTGTGTTCATCTTCAGCACCTAAAAGTAGGCAATGGAAAATGTTCGAGGTCAACGCCAAAAGCAGCAAACGGCCAGTTGAATAGCAAAGCTGGGGCTTTTTTGTCGTTGAAGAGTTGGGAAGAGCACTGGTTCAGTGCGAACTTCATTGCTGCCTTGGCAGCTGTGAGGAGTATAGCAACAGCGGCAGCTGGCGTGCTAATGCTTTGCAACTTTTTGGTGTGCTTTTGTTTGGAAAGTGTGGCACAAGTTGCATGCAAACTTTACCCTCACTTTTCAGCAGCCAACCTTTGCACACACGTGTGCACTTTTATTTACCATACTCGTATTATACCTTTTAGTTGCACAATTGTCGGTGTTTGTTGTTCGTTTTCAGTTCATTACGTTCGTGAAGAATGCAACTGCTTCGTCATTTTCCAACTTCCGTTACAGCAACACATGTTGTAACATTAGTTTAACGGTGCAGGGTCGTGGATGTAGCAAGGATGGTGCAAACGCATATGGTGACAGCACATGAAGAAGTGACCGAACCCTCGGTGCAGTTTGCCATTGCAAGTGTTGTTTGTTTTTCGAAAATTTACAGTGCATTTTTATTTCCTCAATAGCAACGCTCTGTCCTATACAAGGACCACATTTTACTGGATATTGTATATGTAAACATATCTACTTACATAGTATGTTTGTATGTAGTTATGTTGCTTAAGGCCACTTTTGTGATTATTTTCTTCTTCTTTTGACATTGTTGTTATTGTTGTTTTGACTTTTTGTTTAGCTACTCATTTATCTGGACAAATGTTGCTGACATCTGCTTCTGCTGCTATTGTTTACGACTGGCCGGCAATGAGCACATAAGTATTTACAGTAGTAAATATTTCCACAAAACATTGCTTAAAATTTAGTTGCTGCCATTGTTCCCACCTGTTTCCAAAACGATGCTCAAGTTTTATGGAAAATGGAGAGACACACTTTTCGCTCCTTCAAGACCTTTAGTTGGTGATGACAAATTCTTTGCCGTGAATCTTCTGGAACATTGCAATCATTTTTGTACTCAGCACTTGTGTCAGCTTCATCAAAATTTTACACCACTCGTTGTAAAAAGTTGTTGGTTAGAACTTCTACGTGCACTTATGGCGAATATGAAATTCAAGAGCAATGCCAACAAAACAAAAACTATTGTAGAAGATTACGATATACATATTTATTTGTAAGAATTTTTCAATAAGAGCACGTCGATGTAAAAATTGAATAAAATATATCTATGTAAAATTATCGAAACTCTTCTTTCTTTCTCAAGGTTCTGGAAATACTACTGGACTTTCAGATCCAACAGGATATTTAAATACACAAATAAAATCTCTAGCTGTCAGCAAGCCTATAGGAAATTCAGGTCTGTAGATACAACCTTTAGAACAATTTAATAAATTTAAGTACGCCATACAGAGAGAGGCAGCTGCACTCTGAAATATTCTGCCGGAATGGTTTGCCGAGTCTATTTAGCCTCATCCGTGCGAGGGATGGACACTCGCACAGCGAGTGGTCGACTGTCATCGCATCTGCGGCAGAAGCTATTTAAGGGTAGTCCTATACTTTCGGCATGCTCTCCAACGGGCCAGTGCCCTGTGCACACTGCAGTAAGTTTGTAGGCATTTGTTTTGCTCATTCCTAAGAGAGCTTTGGTTTTGAGTGGGTCGTAGGACACCTAGAACAGCCGGGTAATCCTGTAAAATCCTGTGCAACTTGATCTCTGTTTGGCCTTCGAATGATAAATTTTGGTAATTTTTGTCTTAAGGCTAACTATAATATGAATAAGCAAGCGTATCCAAACGTACGAATAGAAACAACTCTTATTATGAAACTATAATGTACTTAACATCAAGTTTCGTCAGACGTCATTTGCTTAAGGTCGCGCCTTCGGTACGGAATCAGCTTTTTGTTTGTGGTATGTATGTACTCGTATATACAGGGTGTCCCAGAAGTAACGTGCCAAACTTTAGGGCAAGGTAGGTGGGGGTGAGCTCACTGATAAACAAAAAATTTTCAGGTAAAAGTGTCACCGTTTTTGAAATATTTACATTTTTTCGAATTTAAAAAAAATCGTGCCTTTTCATGTGTTTTCTTTAACTGCAACTACAAACCGGGCAATACTTAGTAAATTTTTTATGTAAAATACTTCCAGATAGTTACCTCTCCATACTCAAATGCAATGTAGTTAAAATAAATTAAGGAACCATCATAAAATTAGGACTATTTCTGGATTTTTAACTTTTTGATATTTTCTTCCCCAACTTTGACTATCTCGGGTGAAAAAAAATGTACTGAGCTATAACTTTACATTACATAAAAAAATTGCTCATTTAATAAAGATTTCAGAAAGGTGCCACACTTACTGTTTTGAATAGAAAAAAAAAGGACTGAGACACGCTAGAATGTATTTAATAGATTTAAATTGAATTTGCTCTTGTTACCGTCAAATGACATGCTAAATAGTACAAAGGTACATAATTACTTGCTCTTGACATTATTTTATGTTACTTACCGGAATTAGTGAAAGTGGATTTTGTGAAATTGGACCCTTCGAACATTGTGTTATTAATACTATGACAGAGAACACGCAGTATACGTCGCATGAATATGCGGATATTCACCTAATTTACGGTGAAGCTTGCTGTAATGCCAGAGTTGCTCAAAGACTCTATGCAGAGCGATACCCCAATCGTCGACATCCGGGTCGAGAAGTATTCGCCCGGACCCATAGAGAAATATATGAAGGTAAGTGATTTTTACACCTTTCTTGTTTGCTTGCTTGTTAACTATAATTTTTCACTTTTTTAAGTTCGCATACCTGGAAGGCGTGGCGGCGAAACAGGACGTCCTGCAACGGTAGATGTTGAAGCTGTGTTAGAGGAAGTGGAACTAGCTCCATCGACTTCAGTGAGAATGATGGAAAGACGGACGGGAATACCAAAAACTACAGTTCACAAAGCTTTAAAAGACCATCGATTTCATCCCTACCACATTCAACGTGTTCAGGCTCTACAGGAAAGAGATTACCTGTCGAGGGTTAGATTTTGCCGTGAAATGTTGCGAATGCATGAATCAGACCCCAACTTTTTTAATAAAATAATTTGGAGCGATGAATCATCATGCAAACGTGATGGTTATTTTAATTTACATAACCTTCACAATTGGCAGATATACAATCCTCACGAAATGAGAGAAGATCGTTCGCAGTACCGGTACAAAATAAATTTATGGTGCGGTATTTTTAATTGTCAGATATTGGGACGTGTGGAACTGCCGCCAACGCTCAACTCTCACAGTTATTTAGAGTTCCTTCAGGAACGGCTTCCAACTCTTTTGGAAGATGTACCCTTAAACCTGCGGCGAAGACTATGACTGCAAAATGACGGGTGCCCTGCTCACTACGGGCGTGAAGTAAGAGCTCATTTAGACGAAACTTATCCTCGCCGATGGATTGGACGATACGGGCCAATCACGTGGCCCGCTAGATCGCCAGACCTGAATCCATTAGATTTTTTCTACTGGGGCTGTCTTAAGGACAAAATTTATTCAAAAACAATTCAAAACGAAGAGCATTTGCGGGAACAAATAAATGGAGCTGCTGCTGAGATAGCCCAATTGAGTTTAAGATCTCTAAAAGCGTCTTTTCTTAAAAGGTGCCGAGCTTTTATTGGCGACCGCCAATTTGAGCATATTTTATCAATAAATGAATAAATTTCTCTTCAAACGACTCATGTATATTTTATTTCACGTGAATCCATGCTTCACAAAAAATATTGGTAGATATAGCCCTTGTTATAGACTCTAGTCCGAATTCCGGTAAGTAACACAAAATAATGTCAGGAGCAGGTAATAATGTACCTTTGTACTATTTAGCATGTCATTTGACGGTAACAAGAGCAAATTCAATTTAAATCTATTAAATACATTCTAGCGTGTCTCAGTCCTTTACCCACAAAAGCGGCTATAACTTTTTTTTTTCACTTTTACCTGAAAATTTTTTGTTTATCAGTGAGCTCACCCCCCCACCTACCTTGCCCTAAAGTTTGGCACGTTACTTCTGGGACACCCTGTATGCATGTACATATGTAACACATGCAGCGGTGCCGCTTTGGTAGTTTTTTACCAAAATTGGGGTTTTTTTTTATTTATCATATTTGCTAATTTGGTAACTTATTTTTCAACTTGGTAACTTTTTCGATTTCAAATGATAAATTTCGGTAATTTTTGTCAGCGTAGCCATGCCCACTTATGATTACATGTGTATATTTTGGGAACCGCTCCACCAATCTCTACCAAGATTGGCACAGTTGTTGCCCTTGGTAAAACATATCAAACGACTAAAAATTTTCAAAACCGGATAATGACCACGCCCACATCCCATATAACCGTAATATAGAGAAATACGAAATCTTCGATAAATCGGTAAATACTGAAGCTTACAAAAAAAGTTTGGAAAATGGGCGTGGCACCTCCCACGCCCCCCTAATCCAGGGTGTCTTGCGTCATCGTTTCCATTGTATGGTTTGCAGTCAGGGGGCCTTCCGACTGTATTTTAACGGCACCTCCCGGATACCTGTCGGTCCTTTTATACTCGGTCGCCGAACACTTTCGGCTCATTAGGCGACCAAAGAAACAGATGTGATGAACAATAATAATGAAGCCCCGGATCCCTGCACGGGTAAAAATGCTGCCGAAGGACACGGCGTTAAAGACAGTCAAGATAAATCTTCGGTAGCCGCTGGATCGGTCCCGAAGAAGCCTTCACGGTCATTTAAAGCCAACATTGAGTCCAGCGCTGGTAGCTGCAAACCCCCGGAGGCTAGCGACCAACTGGCGTCTGGAACGTCAACAGAGCCTACACGGCCGATAGATCTTTCGTGCCAGGAGTCGTCATCAAGAGCGGCTTAGAGCACAGGGAACTGGCCCCCAACAGGCAGCTATCGGCAGATGATGCTGACGGCCCAACGAAGAGGCTTAAAACCTCTAGCCATAATAGCCCGCTAAACCCTTCACGGGCCCCTCGGGCTTTTAATGAAGTGGCCAGGAACCATTTGGTTTTGTCAGTATTGGACAAGGGGCACCCGGAGCGAAATCTGACGGCCGATAACTGGAGGACCGTCCTTGTAGGTCTCTGCTGGGAGTATAAGGATATCCTCCAAAGTAACCCTGGTCCCGCTAGCTAGTGTCATGCGCCGACGAAAGGTCGGCTCGACTATACAAAGAGGTCATCTCTTCTCTTGGGGAACTGTGGCCCGGCGCTGACTTAGTGGCAGTGCACAGGGATGAAATCCCTTGCAGGCCGCGAGCCTAGGCATGGGTCCCTGAGGAACCCTCCAGGCCGCAGGGGATTCTGGAGATTATCCAGATTTCCAACGATACACTAGCAGCCCTTGATTGGAGAGTAGTGAAGGTCAGCGAGGGTATATGACTATAATGGAGTCATCAGCTATGGCTTTTACTCCATCGCTCTCAAAACCCAGAAACGGAATGAGGGTAAAATTCCTGAACCGGGAAGCACCGCGAGTGAACCCGATAATCTGCCACCCGAAAAAGCCTTATTTTGAGTAGGACAGAAAACGCCTCGAGCGGTCCTGTCTTTAGCCAAGAAGTCCAGAAGGTTTCCGAGATCACTCGTCTGGCGGAGGAATCAGACTCGGCATCAGAATCGGAAAGCGATATGCAATCCGATTCCGGGGAAGGGTCTGTCTTCCGTCGCTGGACGAGGAATTTCGAGAACCTGTTTCAGGCATCGGAAACGCCGATGATACTGTCGTGGAGGTGTCCAAAGGTACCGCGCCAGGAGCTATGGACGGCGACAACTCGTTAAAGGCTCCGGATGAAGATCCTGCAAACTAACCTTCACCACTCCAAAGAAGCCTCCGCAGCTCTGCTCCTACACCTTAGTGATAAAGGGGAGGAGCTAATTTTAGTCCAAGAGCCCGGGGTGGAAAAAACAGGGTCTGCGGACTTAGCTCTGATGCTTACCACATTGTGTTGGCCCCAGTGGCAGGTAAGATCAGAGTATGTATATTAATTAAGAAAACTATTCTATCTTATAATTTGCTCACTCAATTTAGTGATGAAGACACGGTGAGCATCAATGTGGATGTCAAATTCACTAAACTCTGCCTGGTCTCAAGCTATATGGCCCACGACCGCCAAGACTGTCCCCGCACTCGGTTATTAGACGCGGTGAAAGAGGCCAATTTAAGGAAGTTTCCCGTCGTGGTAGGAGCCGATGCGAACGCGCACCACTTGTTATGGGGTTCTACCGACATCAACCCTAGAGGATTTGTTACTATTTCTAGCTATTTTTACTAATCTAGCTATTTGTAATATTGGTAGTAGACCCACCTTTGTTACCTCAAACAGGAAGGAGGTACTAGATATTACTTTAACTTCTGACTTTTTCTTTGTAGCATTAGGGAATGGCACGTACAAAACGACCATTCATTCTCTGATCATATGTACCTATCATTTGAAATCTCTTTTCAATCTCCGGCTCCGGCTCTATATAGGAACACGAGACGTACCGACTGGATTATGTTTAGAAATGTACTATCGGAGACTTTGCCCTACGACGTTTCTCTCAGTAGGCTCGGCTTACTGTTACCATCTGATGAAGCGGAGCCTCTATTCGCAAACCCTGCTTCTCTCAGTGATCTAAGCTCATCGGAACAAATTGAAGAAGCCGTAGATTTCATCACCAATACCTGTAACACGGCATTCTCTGCGTCCTGCCCAATTGTACCTCCGAGAGGAAAGAGGAAGCCACACTGGTTGACCAAAGAAATCGCCTCTTTAAGGAAGGAAAGCAGGAAACTCTTCAACGCGGCAAAGCGTAATGGCTCTTGGTCTGCTTACATAGCAGCCCTGCAGAAATTCAAGAATGCCGCCAGGAAAGCCCAAAGGGACTACTGGAAAGATTATTGCGATGGCATAGAAAGACAATTGGAGGGTAATCGCTTGCGGAAAGTGCTTGCCAAAAACCCGATGAACCCATTGTTTATTCAGAAGCCGAATGGCGAATGGACATAATCCCAAGAGGAAGAGCTTGAGGTTTTAATGAGCGCACACTTCCCATGGTGTACAGAGGAGCCTGGAGTTGCTTACATACCTTCTGGACGCTCCATAAGGTCCTTCCAGTCCTACAAATCTCCAGGCTTGGACGGTATCTTCCCTGCCGAATTTCGGGAAACGTCTGACATTCTATGTCCGATGCTTGTCTCAATCTATAAGGCTTGTCTCAGACTTAGCTTCATACCCAAGGGATGGACACTGACGCCTAAGGGCGGTAGACCATCCCACGTGAAGCCAAGCGACTTTCGACCGATAAGCCTTACATCTTTCTTTCTGAATGTCCTGGAGAGACTACTGGACGTGAAGATCTGACAAGAAATTGATATAAGTAAATTATCTAGCTGTCAGCATGCCTATTGGAAAGGCAGGTCGTTAGATACAGCTTTGCATAGTATTGTTAACACCATTGCAAAGGCGATAGCATTTATGGAATATGCACTAGGCGTATTCCTTGATATCGAGGGTGCCTTCAATAATGTTCTCCCAGCGGCTGTTCTCCGCGCCCTAACTAACCTCGGTCTGGAGCACCCTCTGGTAGAATTTATTCACCGCCTTCTAGGCAGCAGAACTATATACTCGGATATGGGAGAGATATCGGCAACAAGGTACGCAAACCGCGACACCCCGCAAGGCGGTGTCCTCTACCCATTCCTATGGAGTCTAACGGTTAATACTCTGCTGTGAATAGTGAATAGTGTTACGCTGGCCTTCTCGGATGAAGTCCTAGGTACCTAGGCGTTGTACTAGACAGAATGCTAACTTGGCGGCGCAACGTCGAAGGGCGTTGCAAGAAGGCTATAACTGCCCTGTATGCCTGCAAGTCAGCGATATGTAAGAAGTGGGGCTTGAAGCCCCTTATTGCGAACTGGATATACACAGCGGTTGTGTGTCCCATTCTATTCTATGGTATCACAGTCTGGTGGCTATCCGTGGACAAATTTATAATCAAAAACAGACTAACAAAGGTTCAAATGGTGGCGTGCATCGTGATCATGGCGACGTTTCCCTCTACGACGACTAAAGCCCTAGAGACCTTGCTCCATTTTCTACCCATGGACCTATATGGTAAACTGCAGGCAAGTTGCAATGCTGTTAGATTAAACGCGGTGATCAAGTGGAGTGATACAAGATTTGGACACTCTAGAATTTTGGAAGATCTTCTTTTTGGGTATGTTTTTTGTATACTATTCAATTTTAGTATAATAATGTGGAAGTTTGAATTAAAAGTCAACGGCAGTAGGCTACACGTAAACTTGAATAGGTTACAAAACTGCATACCCAAAAAGTTTCTAAAAATTCTGCATTTTCGTGAACTTTGCGTAAAGTTGTATGGCCTTATTCATAAAAAATATAAAAGGTATATAAACTGAAAACTGTACGAAAATGTCATTTTATTAAGCTCTTTAAATCTACTTTATTTTGTATGAATAAGGCCATTAAACTTTAACTTATTTGGTTTATGTTATGCAACAGACTACACGCAATTTCAGTTTATTTTAAGTGACGGACAAAATTGAATGATAGTTATCCATATAAGCAAAGAAAATTGGGTTGTCAATGGAAGAAAAAATTTAAAAAGTGTGTGTGTTTTAATAAGTATTCGATACTACGAGTACTTTGCAAAGTATCGAGTAAAATCACCAAATAAGGTATCGAGTATTAAAGTACTCATTTTTATACCCTCAGTATCGATACTTACTCAATACCGATAGTATCGTTCGAATCCTAGTGGTGGACTGTAGACGTACTCTAAATGAGCTGGCAAGTAGTTATTCTACTCAAGTTGTATGGGTGCCAGGTCATAGAGATATACCGGGCAACTGTGCTGCGGACGAGCTGGCTCGGAAAGGAACTCAACTGTCTGCCATCAGTACCGCTCGTAATGCGGGTACTACGCTATCTTCTTGAAAACTCTGGCTGAAGAAAAACTTTATCGAACGGGAAAATGCAAGATGGTCTGCGGAGCCCACGTGCTCAGGTTAGATAAGCGTAGATCTAGCCCTCTCTTCAGTTTGGAGCCACCAATGCTCCTCCATGTTATTGGAATTCACACCGGGCACTGCCTTATGGGGACACACACTGCCAGGATGGGTCTGCAGCCAAACGATTACTGTCGTAGCTGCGGCGATGAAGAGGAAATCCAAAGCGTGGAGCATTACCTATGCCACTGTCCCGCTATGGCAAGGGCTGGTCGACGCTCGCTCCTCCGAGTGTCTGGCTGAGCTGGATTCGGCCAGTATCTAAGATTTTGTTCACTTCACCAGAGCGACAAATTGGTTCCATTACTGAGGTAGGAGGAGGGACGCTAGGAGTCTCGAATATAGCATCACAATGGGCCCATGGAGGCCTAAGTCTGCCATTTTCCTATACGGATGAGGGCGGCGAGGATAACCTACCTAACCTAAATTCTAAAGAATTGTTCTTTTGAATTTGGTAGCAATATTTTGAAATTACAAAGTCCTCTAAAATAAATCCTGACCTCAGCGAGAAAAACTATAAACGCAGTTTTACTTTATTTGGACCAAGGCTTCGCGAACATGTTGATTTTTGTGTGTAAAATCGCACGGTGTTATATGCATAATGAGGTAGATAATTATAAGAAAATCTTAAACACTATATAAAAAAAAGAAATATAGAAAAAACTGTTCGAAATAAGGCTTTTCTTTTATTTCTACCACTAGTATGTTTATATGAAATTCTTTCAACCACAAAATACATTTGTTGACTTAAATTTTTTGCATCAATTTTTTTTTTTGACACACCTTTAGTTACTTTATCAGATATGTACACGCTAAAGTATTATTAAATGCGTATATATTTAATTACTGTCTTTTGTTTTGCAACTTATGACATAACTTTTACTTTAAATAAAAAAGTACCCTGCAAGAATTGTGTGATGGAAACTAACACATTCTCATTTATCTTACTAACACATTTGCAAATTTTGCGTTGATTAAAAAGAGACCATTAAATAAGGCCATAAGTTGGAGGAAGACGGAAGATCACATGTACACAAATGTTTACATCAGATTTTTCACACTGCCCTTTAGAATTTGATAGAAACTGGTAGGTAGCCAGTGACAGAAATCTCTATCAGTCTTGCCACTCAAATGATTTGTCAAATGATAGTCACTGTTCTTGCAGGGTAGGTTTCAAACCCATTTATTTATTATTTATTTTAATGATTGGAGAGTTTCTCAAACAATATTGAAGCAATTTTTGCGATTTAATTTGTTGAAAAATCGTGAATATCTGAATCCCGGGACTAAGACTAATCCCGGGATCCCGTAATTGTGATAACGACATCCCGAAAATCCCGAGATCGGAAAAAGCTGAAAAATTAACATCCCTGTACATACATATGTACATACGCGTAAGTAAAAGTTTTTTGTCCATTGCTGTCAATGCCTACTTTATTGTGACCCAAAAGAAAATGTCGTGCACCAGTGCTTCTGATCCTGTGGTATAATCATTGCTTTTGTTGAATCCGTTCGTCCAACTAACATGGTTTAAAGTGTGTATGAGCATTTAAAAAATATTCAAATCGTAAGCAAGTGTTAAGTAGAAAGCTTTTGCCACAACAACTATACATGCAAGCATGTAAACGTATACACGCATGTGAATAAACATATCTACATATGTATGTATGTATGTTTAAGGTGCAGAAGAACAACGTCATCTACACTTCCAAACTTTTGTTTTTAAACGAATTACTTGTATTCAAGTACAACAAATATGTGTGACCATTAGGGTAGTCCAAAAATACAGATATACAATTGGGAGGGGGCGAGAGATTAAAAATTAAGCGCTCACTCCCTGGGATTTTTCTAAATGGAAAAAAGAATTCCCGTATATTTCTTTTCTTAAAAAATGATATTTAGAACTGCTTCAAAGCCCATGAAGTTTTCCATGTATTTTATATGGGGAAAATACCCTTTTTCCTATAAATGGTATAGAATTCTTGAAAATCAATATTTTTGGGTCAGAAAATTCTGTGTCTCTTCAGGATACTTCAAGTAATAATACAAAATTTTTTTTTTTAATTTTTTAATATTAACTATTTTTTATAGAGGAGAAGCTCGACCAAACACTAACATCTGTGTAAACGCCAATCTATTACTTATTATTTTTTATAGATCCCACAAAACCCATAAAAAACTCAATTGGGGACCTATAAAAAATCGTTAGTATTGTAAAATGGTAAAATATATAAAAGGGTGCTTTTCCGTATATTAAATACGTAGAAAACTTCAAGGACTTTAAGAACAAAAAATTCGTACGGGTGTTCTTTTTTCCATTTAGAAAAATTCTAGGGGGAGAGAGTTTATTATTTTAAATTTTTTTTGGAGCACCCTAATGTACATACAATGACCTCACAATGGGGAAAACAATTTCGGAGTGCTGTTAATGACTCGGAGGAGAATTCATGATCCTGACCGAACTATTGTTGCAACAGTAACAATTAAAGTAGTAACAAAAACAATATGAAACTATCTGTTTATTAGAATAATAACACAACTTGCAATTAGTAAGGCAGGAAGTTATTGTACAAACAGTTCACACATGCATACATATGTACATACATACATATATACCCAGTCGGAAATGGTCTTGTATGTACCTATTTAGACCAGAGGTGGGCAGAGCATTTTTGTAATGTGCGTGCAATTGATGTCACTGCGTGCGTGCGAACAATCGTGCGGTTGAATGAAGCTCTCGCTGTCTTTCCAAGCAGAGCGTGTATGTATTCGCGAATACGCCGCGCAGTCGCCCGCCGGGCAGACGCTGCACAGGTGTGACCTCGACATTACATGAGCGCAAAACATTTTGCTTCCATAGTCTTCATAGTGTACACTCATGTACAATAATTACAGGTATTGTCTTCCCAGAGAGTTTTGCTTCACATCGAAATTCGTGCTCCCTTATTTTCATTTTGACGCAGTCAATGTTGATTCTTTTACTTTTATTTGGCTTTGCTTTTTGCCTTCGCTCAATTTAATTTCTATAATTTTTCAAAACAATGGAAAAAACGTTTGGAATTAAGTGAGCCATACAAATTTTGAATTTAGTTACTAAGCAAATGTTTTCTTTCGGATTTTGCAAAATTAAATAAGCCCTTGCGAGAAGCTTTGTTTAAAAATATACGTGTACATATATGGTTTATGGGGCATGGAAATATCCCTTTTCCCTAGCAGAAAACCTTTTAGTGTGGGCAACAATGATGTATTTCAAATAAGACAGATCGGAATATGCGCTCTACTCGATTTTATGAGAACACTGAAATTACTGTTCTCTTTCGTCACAAGCACACTACAACATTGCTTTACCGGCGGAACGGTGACAGGTAACAAGATCAACGGAAATAAGGTCAATTGACTTTATTTTCCACCCTGGTGCGAAATAAAGTCAATTGACATTTTTACATTTTCAAAAGCGAAATAAAGTCAACAAAAATTTGGAAATAAAGTCATTGACGCTAATTCCTCATTCAAATGAAAATAGCGTCAACAATGCTTAAAGTATGTCGATTCATAGAAAAAAAATTTGTTTTTACAATAAACATTGCCGCGTAAGCGTTGTTTTTTAATAGATGAAAAAGGTTATTGCCAAATCCTCAGTGTTGTGATATTAATCCACACACAATTTTGAACTACCACCAATTGATTTAATTAAAAAAATTTAAATTACGAATATGTAAAAAGACGATGCGAAAAACTAAACGCCTGCGCACAGCTGGATACGAGAAATATTTGAAGGAAGAGTGTAGAAATGATCCATAACTTGCAAAACATGTTTCGTTTCCACAAAAATAAAGCGAACACTATTAAATTGAAGAAACAGTCCATGTCCAAAAACCCCGGAGGAGCACTGAACGAATTCTGTGTTTTAAATTAGCATATTTTGAAGGAATTCGGAATGTTTAAGGTGGAAAAGAAACCAACCTTTCTATAAGGAAACAATTATATAAAAAAAATTTTCTTACACTGTATTCATGTCTCCGCCAGCAATTTGTGACGACATCATTTAAAAGCAGCTAAGGAGAACGACGACACTATTTATTAGATGGCACATTCAACGAGCCAATGTGCCAAAATGCGGGTATAAACAATTATTGATTATTTAATATCGGAACCGAGATCATATAGGTTAATTGCAGACAAGTTGTTGCCCCAAAACACTGCAGAAATCTTCCAATCAGGGCTGCCAACTATCCTTAGTTATGAGGTGCCATATTGAGGATAAAAAAGTGTCAAATAGAAAAATAAAAGTGCCAAAAAAGCTGTCATTCCTTTTAATCATTCACATTTAGCAATAAAATAAAGCTACATTTTCCAAACAAAAGTGCAATGATAAAATAAGATAAACCAGTTGAATAGCCATTATAAATTAGAAAATTTTAGTTGAGAAAAAGAAGTGCACGCAAAGGATTTCACATAAATGTATTGAAATGTTGTTTTTTTTATAAAAGTGCCATTTTGGCCCTTTGTGCCAAATTGAAAAAATTAAGTTCCATTTGAATTAAAGTAGGGACAAATGGCACGATTTGAGCCAAGTTGGCATCCCTGCTTCCGATAACTTACAAATATAAAATGTGAAATATCGAGGGCTTGAATTCATTAATCATTCATTCATTAGCGTGACGTGGTGTGCGCCATGGTCGCGCGGGGTACGCGTGGCGCGAGCGCGGCGCGCGCGGTGTGGGTGACGTCAGCGCTACTGTGTCGGCGCTCTGCTCCTATGCGACGTCGGCGCTCTGCTTCTGCGTCACCGTTGCGCGGGCTTGCTCACGCTATTGCTTGCAACGCTATTCTGTCGGCGCTCTGATGATGGACGGCGTCAGTGCCACTATGCCGGCGCTCTGATGCTGTGCGTCGTCGGTGCGACGATGGTGGCGCGCTGCTGCTGTTGGGAGCGGGCGTCGCCGTTACGCGTGTTCGCGGTGGACTGTGGCGTGGCGGCGCTGTACCTTTGAACAGCCAA
>NW_023458559.1:22434180-22450851 GCF_013731165.1 Rhagoletis pomonella | reverse complement strand
GGGCGGCGTTCGTGTGGGCTAAATTCCGTGGATATTTAGTCCTCACAATACATACTAGCAGACCCGACGAATTGGCTAAATTGTTTTCTAAATATGAGCCAAATCAGCACGTAAAGCATTGTTCACTCAAAATCGGTACGCATAAAATCAGTTATATCTTTAACAGGTTTTCAGAAAATAATATTTAATATATGAAAAAATAAAGGGAAGTATTCCGCTATAGATAGATGTTTCATATTTTGCTTGTATAAATAAATACCAGACAATTTCTTTGATAATGATAAAATTTTTCTGAACACCCGTTCTAGAGACTTGAGTAGTCAACGTGTTCCACTAAACTGTCTTTAGTTTATATTTTTTCATAGTTGGCGAATCTCTTTTAATTTTGTTTTGAATAAATACTGTGTATTTTTCGATTTCACGTAAATACGTCATATTCGTAAATTGATGAGTTCCAGAACTTTATTCATATTTTTGGCTTCAAAGCGATTTAAAGTTACCTGTGAATATTAAGTTTCCATTAAAACCACCCAAAACTTTACTGAAGGTCTTAAGTAAATGATACAATGGCTTAACACTTTGTGCAAGCGCTCCTTCCTGCATATGTCTGGGGCCATATCACCCATTGTGGAGTCTGATCGAGTTGTAATAAGACTTTTTCGATTCTCTCGTCATTTCATATCCCTTTGACATTTGTGTCAACTTCTATAAATTTAGTTTTAAGAGGATATCACCCTGTTTCTTTTTAGCTTAAAACTTTTAACGTGGGAGTTGACCGAAGTCAAGTTTTAAACATGTTTTTTAGTCATTACTAAAAAATACCACATTTGGTGTGAACATTGGGGTAAAGTAAATGGGCGCGGTGTTTGTTATAAAATTTTTTTAATCTAGCAGAATTATATATATTATAACTCGATAAGGTTTAAGTCATGCCATAGCTTCCATTCGCTGAACTGTGAATAATCGTTTTACAGTTCTCCCGCGCGATCTTCTTCTGATAAGCCGATTTTTTTTTATAATTGAGGAAAGAGCCTTATCCTTAAGCAGGTGCGAAATGATTTTTTTTGATAATTAGCTTACTCTGTTAGTTTAAGCAGAAGGAATCCATTCATTAATTTTTGGAGGAAAATTAGAAGTTTTTGGTATATTTAATTTTAATTTGATTTTTGATCTCGAGAATATCGGATTTTCAACGAATTTGTTCAACATTATTTTTTGAGCAGCCACTTCCAACACGAATAAAACTGTCAAATTAAAAGCCAGTGCTATGAAATTTAAACCTCATAATGATAGATCTATTGTCTAACGGTCTGCATTGCAACTTTTTACTACATTGAAACAATTGATGTACAGGAATTGCTGGAACGCGTACCGATTTTGAGTGAACAACGCTTTAAATGCAATTCTTATGAATATCCCGCCCCCAGCGCCACCTAGCGATTAAACTTTTAGTCGAAATATTTCCCTTCAAGGTGCTGAAATATTTTCCAAATATGAACGAAATCGGGGCAGCCGTTTGGTAGTTTAGTCACATTGAATATACGGAAAACTCTATGAAATTGTGAAATCGTGACGACTCAGCTTTCTTCATTTTTCGGCAACAACAACAAAAAATTTCAATTTTTTTTTAATCAAAGAACCTTCCACACAGAAGGTCCAAAAATGCGCTCTTTACAGAATTGGAATCGGTTCAAGCGTTTGGTCATGCATCGCCGTCATACGGAAAATATTTCATTTTTAACCGACTTCCAAAAAAAGGGGAGTTTATCAGTTCGTCGGAATATTTTTTTTTTTTTTTTTTTATGTATGTTACTGTATAACTTTGGACCACGTCAACCGATTTCGATAATTCTTTTTGCATCGGAAGGGTAGTGTCTCAGAGGTGGTCCCATACTAATCTGGTTAAGATCCGATCAGTGGATCATGAGATATATATATATATATTTTTTTTTATATGAGAGTTGAAGTCGGTTTTTTTTTGCTAAAAATTACTTGTTATATATATAGATAGAGTTTTTTTTGAAATGGTAGCAATCCTATCCACATTTTTTTTTATATTAAATTAGTTTATGCCTTCGCAGTTAAAAATAATTGTTTTGGCATTGTAGATTTCAATTTGTTCGATATTTCAGATATCTGACAACACCGGTTTTCCGATTTTTTCTTTACAAACCTTCTACAGACAGAAAGGTACAAAATGAAACAAAAACGAAGCAAATCCGTTGAGCCGTTCTTGTGTTATGCGATAATACCCGACAGCAATTCATTTTTTTGTATATTAAATTTCTTTTCGAATGGTGCCAACCCTGTTCAAATCTGTTTCTATTTTAAATTTGTTTGTACATTCTCAGTGAAATAGCACTGTTGCGGTTTATTTAAATTTAATTTTTTTTATATTTCAGATATCTGGCGACATTAGTTTCTGACTTTTTCTTTACAAACCTTCTACAGACAGTAAGAAAGAAAATGAAATAAAAACGAAGCAAATTTGTGAGCCGTTCTTGAGTTATGCGATAACACACGAATAGCAATTCATTTTTATATCCGAGCGCACTTGTGCACGAGGGTATTATAACTTTGTTCACATAACGGTTGTTTGTAATACGCGAAACAAGTAGAGATAGATATAGACAAATGTATACATAAATGAGCAGAATGAAAGAAGAAATCGATTAAGCGTTGACTGTCTGTCCGTCCGTCCGTCCGTGTACACGATAACTCGAGCAAAAATTGAGATATTTCAACGAAATTTGGTATGTAGATTGCCCCTTACCCGAAGTAAGTTGGTATTGAAAGTGGGCGGAATAAAAAAAAACACGTTTATGATAAAATATTGGAAAATGGCCGTGGCACCGCCCACTTATGACCAGGTGGGTATATGTATCTCGGTAACCGCTCGATCAATTTGTACCAAACTTGGTACGATAATTTCGCTTACCACACAAAACCAAAATGATTGAAATCGGACTAAAATTACTCCCACTTTTCATATAACGGCGAATTTTAGAAATTCTTGAAACTTCGAAGTTTCGAAATTTAAGGCAGCTAATTTACTCAAAATTGATACTAATCCCTTGATACACTTCCTTGAAAATAAATAACATTATTAGAGAATTTTGGAAAGTGGGCGTGATACCGCCAATTATATAAGTCTATATCTTTAATTAAAATACTATCGAAAATGTTAGAAATAGGGTAATAGAAACCACTCTTCTACCATTTAACGGAAGTTTCCAGAAAGGCTAATACTTGCGCCGGGTATTTAATGTTCGGCTTCACCCGAACTTAGACTTTTACATATTATATATAAAGATTTACGAAAAAAACGTATAACTTTATAAATAAAACGGTGCTATTTAAGTGAGCGCCACTGTATATATGCATATTGATTATGAGACAAACTAGTTATGTAACGCAGGTTTTACTTCGCCATTGTGGCATGGACGCACTTACTTTTTTATACCCGAGCGCACTTGTGCACAAGGGTATTATAACTTTGTTCACATAACGGTTGTTTGTAACAGGCAAAACGAATCGAGATAGATATAGACAAATGTATACATAAATGATCAGTATGAAAAGAGAAATCGATTAAGCGGTGACTGTCTGTCTGTGCACACGATAACTCGAGTAAAAATTGAGATATCTTAACGAAACTTGGTACATGTACATGCACTTCTTTTGGGCGTAGGACGGATGGTATTGAAAATGGGCGAAATCGGACAATAACCACCCTACCTCCCATATACATGTAAGTTTCAGAAATACGAAAACTGCGATATATATAACTACTGGAGATTATTCACTCAAAATTGACATTTACAATGATTTTTAGACGAAAAATAAGAATATTATAAATTTTTCAAATATGGGCGTAGCCACGCCCACTTATGGTTACATGTGTATATCTTGGCAACCGCTGCACCGATTTTTTCCAAACTTGGCACAGTTGTTGGCCTTGGTACAGCATACTAAATGGTCGAAATTTTTTTAGATCAGACAATAACCACGCCCACATTCCATATAAGGGTAATTTAGAGAAATACGAAATCTTCGATAAATCAGTAAATATTAAAGCTGATTTATTCAAAAGTGATGTTTGCAACAATTCTCCAAGAAATACGTTTATGATAAAATTTTGGAAAATGGGCGTGGCATCGCCCACTTATAATCACATATATATATCTCTGTAACCGTTCGAGCAATTTCTACCAAACTCAGATTGGTTATTGTGTTTGCCACATAGAAGCAAAATGCTGAAAATTATTGAAATCGGACTAAAATTATGCCGGGTTTTCATATAACGGTAAATTTCAGAAATGCCTGAAACTTCAATATTTCGAAATTAAGGAAGCTAATTTACTCAAAATTGATACAGCCCGGCTTACCATGTAGCGGTAGCTTTCGGAAAGGTGAAAAACATATATTTAATATTTGCGCCGGGTGTTTAATATTCGGCTCCGCCCGAACTTAGACTTTCTTACTTGTTTTATTATACTATTATTTTATTATATTAAACTATTATGTTATTAAAAAGATAATGTATAGTTATTTGTTTATTTTTAATGCAAGTAAAATCGTCGTTTCAGTTGGGTATGAAATTTTTGCAAAAAGATAAAATCTCGAATTTGAAATTGAATTGTATGCACTCTGTTATTGTGGCACCCGGTATTTATATTTATTTTAAAGCTAAGGCACATTTGTTGAAAACGATTTTTTAATTTTTACAGGAAGCAATGCGTTTACCGAATTTGGTAAATCGGTTACTGAGATAAAATATATTAGAATAAGTGTGTAGTGCCACGTCATTTAAAAAAAAAAAAACGGTTACTTATCTTATTTTATGCTTATATAGGACTTTGTTCTTATTCACCAATTCCAGTAATTACTGAAAAAGCTTTAGTTTTTGAATTTTAAAATGGTATCTCAACATTGCAACCAATTTTAATTTTCGCAATTTGAATTCTTTAAATATCAAGTTGTATGTGCATACGAAATTTGTAATAGAAAATAACCGGCGTTCGTAGATTGGCCTGATACTGTGTATGGAAATTCAAAAGTTTTGTGATAAGCAAATTGAACAAAGTTTCAAAGCATGCGAGCAGCGTGCCAACATTATCAGGTGTCTCGTGAAGCTAAGCAAGTTATCCAATACACACTTAACTATTACAACGGTGGGCAAATGCGACTCTTTGCCTAGCAAAGTGCGGCTCTTTTTACTTTCTATTAGCTTGGAATATTTTGGCTGTTTTTAATTTTTAAAATACATATATCTTTGCTGGACTTTATTTTACATAGTATGTATTGTTTTTCTATTTTATTCTTTTTATATACACATACGCAAATTTAGATCGGAACACTATCCGCAATTGGAGAATGAAAATTGGCTTTCTTAACCGATATGATGGAACAAGGGCTGCCAGACGTTTAGAGTATAAAATCCGCACACGGACAAAAAGTGGTGGGTGAAAATCCGTACAAAATCGGTAAGCTCAAATTGGCGATCAAAAAATAAAAATAAATTGGTTGTACTTAGATGAACACCGGAATCGGACTTTTAATAACATCAAATAAAGCAGCACATATTTCAACTAGTCATATTTTTTGATTGCTTCACAGACAACTTTATTATTTTTCTGACTAGAACTTTTTAACAAGCAGTGTGCTCTTAGTTTATGTACATGCAACAAAGCTTTTCAGGTAGGTTTTCGACCCTACCGAGTACCAGTATTATGTTTGAAGCGATGGTTAAAGTGGGAATAAAGAAAATTAGGGGTTTCTATAGATTTTACGCAACAAATCTTCCCAACAATCGAAGTCTATCACTAGATTGTTATATGTACATAATTTAAAAGGCCTATAAATTCTCTTCTCATGTTTGGTTTTTAAAATCGGGTGAAAAATAGTCAAGCTTTTAATAGATATGTCCCACGAAAACAACGCATTTTTTAATGAAAAAATGGAAGGTTCAGGAACTATAAGAAACGTATGAGATATGTGTAAGGAAGGAAAATTTTTACAATATGAAAAAGACACTCCGAAAATCTGTACCAAAATCCGTGCATCTTGACGGAAAGCTAAAAATCCGTACGTTGAATCCGTACAACCATTTTCACCCCTGCAAATCCTTACCGTACGGAAAAATCTGTACATCTGGCAGGGCTGGATGGAACATTTGTAAAACTTGAATTCGTTTCTACTAGGGGAGAATAAAAATGTTTTTAATTTGTTGCAAATTATTTTAAGTTTTGGAGCTAAGCTAGGTCTTTTTATACATGATCTAAAAAAGGAACAGTCCAGCGCCTTCGTCTTGGTCTGCAGGCTGTATCGGAGATACAGCCGCTAAATTTAAACGTAGAATACGTGGTATGGTTAAGAGCATATCCAAGTAAAAAATTAAAGCACACACTAAGAAAAAAATATCGATAACAAAAGCGATAATAATATCGGCAGCAAAATCGATAAAAACATCGATAAAGAAACCGAAAATAATATCGAAAGCAAAATCGATAACAAAGTCAATAACAAAATTGATTATAAAGTCGATAACAAAATCCATAACAAATCGATAAAAATATCGATAACAAAATCGATAAATAACCGATCATAAAATCGATAACAGTGTTGATAACAAAATCGACAACAAAATCAATAAAAATATCGATAACAAAATCGAGAAAAATATCGATAACAAAATCGAAAAAAATATCGATCATTATATCGATAAGTTCCGAAAATATCGATAGCAAAATCAATAACAATATCGATAAAAATTTCGATAGCAAAATCGATAAAAAATATCGGTATTAAAACCGACAAAGTATCGATTATTATATCGATAAACCCCGAAATATGTACTTACGGACACATACATACAAGGAGACCTTCCCACATTTCCAATGCATGCATGTGTTTGCAAAACGATGACGAAGTGATTTTGTATGGAAAATCATTTATGCCAGTATATTTGAATAAAATAAACATATATAGCAGATTTCAACCAATACTTCCCACATACCAAACGAAAGGAAAACTCTTAAACTTTTGACTAAAGGAAACAAAAACAAAATCATTCGAGCGGTTTTCGAGCATATTGGTAATGAAAAAATTTCAAATATTTTCAACAATTTTTTGCCTTAAAATGGCCAATATTTGTTGAATTTATATAAAATTTGTACACGATAATATTTCTACTGCTCCAAAGAACCTATGTCCCGAAAATGAAAGTTATATCTGCCAACTATAAGTTGCTAGAGCACTTTAAAGGGTCAAAACTGACCCCAAAATAAGACAATGTTTACCGTTGTTTTTACGACAGAAACCGAACTGGTTACTTACAAAAATGAATCTGTCGATAGGCTTGGAATTTTGTCTTTGAAACGCCATACTTTTCTTTGAAATCGCTTCATTAGTTCTCGTGCAATAAGCGTTTTCGTGAAGCTCTAAAAATTACAACTACAACATTTCAGCATAGCCTCCATATCGTAAGGTAAGACGTATTCTACGTCAAAAAAAATATTTTATCATTTTTGCCGATGTTACATTATTTAATTGTACGTTTGCATACTTCATAAACCCTTTTCTATGTAACATAATTGAGGATGAATTTGCAATATCCGAAATACTCCTTTTTAAGAAAAGCGAAGAAGAGTTGGTGTTTTTGGAATGAAAAAAAAAATAGACTCTGGAAATGCAACATAAAGCTTTGCCACTGCTTGAATTCCGGCAACATGTACCAGATTAAAAATATCTGCAATTGAAAACAGCTGCGCGCCGTATATTTTCAATTTTTGGTACAACGTAAAACTGTGAGTGTTTGTAGTCTACAATGAAATTCGTAAAGTCAAAATACCGTTCACAATTGATTAACCAACATTTAACAGAACTGTTTCAAACGGCTTTAACTGACGTAAGACCAGATTTTAAAAATTCGGCCGGGGGTCTTTTGAATTTTCTTTTTAATATCTATCTTACGTGCATTACAATACTAATGAAATTAATGTTTTTCATTTCTAATAATAATTTCATTTAAAAAGAAAATTTTTGTTTTTGTTGTTTTTTGTGGCTCTTTGTAGAATTTCGAATTTTCATGTGAACTATTACTTATAAACATACAAATTTATGATGAGCCGGAAAATAGCTTCATGCATTTCTCTTTGCAGAAAAACTTAAAATGCAACCGCATGTTGTCAATCGAAATTTGCTACTTTTCACAGTGCAAGAAATCGACAATGTGAAATGGTGTGGTGAATAGAAAGCATTGCGTCGTTTTCGCGAAAGTTAAGTGGTCCTGCACTTTGCTACATTTTTTGTTTTATGTTCGTGTACACATGCGCGCACAAGCCTCTTTGCGCTTTTGTTTAATTTTGCGATTTTTTAGTTTTCGCACTTTTCTTGAAACCACTTCGCGCCGTTCGCTTATGTCACCTTTTGAATGAGCGTATTCCCATTGGTGGCACTGCAATTTTGCATAAACTCTCAGATCTTTTACCTCCTGGTTGGTATGCCTCTTTTTTTACAAACACCACATTCACACAAACATATAAATATGGATGTATGTATGTATACCACTTTTGCCAGTGGCTTTAATAGAAAATTTCAAATTTGTCAGTGACACATTTTGCAAAGAACCAAAAAACGGAAAAACAAGAAAATGGCAAAGAGAAAACAAATAAAACTTTACCTGCCGCAAAAGTTGCAAGTTTCAGGTGGCAAGCACCAAGACGACTGGATTATTTTCAGACGGATTGTACGCCGAGTTGTGTTTCATTTTGTTTGCTCTGCAAAGATTCGGGGTTTCGTTGGTTTCCCATGTGTTGACTGTTGCACACCTTTAGGCGCTTTCGCGAAATATGTGGATGAGCAAGTTTGTAGCACTCGGTTGATTTCGAACCGAAATGAACTTTCCGCGTAAGACAAACTTATAATTTTTCCTTTCATTCATGCATACGCTTATACTATTAGTTGAAAGCACAACTATGTACTTCCAACAGTTTGCTTTTGGCAAAAGATGAAAATCATGCCCTCCACATCGCTCCCAACCTCATTCAAAACGGATTACCAGAGTATCTTGCGCATGCCCACTGTGACTTTATTCTTTGCGTTTCACCATTACTTTGAGGGCACTTTATGCCACATTCTCCGCCTACTTTGCGATATTACACGGCTTACATAGCTGCGCAACCAGGCTTGCCTGAGTTTTAATCCCCTGCTGCATTACGTTGATGATTTTAATTTGCGTTACATTTTTTTGTTTTTGTGCTTAAAAGTTTAGCTAATTAGCAGCTTTCAAAAGTATGCTTAATTTGGAATGTTTATTTTACATTTTAAGCTTGCTTGCCAAAGACACTTCTTTTTCACAACATTTTTTTTTTAGCAAAAACTACAATTCTTCATACCAAAATAGTAGCAATAGCCAGTAGCCGAAGTAGGCTTAAGTATCTATAATAGCATGGAGCAAATAAAAATGATAAAAATATGTTGAGCAAACAAATAAAACTCAACAATAATTAAGAAATGGAGCTTCGTTCCTCCTCCTTTGATGACAACAAATGCGCTTGTTGGATTACAGAATGCCTAGAGAATAATCCCCATGCAAGTAACGTTGGCCCCCTAAAATTCAGTTAAAGTTAAAAGTGAGTTAACGGTTTTATTCTGGTTAAAAATACACATATTTAAAATTTACTACGTGATTTACGTGAACATCTATCTCACGCGCGTTCATGCCAGAAAAAATGCAGGTATGCACGATCACGGAGGCCACGTGATTTACTATCAAAACCGACCGTTTTCACGCGCGAAAAAGTGTGAGACGACATGTTTCGTAGAAAATCAAGTGTTTTTCCAATCTAGTTGAAACGATTGAAGAGCACAACCCTCTCGACACATACAATTCCTAAGTTTAATAAGGGGTTATGGCAACTTAACGTAACTTACAGGCTCTCACTTACACATTATCTTAAATTTATGTTGCTTATAATTGAACAACCGAAACTTAACGTAACTTAATGCCACGTCGAATCTGTTTCATTTTGATTTTCTAAGTTCTAAGTTCTACGTTCCGTTAAGTTAAGTTAATTTAAGTTAACTTGGCATAATCAGGCTTTTACTTGATGGATAATTGCTTATGTATGTCTTCTAAGACGACTTAAGGATTACATATGTGCTTTTTTCAGTTATGGCAGGGATAAGTATTCTCGCTGTTTCACAGGTCGAAAGAATCTTTCCCAGTTCACTGAGTAATTATATACTTGTAAGAGTTAAATTCAATATTGCTGGGCATTAAGTAAGGGGCTGTGCGCTGTCTTTGTGTGAGTGTTAACCTTTAAGGGCTCACTGGTAGGGATGCAAACGATGCATCGATGTTTTTGAAACATCGATAATATCGGTTCAATTTTTGATGTTTGCCATCGATGTTTACAATTTACTAACATCGCGAAATTTACGATACATCGATGGAAGTTTTGCCGATGTTTTAAACATCGACTTTAAGGAGACTCTCCGACTTTCTTTCGGTGTGTTTGACTGACCTTAAATTTATTATTCCTTCAGATATTTTTTTTTATTTATGGCCTTATAACAATTATATTCAGCCGTTTTTTATGAACAATGTTATTTAAAATCAACAAAATTTACAAAAGGTAGAAGTTATAGCTGCTATTTCGGAGATCACCACTTCTCCTCAGGGACGGCGGTTGTGATTAGTAGATGTGATCTCCCAAATAGCAGCTATAACTTCTTACCTTTGTAAATTATTGTTGCTTTTCCACAACATTTTTCATAAAAAACGGCCCCAAGCTCAATAAAATTGTTTGATCCATTTTGAATGCTAATAACCTAGCCGTTAAAACAGAACCAAACACCCCTTAGAATTTAAACAAGATCAGGCCTAGGATCTTTAGGCCCGAACGAACTTACGATAATATGCATTTTGATTCTAATAATAGAATGGGTATAGAAAGGATAATAAAATACAGGAAAATACATCCATAATTATTAAAGTATTCAATATTACTTTAAATTTAACTAGAAATTAACAAATTGCAAAACATCAGAAACCATCGATATATCGATGTCTCTCTGGCGATGTACTTTAGCCTCGATGTTCTTTTCTCCGATGCATCGAAACATCGATGTATCGATGTTACTGCTCAAAATTTGAATCCCTACTCACTGGTTGCCACAGAAGATAAAGACTTGTTTGTTCTCTGAGCGAGACTCCGTGGTACCTCTTGGATGGTACGACGCACAGATGAATATTTACATAGTAAGATCGGTCAAAATTATTGTATGTGGTGTTTTTTACTTTCTAAATGAAATAAATCATGGAACTTTATCAAATATATCGGATGGAAAAACTTGGCTGCACTGGATAGATCTTTAATATTCTAAATATTCAGACTAGGCTTATCTTACCACCTTCGCTGCACGTCATATTTTAATATTTCATTTAAGTTTTGCATATTCTAATTAAATTACAATTTAAAACAGTTGGCAACCCAATTCAAAATACTTTAAAACCAAAACCTTGTTAAACCTTTTTCGACTTACACACATATTGCGATACATATTTAAATTGTGTGTCTAATTCCCTTTATTCAAGTTGAATTTAATTTCTAAAACAACCCTCTTAAATAAAGTTCAGAAAAAAAAACATTTATAAACCATGTCAATTTATACCCATACTTTAATAATTCATTTGATTTATTAAATAATTTGAGTTTAACTTTCTACACAGGTGAAAACTCTCCTTAATTCTATAAAGAGGGATATAACAGTTATAAGTTTTATCCAAAAACTTTGTTCCATAGCAGTTATAAGATGAGAATAATTTTTTATTTCGCCGATAAGAGTTATGACCCAACGTTTATTTTTACGTTGCCTGATAACTGTTATCCAGGAGAAATATGTTTTTAGAAGCCAATAAGAGTTAATTATTAACGTTAATCTTTTACGTTGCTTGATAACATTTATTTCCCAACGTATATTTTTGACGTTGCTTCATAATAGTTATTACCCAAAGTTTATTTTTACGTTGTCTGATTTTATTTATAATACACGATAATATTTCTTTTGCTCCAAAGAACCTATATCCTGAAAATTAAAGTATTCACCGTTGTTTCTACGACAGAAACCAAATTAGTTACTTACAAAAATGTAACCGTCGAGTGGTTTGGAATTTTCTCTTTGAAACGCCACAATTCAATGAAATCGCTTCATTAGTTCCCGTGCAATAAGCGTTTTAGTGAAGCTCTAAAAATTACAACTTCAACATTTGAGCATAGCCTCCATATCGAAACGTAAGACGTATTCTACGTCAAAAACGCCTAGACACGATTTTTCTACATCCGGTCATTTTGCAATGATATTTTCATTTTAAGTTTGTATTTCTAATTAAAACAAGTAAAAGAAGCGCTGTCTTCGGCTATGCCGAAGGCTTCATACCTTTCATGAACATCTGAAAATTTTACCTTACCAGATTGCTGCATTTGAAAAAATTTATATAATCACAGCATACATATTTAGATATATGGAGGAGATACATATATAAAAAATTAAGTGCGCCTGGGCCACACTGGAGAAGTGAAACTTAAGTTGGTTATCTAATTTGTCTCGTAACCAATGTATACATACACACGTCTGCTTTTGCTTAAGGTTATATTTTTTCTCTTTTTTCATTTTAATAACATTCATGTTATCCTGTTTTTCCATTATCTTCATTTTTATCTTTATAGTCTATCGATAACAAAATCGATAATAACGTCAAAGAAAATATCGATTAGAAAATCGATAAAAATATCGATAACAAAAGCGATAAATATCGATAAAAAAATCGATATATATCGATAACAAAATAATAAATATCGATTACAAAACCTTCAATTATCGATAACAAAATCTTCAAATATCGATATCAAAAGCGATAACAAAATCGATAAATATTAATAACAAAATCAATAAACATCGATAGCAAAATCGAGAAATATCGATAACAAAATCAATAAATATCGATAGCAAAATCGATAAAAATCGATAACAAAATCAATAAATATCGATAACAAAATCGATAAATCTCGATAACGAAATCGATAAATATCGATAACAAAATCGATAAATATCGATAACAAAATCGATGAAAACCGATAACAAAATCGATAAAAATCGGTAACAAAATCAATAAATATCGCTAACAAAACCGATAAAAATATCGATTATTTTATCGAGACTTAGAATCCCGAAAATCTCTAAAACCTCGAAGATTGAGTCTTTGTGTCTCTCTCTATATCCTTTCCTTTTTAATTACCTTTACTTTGTTCTTTCTTCCCCTATCTTCATCTATCGGTATCCACATCCTCAACTTTGCTTTTACTTTTATGTTTATCATTTTCTTCATCTACATATTCCCCTTCGTCTTTACCCTTACATATATAAGTAAAGTGTTTAAATTTACCTTGGTCTCAATTTTTGCCTTTATCTTTACGCATCTTTGTTTTTTGTTTTTGCTTATACTTTTTCCTTTATCCTTTTCTTTATCTATGCACACCTTTACCTTCTTTCTTGTATTGGTCTTTTTCTAAGTGTTATTCTTTAACCTTTTATTGGCAAATTTTTGTTAGATTAATTATTAATCATTAATACCATATGCATACACACAAGAAGCACTTGTTACAGCCCCAAAAATTTCCGTTGCACCATTTCCGTTGCATCATTTCCGTTGCACGATTTCCGTGTGCTATTTCCGTTGAATTTGCCAATTTACTCCCAACCAACCAACCGCTAAGGAAATTCACTTCAAAAATCTTATCTAAACAATCAGAAGATATGGAATGGATGGAAGATATACCTTATATAGCACAAATCTAATTGGTTTTCACTGTTGTGTGATCGGTATGTAATCCGGTAATACAATTTAATGGGTTTAGCTTCCTACATAAATGAGATATATCGCAAAAACTGGTATCTGAACAATCAGTAGTATAGAAGATAAAGCTTATACAGCATAGATTTTGACGATTTTCTCAGTAAACTTTGCATTATAATTTATAAAATAGCTTGCGAAATTTATCGGTTTTAGCTGTCCAAATAAAGGTGTTTTACAGTAAAACCCCATATGTGAATAATAATTTTTATGGAGGCAATAAAAAGGTTAAAGTGACCCGATCTTTGTTCATTTTACTGTAAACTTTCTGTTGATAATGTGTGAATATAGTTCGAAATTTCGTGTTCCCACTTGCATAAATGGAGAAGATATAACAAACAAAAAGTCGTATATCTGAACAATCAGTTGTATGGAGGCTATAGGTTGTAGCGACTCGATCTATGCCCTTTTCACTGTAAGTATTCTTTTGATATTGAGTGACACCAGTGCTGTATAAATGGAGGTGTTATAACTAAAAATCTATTATCAGAACAATCAGTTGTATGGAGGCTATAGATTATAGCGACCAGATCTTCGCCATTTTCCCTGTAAGTATTCTTTTGATAATGGGTGGAAATGGTGCCGAATTTCATGTTCCCATCTGCATAAGTGGGGGAGTTATAACAAAAAATGCATATCTGAACAATCAGTTGTATGGGAGCTATATGTTATAGTGACCGATCTTTGTAGTTTTCACTGGAAATTTTTTTGTAGATAATTAGTGAAAACAGGTCGAAACTTCGTGTTGCTAGCCACATACACGAAAAATCTTACATGGGCAAATTTAAAAAAAAAGGTGACCTTTGTGTTATTTAGCTTTGTTTTCACTGTTGTAAACTAAATCTAGCTAGTTGCTTAGGGATATAATTCATTGAAAAAATTGGATCAATTTGCTGCTTAAATTTTATATTATAGGTGTTTAAATTAAAAAATAATAATTAAAAAAAGTGAATTTTTTATGTAATTTTTAAGAGGGGTACAATTAATTATGTCATAACTTTTAAAACACACCATATTCTGATTTAAAATTAAATGGGCTTTTAGCATTTATGTGCGCACTTCATATTTAGTAGGTAAGAAAAGTGTGCATAACGAAATAAATAACGAAACGGCACGTAACTCAAAGTCTGTAACTCCACATTTCACAATTTTCAAAATTTTCGGTTAATCGCGTATAGGTTTTGAAGAATTTAATTTTAAGAACTTTTTAAGTATGTATTGTATTCTACAAACAATTACAAATAATTCGATACCTTAGCAAAGGGTGTGCTTTCAGAATAAACTAACTTTTTAAGATAAAATATTCTGCGATCTTGAGCGTAATTGTTATTCCAAAAACACCTTCATTGAAGGCACATTTGGAAAATACGTCGAAACGATCTAAATCTTTCTATAACTGCTAGCCCTTTAAAATAACATATACCTGTAAAATGTTTCATGTGAACCCAATTGAAAACGCCAAGTCCGAATTGAGCTTTTCGAGGACAGAACCCCTTGTCATACAAGCCCCAAATAACCAACAATAGAGCGTCGGATGAGAGCCCCTTTTTTTATTATGAGTACGGCAAACGATTAAAAGCAGGGACCGAAGATAACAGTTATTGATGGAAACTGTCATGGAAAATTCACTATGAAGGAAATGTTCTACAACTAAGGGATACATACCAATCGATTTATTTTTCACCGAGACTCAAATTTGAACAAAAATTTTTATTTGAAATTTTTATGCAAAATTAAAAAAAAAAATAACAATTGTTTTTGATATTTATATTATATATCTTGGATAACAGTTATTAAAAACTTTTATTTATAAAAGTCATCAATAAAAATCAGTCAGTGACTTTTACTTTTAAATAATTCGTATAAAAGTCACTAACATTTTTTGCAGCTAAGAAGGTGTTGGGAAACAAAAGTTTACTACGACTTATACAAATGACTTTTATAAATATGATTAAAAAAATTAAAGTCACTGACTGATTCTTATCTATGACTTTTATAAATAACAGTCTTCAATAACTGTTATCTAAGACATATAATATAAAAATCAAAAATAACTGCTATTTGCAGATTATTTAGATAAAAATTAAAAATAACTGTTATTTCGGATGATGACATATCATATTATAAGGCATGACATCACATGCTATGAAATCACATGATATGACATGACATGGTATGACATCATATGACATGACATGGCATCACATCCTTTCCCAACACATAAAATCACGTCACATCTTATCACGTCACCTCACCTCATCTACGTGAATAGATAAAGAAAAGCATAAAAGCAAAGATATGAAAGATAAAAACAAAGAGGAAGACCAAGGTAAATTTAAACACTTTACTTTTCAAGGGACAGAGGGGAGTATGTATGCATGTATATGAAAGATAAATATTAGGATAAAGGGTAGTATAAAAATTAAGATAAAGGAAAACTGATTAAGATAAATGTAATTATGACGACAAGGGTATATGTAGGTAGAAAAAAGATAAGATTCACCTTAAGCTTATAACGTTATATAACTAACCTGCCGTTACACTCACTTATTTTTTATTGAGCGCTTTCTCATCAGAGCTATTAAAGGACTGAGAAAGCGCTTAGATTTATTGAAATAAATTCTGTTAACGAAAATTATCAAGTCAGCGAAATTTATCGAATCATCAAAATTTATAGTTACCGAAATTTATCGACTTATCCATGTTTACTGAGTTATCGCAACGTATTGAATTATTCAAGTTGATCAATGTTT
>NW_023458559.1:22430896-22434080 GCF_013731165.1 Rhagoletis pomonella | reverse complement strand
ACGTGTTTTTGCAATATTTGAGGTTATATAATGAAAACATAAATTTTTTTTGCTCATTTCTACTTAGGGCATGATTTTCGTTTGTTGGGATTCGATTTTTCCTTCTTGAGATATATCAGTTTTAATGTGTAGTACTTCGGTATTACGTCGTGAGCATGAGCCATTATAGCATGTGGCTTTTCAATCGTTATGAGCGAAAAAGTTTTGTTTATTAATTTATGTATGCTTCCTTGTAAATATTTTTAATTTTTTTTTTTGTTAAATACAAACTGTTATGAAAAAAGCATCCTTTGATTAAAAAAAATTTGGTGCTTTTAGTGTGGTAAAACGCTTTTTTCCAAGTTTTTGGTGCTTTTTAAAAATGCAAAAGTTGGCAACACTGGCTCTACCTTCATAACTCGGTGTTCAACAATTTTAAGGTTTTGCTTAAGGTTTGTCAGCTCAGCCGTCAACTCACCGATTCTTTGCATAACCCGCTCCTCCGCCTCTTTCATTCAGCTTCAGTCAGCTCTTCGATGATAATATTCTTCTGCATATCAATTTTGGCTTCCAGTCGGGATAACCAGTTTGTCGATGGCGTGCATTCGGTTACTCCAGTATTGCTGCGTTAGCTCGTGACTTGAAGGGGAGAGGCGACTGCTTGCTTAGCGGCTTTCCGTGTTGTCATCGCATTAAAATTCATCTTTGAATTATCGAACTTTGGCTTGATTTAGATCTTGTTATATTAATAATTGTCTTGGTTATTTTGATACGTGTCCGACGTTCACCGAAAAAAAGTTCAGGCTTACGCACTAAATTTCGAATATTTTTAGTCTGCGGAAGTCGCGGAAATTATTTGTCTTATTACAGCGCTCGATAATCACGTCTACTCAGCTTTCATGCGTTTGGATGTATTATAATATAATCCCTACGCAGCAAGAAGCTCTGCGCAAAACTACCTAGGCAAACAGAAAGGAGAATTCTAGTTAATAAAGAATATAACCCCTAAGCGCGGCCACAGGCCGCCTACGCAGAGAGAAGTTCTGCGCAAAAATACTTCCGCCCTTTTTTCCGGCAACATGGAAAGGAGAGTTCTATTTAGTAAGGGTTATAATCCCTAAGCCCGGCCGAAGGCCTCCTACGCAGAAAGAAGTTCGTTTTCATGTATGCACTGTTTCGGTTTTGTCATATGCATTATTTCTGTTTTGAACCGAAACTGTGCATGTATGCACTACTTCGTTTTTCTCATATGTGTTATTTCGGGTTTCAAATAAAACTGTGCATATATGCATTTTTTCGGTTTTTTTTCGTATAGGTCATTCCATTCAATATTTACACCTCAATATTTTTTTTTGGGGTGAAATATATTTTTTTACATTCTTTATCGAAAAAAAAAGAAATAGTATAAACTTTTTTTAATCTATGTCACACTCTCATGGAAAGCCAAGGTAATTGCGCACGTTTTGATACCTTAACTGATTTTCTGCGGCAAATCGTTTATTAATTGCAAACAATTGAAAAAATATACTTCTCCGTGAGTTCAAAATTTCGGGAATTTTTTTCGAGATTTTCGGATATCATGACCAAATAAAATAATAGGTGTCTTCTTTTTTTTCGATAAAGAATGTAAACAAATATATTTCACCAAAAAAAAATATTGAGGTGTAAATATTGTATGGAGTGACCCGTATGTATTATTTCGGTTCTTTTCATATGCATTATTTCGTATGCACAGTTTCCATATGCACAATTTCAGGGTGCCGTAAGTTGGGCAACGTAGTGTTTTCAATAATTCTTCTCCCTAACACTAAACATCTAGACTTGGACTGGTTAAGAGACATACACTTTTCAACAACCCATGAGCTAATTTTATTTAATCTAGGAGTGCCAGTTACTGTCGAAATTCGACCGTTCTTTTAGTTCTTTAAGACCCTTGGAAAGGTTTCTACCTTAGTACGTCGTTTAACTTATAATGTACAAAATTACTTACCGGAAAATCTTCTGCTTTGAAGCTAAAACGTGACTTCAATTTTTTATATCTTTGAAGGCCTTTAGAGGATCTATAAATTTCGACAACTCAATAAACATTGATCAACTTGAATAATTCAATACGTTGCGATAACTCAGTATCGTAAAAAAAATATTTAGTGCCTAGTGCCTTTTTTAGTGCTTTTTTTCTGAACTCAAATTACTCCGATATAGTTAAGACCTGAAATAATTTTTAAATATTCAAAGCTGTGGCAGCACTGAATTTACAAAAATCTATAAATTTAAATGCATTTAAATACAACCGTGATTGATAAAAAGCTGAACTTGCAAACCCATCTTGTTCAATTCTATTCGCCTTGAAAATGCTAGTAGATATGCGAGTAAGTTAAGTATTTCTTTTTTTCTTTTCTAATTATTTGTAAACAGTTTTATTTTTGGACCACCTGAGTAAAACACATCGTTTCTTGGTGCTGAATCCAAATCTGGCCGCACAATTGCTCTAGTTTGCCAAGAACACGTGTTTTTGCAATATTTGAGGTTATATAATGAAAACATAAATTTTTTTTGCTCATTTCTACTTAGGGCATGATTTTCGTTTGTTGGGATTCGATTTTTCCTTCTTGAGATATATCAGTTTTAATGTGTAGTACTTCGGTATTACGTCGTGAGCATGAGCCATTATAGCATGTGGCTTTTCAATCGTTATGAGCGAAAAAGTTTTGTTTATTAATTTATGTATGCTTCCTTGTAAATATTTTTAATTTTTTTTTTTGTTAAATACAAACTGTTATGAAAAAAGCATCCTTTGATTAAAAAAAATTTGGTGCTTTTAGTGTGGTAAAACGCTTTTTTCCAAGTTTTTGGTGCTTTTTAAAAATGCAAAAGTTGGCAACACTGGCTCTACCTTCATAACTCGGTGTTCAACAATTTTAAGGTTTTGCTTAAGGTTTGTCAGCTCAGCCGTCAACTCACCGATTCTTTGCATAACCCGCTCCTCCGCCTCTTTCATTCAGCTTCAGTCAGCTCTTCGATGATAATATTCTTCTGCATATCAATTTTGGCTTCCAGTCGGGATAACCAGTTTGTCGATGGCGTGCATTCGGTTACTCCAGTATTGCTGCGTTAGCTCGTGACTTGAAGGGGAGAGGCGACTGCTTGCTTAGCGGCTTTCCGTGTTGTCATCGCATTAAAATTCATCTTTGAATTATCGAACTTT